>NC_042621.1:72429816-72740158 GCF_901001135.1 Rhinatrema bivittatum | reverse complement strand
GCGTGCGATATCATGCAAATTAGATTGGGGGTGGAGTCGTGGCGTGGAAGGGGCAGAGTCGGCGGTGGCTTCGCTGCCAGCGATAATTTTACTTCCGTTATCGTCGACAGTAGCACGCCGAATAGAAGGTGGCGCTATTCGGTGCGAAAGCCGGCACACCATGGCCGCCAAAATCGCACCACCATGGTGTGAAGGCTGCGGGCTTTTGCAGGCCCGCCCCCCGTTTCGCAGGATTCATCATTCTGCAAAGAATGATGAATCCAGGCCTATAAAATCAGCATTCCCTGCAAGACGCCTCCCATTGGGGAGTATCTGTTGAATCTCTATAGCCTTTACAATACATCACTGACAAGAACCTGTGGAGTCACCTAGGCAAATATTAAAAGGCTTTTCAGAAACCCTTATATACACACAGTCCTTCTTCCATGAAGCAATCTAGTCAAGAACACAGACAAGATAAATAAGAAGTTCTGAATGATCTGTTTATTTAGAAAATGGTTAACTTCAAGAAGGCCATGCTCTGGAAGAGTCAGGGTTTAAATGTTAAAAGCAATCTTTAAAAGCGAGATTTGAATTCAGTAAGAAAGGGAGTATGAAGCAGCAGATCACAAAGGCGACAGCAAGCAGATGCAATGTACAGAGGAGAGATCATGTGATGGAGGAGAAAGTTCCAAATAAAAGAATATTGTGCCTGATGAAATTTGAGAGGAGGGGATGTATGGAGAAATGAGAGAGAAAAAGTATGGAATAACTGCAGAAAGAATGCACTTGTGAGTGAATATAGATATTTGGAAGTCCATATTCAGAAGCATTTAGCCGGCTAACTCCAATATTCAAAGTTAGTTGGCTAAGTCTAGTTTGGTCCAAAGAGCTGCTCTAAAGTTATCGGGATAAAATTAGCCAGCTAACTTTAAGATAGGTGGCTATACTCAATAATGTACCTCCAAAGTTACCCAGATACATTTACGGAACAAATGCAGTGATTTGAGAAGAGGAGTCATAGCAACAGCAGAGGAAGATAAGTTGTTCGGCTGAATTTTGACTAGAAACACAGATCATTGATAAGGCCTCACCTGGAGTGAGGCCATATTTCAGAAAGAATATAGAGAGGTTATGGATGATCCAGAGAAGAGCAACCAAAATGGTACAGTGTTTGTACCAAACATCCTAGTAAGACTTAAGGAACTTAATATGCATACTCTAGAAGAGAGGTGAGACAGGGGGATATGATGCAGACATTTAAGTAACTGAAAGATATTAAAGCACAGGAATCAAGGCTTCTTCATGGAAAAGAAGCTATGGAACTAAGGGTCACAATGTGAAGCTCCAAGGCAATGGATTCAAGAACAATGTAAGGAAGTATTTTTTCACATAGGAATAACTGCAGATAAAGATCAAATGGTCTATTCGGTCTGCCCAACAAGTTGCTCATGGTAGTAAATGCTGCTTCATACAAGTTACCCCCATGCTTTCTGTTATGGGTTGTAACAGCCTTTCCGTACAAGTCATCCCCACGCCTTCCATTAAGAGCACCTTTCTTCATTTCCAACATCTACGGCTCTGTAGTGTTTATCCCATGCCCTTTTGAATTCATTTACTGTTTTTGTCCTCAACATTTCCTCCAGGAGGGCACTCCAGGCATCCACCACCTTCTCTGTGAAGAAATATTTCCTGATGTTGGTTCTGAGTCATTTCCCCTGAAATTTCATTTCTATAGTTTCCTTTCAACAGAAAAGGTTCAATGTTTGTGCATCAATACTTTTCAGTTATCTGAAGGTCCGCATCATATCTCCCCAGCTTCTCCTTTCCTTAGAAAGGAGAAGCTGGGGAGATTCTTCAGCCTATCCTCATAAGTTTTCTGTTACAGAACCTACACCATTTTGGTTGCCCTTCTCTAGGCTGCTTCCATCCTACCTCTGTCGTTTTTGAGATACATTTTCCAGAACTGAACATAATGCTCCAGGTGAGGCCTCACCAAGGACCTGTACAAGGGCATTATCACCTCCTTTTTTTATTGGTCATCCCTCTCTCTATGCAGCTCAGCATCTTTCCTCTCTATGCAGCTCAGCATCCCTCTCTCTATGCAGCTCAGCATCTGGCTTTAGCTATTGCTTTGACACATTGCTTTGCCGTCTTCAGATCGCCAGACTCTATTACCCTAAGGTCCCTCTCCTAGTCGATGCACATTGGTCTTTCATCCCCACATTGCAATCAGTTCTTTTGGATTATTGTACCCCAGATGTATGACTGTACTTCTTGACATTAAATCGTAGCTGCCAAACTTTTGATCAAGCTTTCTTAAATCACTTTTCATATTCTCTACTACTTCAGGCATGTTACAAATCTTAGTATCAACAAAAAGGCAAACTTTACCTTCTATCCTCTTTTCAATGTTGTTCGAAAAGATATTGAACAGGACCAGCCCCAAAACCAAAACCTTGAGGCACTCCACTTAACACTGTTCTCTCTTCAGAGTAGGTTCCATTTACGATTGCATTTTGTCTCCTGTCAATCAACCAGTTTGTAATCCACTCAACCACCTTAGCGCCCACTCTCAAGCTTCTGATTTTATTCATGAGATTCCTCTGCGGGACCATATCAAAAGCTTTTCTGAAATCCAAGTAGATCACATTGAGTGCCCTTCCTTGATCCAGATCGCTAATCAGCCAATCCAAAAATTCAATCAGATTTATCTGACAGGAACTTCCCCTGGTGAATTCATGCTGCCTCAGATCCAGCAACCAACCAGAGTGTAGATAGTTTACTATCCTTTTCTTAAGCAGAGTTTCCGTTAATTTTCCCACAACTGAGGTGAGGCTAACTGGCCTGTAGTTTCCAGCTTTCTCTTTTTTACCGCTCCTGTGAAGCGGGACCAGAACTGCTCTTTCTCCAGTCCTGTGGCACCACTCTTGCTTCCAGGGCTCTATTGAATAGATCTTTCAGCGGACTCGCCAACACATCTCTGAGCTCCCTTAGTATCCTGGGATGTACTTCATCTGGCCCCATGGCCTTGTCCATATTCAGTTTTCCTAGCTCTTCCCATGCATTCTCTTCTGTAAACTGGGTTGCATTTACCTCACCCAGTCCATGGTCTTGTCAACCAGCATTGGTCTTTCTCCAGGGTCTTCTTTAGTGAACACCAAACTGAAGTATTTGTTTAATATTCCTGCTATTTCTTAATCTTTTTTTCATACATTGCTCCTTGCCACTTTTCAATTTTACTATATCACCTTGGGCCTTCCTCCTTTCTCTGATATAGCTGAAAAATGTTTTGTCATCTTACTTTACCTCTTTGGCAAGCCTTTCTTCTGTGTTTTTCCTTTTGCTTTCCTGATTTCTTGTCTTGTTTCTCTCAGCTTCACCAGATGCTCTTCTGTTTGGGATCCTTTGTACTTCTTGAATGCTGTTCTTTTTGCCTTTATTTTTTCAGCTACCTACTTTGAGAACCAGTTAGATTTCTTTATCCTCTTACTTTTGTTTACTTTTCTAACGTTTAGATTTGATACCATTGTAATAGCGCCTTTTAATTTGGCCTAGAATGCCCTCTCAGAGGAGGTGGTGATCAATGGTGTCTCTAAACATACGCAATTGGGGAGGGAGGGGTCAATGGGGGAGCAAGCAAGTGTGGAGGTGGGTGGGCCAAAATGACATTTCCATACTCATGGCCACCCCTACAACATGCCCTCTTGCCTTTAAATTAGCTATGAGACAATAAGAAAAAGTCTCAAAGGCCTTCTGTGCAATTTGAAAAACCCCGACTAGTTTTAACCATATAGAATACCATTAAAATTATTTGATAATCTCATTCAACCAATTCTTACATAAGGTATTAGAATAAAGTCGGTATAGGAAAGGACAGAATCTCAATATAAATCCTTCACTTACAGTTCTGAAACACACTCTGCATCCACAGAAATTCCCACAACAATGGATCTAGGGCACTGACCCATACAATTCTCCATACAAAAAAATATATATTCAAATTTTGGTGTCACCTCAGAAATATTCAGTACCAATATAGCAAACTTATCATATCATAACAGCACTAACTTCATTTTTGAAAATGCAATATTGCAAATATTACACTGGGCCCTAGTATACCAATATACCTCTTATTGCAGAAACAAACCACACTCAACATATATGTAGCAAATCTTCCATATCAAACCAGCACTGACACTCAGAACTCAAACAGTTACAAACTGGCCTATGAAATGGCAGCAATGTAAAATGTTGTGATGTGCCCTAGAATACCAATATACCTCCTATTGGTACGTGCAGAATGGAAAACAGAAAAAATGGGAGTGCTAGAGAATCCCTCACCTCAGTCACACATGCAGAGCTTCATCTAAAACAGAATAAAGGACCACAAAATAGAACCAAAAACATGCAGACAAATAGAAATCCCGAGAAACCAGAGCCTATGAGCAGTGCGGTACTGGAGAAAGGGAAAAAGAAATGCATTTTCTCCCGTACTTTGCAAGATACAAAACTTTCCCAAAGCTGGCATAATCCAATCTCTAAAAACTGAATATAAAATCTTTTCTTTTCTACCAGAATTGTTGTTTGGGAATTTTTTTTCCATAAGTGGGTGGGTCCCGTCTCTGCTTTCCTCATACTTGCTGTCAGTCTTCTCCAGGATCTCTTACCATTTTTCATTTCTTCTCTCTCCTCCTGTCTTCTTTCCCTTCCTTTTCTATACTGATCTCCAATATTGATCTTTCCCTTTAATCTTTTTCTCCATTTTTCTCCACTCAGTGCTAGATTTTAACTGTATTCTCCCCTTCTCTCACCCTCCAGTCCGTAGTCTTCCTATCAACTTTCTATCTCCCATTCTTCCTGTCTCTCCTTCCCTAGGTTCCTATTCCCCCCTCTGTCTTTCATCCACTGTCTAGCCCCCCACTTCCACCTTCTTTATGTTTCCTCTCCCTAGCCCTTATCTATCTTCCTCATCAGCCCTATCTCCTTCATCCTAATGTATTCCCGCCTGGCATCCAACCCCCTTTCTTTTTTTCTCTTTTCCCTGTACCCAACTTCCCATTCCTTCCTGAGTCATGCTCTGACATTCTCAGCCCTTTCACAGACCTGTCCCTTTCCATTTTCTTTCAACTTCTTTCCAAGTCCTCTAGATCCATCTCTCCAGACATCCTCACCCCTTCTCACCTTCTCCCTCCCTTTCCTCAGACACTGTCACCCCTTCTTTCCCTCCAGAAACCTTTCCCCCTTCCCTTACTACCTCAGCTCTTCCCTCCCCATCTCGGCTCTTCCCCTCGCCTTCTTACCCCTCATTATTTTGGTTTGTCCCTACCTCTTTTTCTCACTACCTCAGCTCTTTCCTCCCTTTTCACTCCTCAATATCTCAGTTTTTTCCCCTTTCCCCTTTTTCAACCTCTTCCCTCACTATCTTGGCTCTTCTTCCCCCTTTCCCCCCTTGCCAGGGACTTTTGGCAAGTCTTGGGGGGGTCAGGAGGCCTCCCCCCCCAAGACTTGCCAAAAGTCCTTGGTGGTCCAGCGGGGGTCCTGGAGCAATCTCCTGCACTCAGGCTGTCGGCTGCCAGTATTCAAAATGGCGCCAATAGCCTTTGCCCTTACTATGTCACAGGGGCTACCGGTGCCATTGTCACATGGTAGAAGCACAAGATGGCACTGGCCATCCATTGCTCCTACCATGTGATAGGGGCCGACCAATGGCACTGGTAGCCCATGTGACATAGTAAGGTCAAAGGCTATCGGCGTCATTTTGAATACCGGCAGCCGACGGTGCGAGTGCAGGAGATGATCTAGGACCCCCGCTGGACCACCAGGGACTTTAGGCAAATCTTGGGGGGGGGGAGTCAGGAGGGTGGGGGGGTTGTAGTTAATTAAATTTAAAGGGAACGAATGCCGAATGCAATGGATTGGGCTTTCCCCCCTTTGACCGAATGCAATGTATCTGGGCCCTGACGAATACATATCCCGAATCCAACGAATACTTTCCGGCTGCACATTCTTAATTTCTATGACTTATAGAGCACTTGGCTCCATGTCCTAGGCCCTGCTAGAGTTCCATCATACCTATGTGTCTATCTTGCAACATATGAGGGCTAGGATGTAGTCAAGTCAAGCAAGAAGGCACAAGCTATGTACACTGTGTTGGCAGTTCCTACACAAATGCTATGGTAAGACATGATTCTTTTGGACTGACATTCAAACTGAATACATCTCTTTGGTGTTAGGTTTCTTTTGTGTCTACTTTGTCTACTACTGTCTATTGCACCTATTGCTCCATTATTATGATATTGCCTAACTAAGCCTAAGTAGTTTCTGTTATACATTGACCCAGACAGAGGACCTGTGAGTAAAAGAAAGAGATGAGACCAGGTAGAACCACTTTGCTGGGCTCTTTTTTTATGGAAGGGGAAGGACTAGATGAGGACTAACAGGTAAAGTAGCATTGTATAAAACTTTGCTGAAACTGCCAGTCCATGTGATCTCCCCGGCTTCTGCAAGAGGACATGGAGGATCCTTGGGTAGATCTGGAATGATGTCTACTGAGATACAATAGCATAGAGCCAGATTATGGAATACATAGCAAAGCAGCACTATCTCAGCAACTCTGGTTGGGGGCATTCATTAAAGCCCCCCCTGTTTTGTCCAAACAGCGAAATCTACTTTTGAGGACTCCGAAGGTGCATTCTATGACACAACAGGTAGAACATTAGGCCTCATTGTACCTCATCTCCTCTGGCATGTAGGGAATAGCAATGGGTGTGAGAATCCAAGTCCTGCAACCATATCCCAAATCTCCTGCAGCAAAGAGGGAACGGCTGCATCACTCACACCATAGTGACTTTGTGATATCGCTGTTTCAATTTAGAAGCTAAGCTATCGCTTGACATGAGCCTTAAAAGGCTATTTCTAAACCCAAAGTCCATGCCGCCTTTTGCTGTGATACTATATGTATGCTATAGCTCTTGCTTATGCTGTGTCAGATATTCCTGAATGGAAAACAGCATCTGGGGTTCCTACACAATGTGTCCATGTCACTTACAACCAAACTATTCCTACCCACTTCTAGCACTCCTCTAATACTGAAACTGTACATCACAGCTGCCACACATGTCATTGTAGAAAGACATCAACCTTGCGGTATGATTGTGCATGTTGTGGACTGTTCTGCAGTATGTCCTCCAGAGACACATTTGATTGACATGATACAGAGACTAGGATTGGGCCAAAATGCACAGTCCCCAGCTTCAATTGAGCCAGTGTACCCCTGTAATTGTCAAAACAAACTGTGGCTGACATCCTGGCTGATAGAGCACTAACAGGTCACACCTGACCTGGGAGTCCCTGTATTGTGGAAACAAAAAGGTTTTGGTTGACAAGTGACATTTCAACAGCTCCAAGATGAGGGATTTGAACAGCTACTTGCTTAAAGTTAACAAGTTGACAGTCTGTAGTGCTCACGCACAGCTTTGTGACAAGTGCATTGTTTGGGCATGCAACATTAGCAGATCTCTACAGCATGAAGAGAGAAACCTGGTCGTGGCACTATGGCTTGTAGACTGAGCTGTGCAAGCCACTTGTCATGTAACCAATGCAGTTACATCCCTGACAGCTCCCCGTGTCAGTGGTGTTTGCTGTAAACACATAAAAGAAAGACTATAGAAAGAAACAGGTTCTTACCTATGAGCCAACTGTCACCATAAAGACCATCTTCAAAATTTTCAAACAGGCCTGATGGCCTAAATATAAAGGAATCATGTGCAGCTCCCAGGTACCTGACGATCACGTTGAGGATGCGCAGTCGAGCGTCACAGACCACTTACTCATTGATGAAGTGGAAGAGCTTTCTGATGTGATAGATCTCCTTCCTGCCACAGGGTTGAATGATGGGTGCGTGAGTGCAGTCAACAGCTAAAATTACATTAGGAAAGTTGGCAATGGCATAAAAACCTCTCTTCAAGTTCAGGAAGTCCTGCCTTTCACGAGAGAATCTTAATTACAATTAATGCGGCTAAGTACAGCTGGTATGACCTGACCCAGAAAGCGGGAAAATGATGTTCGGGACATTCTCCTAATGACCCCCAACTGTTGTTTAGAAAGGTCCAGATGCCATAAAATGCAGGGCAGACAATAGTTTGGTGAGGCCTGGTATAGTGTGGGATCTTTCAATGACCGGATCCAGATCCCCTCTGAGTTCTTGATATAATTCCATGATGGCCTGAGCGTTCAGGCAATACCTCATAACCATGTGTTCCTCTGGCATCCCCAGCAATGTGGTTCGTCTGTGCCACCTGCAAGCCCTCCTGTATGCAAGCTCTGCCATGGGCCAGAGGGCTCCACCGGTGGGGCTTGCAGCTTTAGCTCTGGTGCGGGTACTTCCCTAGGAGGTCTTTGAACCTCCCTTGCCTGTTGTAGTCGTTATTGTTGTTGTTGAGCAGCCAGAAGCAGCCAGTATCCCACTACTAGTACACGTTCCCCTAACATTGTAGCTTTAGGAAGACAGCACAGGTAGGAAAAGCTGTTTTTATTGGGCTAGCAGGGCTCTCTAGGTGTGCTAAGACAAGGCCTCATTTTATCATGCGTGATAATAGTCGCGATCCACGATAACGGCGGCTATGGTGCAATAAAAACCTTTTCCCAATCTACCGCAAAAAAAAAATTATTTCCATTAAATCCCGCATTATTATGTTATTTTTACCACAAAATGTGGTAGGGGTCCCTCATTTGCATAATTTCCCTCGTTTTGCATACTCATCATATTTACATGGTAACACGTGATGCAATAAACATCGCGCATCTATCACATGTTAGACCCCACTTATCGCGCCATAAAGCCCAAATGCAGCTTCATGAATGACCCAGTTAGTCAGCTAAATTCTAGCCGGCTAGCTTATTAGCCACCTAGAATTTACCAGAGACATGCCCAAAAATTCATTTAGCCGGCTAACTTCTGAGTTTAATACAATTTACACAATAGAAATATATCATTAAAATACACAACCTGACATGGCTATGCTTCAGCAATAATGCCTGCATTAGGGGTAAATTACATTGAATCCACAAATATAATGTAGAGTCTGAATAGCTGGTACACCTCTGAAATAGGGAAAACCGATTCTGAACACCTCAAACCTAGAGGTTTCATCAGGCACTGTATCTACCTCAAAAGTCATAAAACCAGAGCACATGGATGGTGGTGCTTGAACAGCTAATATAATTCAACTGTAAATCAATATGAAAAGGTCCTCCAAGCATAAAAGATTTTTTTTTTAATTAAAAAAAACTCTTAAAAACCAAAATATCCTAAAAAACGAAATATCTTAAAAAAGGAAACATAACAAAATGAAAAAAAACAAAAAGCATAAAGGTCATTCCAAGCAAGCGCAATAGATGCTGCTTCAAGGCTAGCCTGCAGGGCTCTTCTATAAAATGAAATCACGCTTCTTTGGTAATATTATATAAAACACAGGGAAACATGAAAAAAAAAAACCCTTTGTATCAAAACTGAATATAAAACCAGACCATGAATGTATGGTCAAAAATATAATTATAAAATATTAAAAAGTAGGGAAGAAGATGGAAACAGAGAACTAAAAACGGGGATTAAAATTTAATTTCAAACAAAAAAGATGTATAGGGTAAATATACAAATGCAAAGAAAATATTAATAATTGAAGATTAAAAACAAACTTCTAAAAACTGTTTTAAAACATAAATTATATGTATAAGCCATTTGCACTCTCATCTAAGAGGTATAGTGGAGCCTAATACACAATAGCATTAAAAATATATATAACCTAGAGAGGCTTTGGATAAAAACTGGAGGACCATAAATACGAGCCTTAGCATTAAAATCAAAAGAAAACAATAATGTGAAATACGATTACCTTGTGAGCAAGCCCAGGATCCAAATTCTGTGCAAAGAGTCTGTAGCACTGATATAACACAGTTACTGTTACTGTCCCAGAAGTCCCTATGTAAAGATGTTTTCCCTCCCAAAGTAAATGTCAAAAATTTCAAATGCCAATTAGACTGAATAAAAGCCAAGGAGAAACCAACCTAACAAAAAGCTACTTAACAACAACAGAAATAACCACACTGCAACCGAATGCCCTAGCTCAGCAAAGAAACCATGTACACCAAGTCCCAATAGTCAAGGGATCAAGACCCAATAAGGTCTGATATTTCATTTATCAATGTGAATTTAAATAGTTTAAAAAATAAAGAAGAAATACTACTACTACTACTTAACATTTCTATAATGCTACTCAATGTACACAGCACTGTACAAAAAATATCCAAGAAACAAACCCTGGGCAGTGGAGTTTACAATCTAATCAAGACAAGCATGCAGGACAGAAAAGGAAGTGAGGAATTTCATTTATTAACATAATAATGGTTAAAAATCAATGAGGCTGTAAGTGGGATAGTCAGGGTTAAGATTTAAAAGCGGCCTCAAAAAGGTGGGTTTTTATATGGGATTTAAATAAGGCAAGAGAGGAAGCATGATGCACCAACTCAGAAAGTCTTTTCCAAGTATATGGAGCAGTCAGTTGAAAAGCATAGAGTTGCCAATTGGCAGTAGAGGAGAAGGGCATAGATAGGAATGACTTGCCTGATGAGCAGTGTGCACGAGGAGGGGTGTAGAGAGGAAAGGTAGTGAGGAGCTGCAGAGTAAAGGCACTTGTAGGTAAGAGAAGCTTGAACTGTACGCGGATGAGATTTGTACAATGTTCTCTCAACCTAGCTTGATGTTACCCAGGTAGAGAGTCCATCAAGGTGAGAGAAAATTGTACAAATCTCATCTTTGGGTGAGTTTTCTCAACTCCGAAGGACATCAAATCATCACAAGAGTGCACTGTTCTGTTCGTACATCTCACTCTGAATGTCAAAGTGGCCCCTAACCCCTAGACTACTACCTAAACCTCACCTCGAGTAACTAGGTGGGCCTCATATAGAGGTATAAATACCTATTATGAGGCTCTTATAGTCTCTCTCTCTCTCTCTCTCTCTCTCTCTCTCTCTCTCTCTCTCTCTCAGTGCTATAAAGCCATAACACACATGAAAGATGTTTAGTTAGACTTTGCAACTTGTGAAGCCAGCCCACTTGACCAGCAATCACACCCATAATGCAGCTTGGAAAATAACCCCCTTAGACAGTAACTTTTAAACTGGCATGCGGGTACACATGTGCATGCATATGTCAGCCCATGGGCATTTTATATAGCCTGCCCTCCTGCCAGTTACTACCGACGTTTTAAACCCCTCAGGAATGTCTTTTATTTCTAACTTACACCTCATCCAGAGCAGAAGTAAAGTTATGCCTGGGCCCAGGTGCGTAAGTATTTGCGTGCACATCTCTTGGCCCAGACCTGGAACACCCATGCCTGCCCTTCCCACACCACACCTCTTAAATAAGAGAGAGATGTGCGCACTGCAGGAGATGCACGCGCACCTGGGAGGCTCTTGAAACACGGCAGGCATGCATAAGCCCTACATGCGCAGAGATCTCCCAATTTTGGTGCGCGCTGGGCTTTTAAAATTCACGTCATGGTTTTTATTTTCAAGTGCATCTATGTTTCATAACGCCCAATAATGGAAAGTGTGAATAAGAGGTTTGAGGGCCCTTTGAATTCATCCTAACAAGGGAATCTTCCTGTGTCCTTGGAGAAAAAAATGTGCGACACGCAGCTTCCTAATGAATTTAAGCAGGTCAACTCTGTAGTCTGAAACATTATATTTTGCTATAGGTGCACAGGAAAGCCCTTTATTAAGAAAGTTCTGCTTCAAAAGCACTGTGTTAGGTTGACGACAGGTGGAGCAGTTACAATTGGAGCCCCCTGTACCATCCCCTCCCTCTTATGTATCTGCTTTGCTTGCCCAGGTGAGACCATCCACGCATACATTATTTACAGTAGATCCATCATTTTTGTCCAAAAGCAATCTGTTAAAAAATCACTAGATGTAGACTGATGTTGGATGGTTGGGGTGCGAGTCTGAACAGATGGGAATAAAGAAGCAGAAGGATCATGAAGACTATTCCCTCGTGCATTTCTTGCTATGTTTTTCATTCATTATCAATTCTCTGTTCTCTGCTTCTGCAAAAGACACCCCCTTTGTTATAAAAACGTGTGGGTCTGTTCCTAGACCAGTGATAGATGAAACCTTTTTTTATTCGTTACCATAACATTTAAATGTTTCATATTTCAATTTCTTTTCTAAAATCCTCCATTCTCTCTGGTATTCAGATCACTAATTAATGTGTCATGACTCAAATCATGTTCTTTGGTACCTTTAACCACATTATCAATGTCTATTTTAATATTCTAGAAAACTGTGGAGTCCGAGGGATTCCTCAAGGTCTGTGCATAGTCGAGGAACCAAAGATCTATGATGATGAGGAGGATTTTATCAGATGTTGGAATTCCATTGGACTTGATAATATTACTGATAACTTCTCCCTAATTAACCCAGACCCCTCAAACACTTCACAGATGCCTAGAAATAGTTTTACTGAGCCTTACATCTCCATAACAGAAGAAACTTTACACTCACATATACCTGGACGCTCGCCCAGGAGCATAGGTTCTTGTGTGCACCTCTCTTGCCCCCCCCCCCCCCCACTGAAATGCCCACACCCATCCATACCACGCTACATTCTGCCTCCTTTTCCCCCCCAATTCAAGATATTCACGCATGGAAACTTGTGCCCGCGTGTGGGTGGCTTGTAGAATTCGTTGGATACGTGCATGTGCCACACGCGCGTCCACCTCCTGATATTGGCATGCGCTCAGTTTTTTTTAATTCCCCTCTTAAAATAAAGTTAAAATAAAACAGTGTTGTATACATAACCCAAATAAATGATTAAAATCCACAACCAGACATGGCAAAGTTTCAGCGACAGTGCCAGCATCAGGGTAAATTACATTGAAAACATAAAAATAAACACCTCAGCTATATACCTAGAGCTGATAATCTAGGGATCTCAGCCACTGTACCTACCTTAAAGGTCATACAATCAGAGCATATATATGGTAGTGTATGAACAGCTAGCATAATCCAACGGTAAATCTGGTATCGATCATCAGAAAACTGATAATGCAAAAAAATATATGTATAGACGAACAGAAAAGAGGTAATTGCTAAGGTCAAAATACACATGAACAGCACAAATATAACATATTTATTGAGGTTCCAAAAGAGAAAATGCTAATGTGGTGAAAGAGATGACTGTGGAAAATATAAGGTATGAGGATAGTCCCAAGGTTCCCATCAGAAGAGAAGGCAGTTCCATTTGAGACTGAGAAAGGGAGAGTGAGAGAAAGATGGATCAGTGGAAGGAGCCGAAGAAGAAGCAAATCAAATAATTAGAAGAACATAAAAGATTCAAAAAAAGAAAGAAAATGTTTAGGGAGGGAATAATGATGATGAAAAGAGAATATAAAAGTAGTACAAGTAGTACAAGGATCTAAAGGATGGGATTCAGACGGAGGGAATGAGTGTAGAGGTGATAAAAGAGTGCCAAGTGCAGGACTCTGGAGACCCTGACAGATAAAAGTCCATGAGAGAAACATGGAGCTCTCCAAGAGGACCACAAGAAACCTGACGTGTTAGGAAAGAAACTAACTTCTCTCCTGGG
This sequence comes from Rhinatrema bivittatum, assembly GCF_901001135.1. Taxonomy (NCBI): domain Eukaryota; kingdom Metazoa; phylum Chordata; class Amphibia; order Gymnophiona; family Rhinatrematidae; genus Rhinatrema; species Rhinatrema bivittatum. The sequence goes on along the minus strand of NC_042621.1, from coordinate 72,726,531 downwards.
TCTTTGGGACTTATTGTGGGTTGTCTGTTTAGGGATTGGGGGCAGGGAGTGGGCCAAGCTCAGCTGAGCAAGACTTGTCTGTGTTTCTATTACGTCTGTATATTGTTTTATATCCATTATACATGTACTTTTTGTTCGTCAATGCTGAGAATGGCAGATTAGCGGGTTATAAATGTCAAATAAATAAATAAAGGCCAGATTCGCTAAGTTTTTTGTCCCACTGACACAGAATAGGAGAAAAGCCAAAATGGTAGATTTTAAAAGCCTTGCGTGAGCAAAAATGGCCACATATGAATGTAAGTAGGCCGTGCAGGAGCTACGCGAATTTTAAATAGCTGGGAAGGGCAGGCAGAAATTGAGATATGTGCACCCAGAAAAGACAAAAGCATTGTGAGAGCGTGAGAGAGAGAGAAACTCTTTGAAGGGCTCAGTCTGATACTCTATATATGGACCATTGTAAGGGGGCACTTTGATTCGGGGTGAGTTTTCGGGAGGTGGATTGGGGTTGGGGGGGTGGGTGTTACAGACACATTCAGAGGTATTCATTTTAAAATTGACATCAGTAAAGAATTTTAGACCTTATAAGTGATGAAAAGGTGTTTATTTGTACACTGCAGCTAGCAGAGACTTGTTAGAATTTTCATAAGGTCAAAAATTCTTTACTGATGTCAATTTTACAATGGATACTTCTGAATGTGTCTGTAACACCACCCCCCTAACCTCAACCCACCTCCCGAAAACTCACCCCTAACCAAATTGCCCCCTTACAATGGTCCATATATAGAATATCAGACTGAGCCCTCTAAAGAATTTCTCTCTCTCTCTTTCACCAGACTCCTGCACCTAACAGGGAACAGTAGCAAAGTGGTGATAAAACAGCATATATTTTTGTACATAGTGAGATACACACATTTTTGGGTGCATGCGCAGCTCTTTTAAAATCTACATTTTAGTGAATCAGGTCCTAAGAGAATAGTGCATTGTATAAATAGTCAGATGTTAAATACATACTTTAAGTAACAGCTTGATTTTTTCATCTGGAACTTCATAGACAGACTTCCAAGAGGCATTATTTTCACAGTCCATTGGGCCAGCAGTGAACTTTTGTTTCTATTTTTCATTACCAGCTGCCTTGTTGGCTTCACTCATGCTGTTATTCTGGGAATCTTCAACATTTGTCCTTGCAAACATTTTTTTTAAACTTTTTATTTATCATTTTAAATATAATACACAAGCATACACTTGCAGACAGAAATAGCCAATTGCATGATAATAATCACAGGAAAAATAAGAAAAACTAGAAAAATCACATGCCAGCTAACAGACCACCATAAGAAAGAGGGGGGGGGGGCCCAGAAAGGGAGTAATATACAGGAAAAAAGAAAAAAAATTACATTATAGGACAATATGAATCTTCCAGTGAGAACGGAATGTCAATCCAACATGTTATAAAATAGAGAAGAGCCAGCCCATACCAAAATATCCTTCAACAGAATGGAAAATCTCATATTAAACTTGATCCAGAGCTCGGGAATTAAAGGATCTAAGCTGAGTAGGATCCAGGAAAACAAATTTCTCTGAGGAAAAATTAACAATTCATTTACAAGGAAATAAAAAAGAACCAAGCCCCGAGATCAACAACCTCTTGTGGCATATCCAGACAGGCCTTCCTGCAAGCTTGAGTAGCCCCGGAAAAATCGGGAAAAATGTGAAGCCTGCTACCCATGAAAGAAATATTCATAGCTTGAAAATATAAATGAAGAATTGTCCCGATGAAAATTAGAAGAGAAAGTCACAATTAAGGTAGATCCACATGTCGTGTCTTCTGAGGAAGTCTTCGAGAATAGTAGAAATTCCCAAAGATTCACCTCCAATATTCCGAACATCTTGAGCAACACCTGATCCAATGGACCTTTTAGTTGGAAAAAGATAATAGGCCTTATGGATCGATGGAAGAGCAGATTAAGAAAGCCCTAGAACATCTTTCATATAGGTCTTGAAAAGTTCTGAAGGAGATATCATCAAGACCACTAGAAAATGTAATATCTTGAGATTAGATGATCTGGCAAAATTCTCTAGTGACTCCATCCTTTGATGCACTACAGAATTATCTTTAATTAAGATGTTATGAACAGACAAAACTTTATCGTTCTTTCCATGATGGATATTTTTTCCATATAAACAGAGGCAAGAGTCTCCTGAGTCTCTATTCTAGATACAAAAGTATTCACGATGGCTATTAGGGATTAGTACACAGAAGCAAGGAGAGTCCAGATCTTCTCCAAGGTTATGGGAGAGGAAGCAGGATAGGAAGAGCTCAAAACGGAGATTGCAGCAGGCTCACCTTGATGTAGTTTAGTTGGAACTCCTCCTTCAACAGGTTCCACGATTGTGACTGGAGATCCAAAAGAAGGCTGAGATGTCCCTGAGCCTTTATAAATCTGCAATGTTCCTGTGCCAAGTCCCTGCTCACCCGGGCTTCGGGCAACTGCTGTCGGCACCCCTTGATCGAAGTCTGGGCCATCCTGGCCCAGAGTAACAACAACAGACAGCGGCGTTTCCTGCAGCCATGTCAGGAAAGGCAAGATCTATCATCGGGGCTGAATGAGATATCCGTAAACACTTTAGGCCTGCACTCCGCTCCCTCAGAGATGGTGGCATTGAAGGCTGGCCCCAACGGAGTTGAAATGCAGAGCAGTTCCGGGATCGTTCATTGACACAGTAAGGCATTTTGCAAGGGGGCAGGGGGATCTCCTCAAAGCCTTCCATGTCTTCTAACCATACTATAAAGTAGGAAAAAGAATAAGGAAAAGAGTAATTCCAGAGCGCTCTTACATAGCATCCTCACCCGATGCCGTCTTGGATCCCACACCATCCTTATAAACATAGATTTAACTGGAGGGAAACCCACCTTTTCTACCTAGAGCTAGTCTGCCTGCTTGAAGTGGAAGGATGCCTATAGAATTTGCATCATTAACACGTCTATAATATATGCAAGCAAATCTGTCTACTTTGAGTCATGTTAGTTCTCTGAAACATGCCACCAACTGTCTTTTCTCACTTTCAACTTAGCAAATCTTCATATGGTCTTTAATACTCTTTCTACTTTTGCCATGATCAAAGAAATTGCTCTGCATTTGCTTGTTCCTCTGATGAGCGATAAAAGATATCAGGGAGACTAATGAGTAGTGCCTCCAGTTTTCCTCCAGAAAGCCCTGTAGAAAAGAACTCACAATGTATCATCAAACCTACACAGCTCTTTCATGAAATAAAGAGCGGAAACACGTTACACACCAAGGCACAGAAAGAAAGGTCTTGGCAAAAGCAACAGACTGCCACGGTGACAATCTCTGGAAATACCACTGCACTGTACAATAATAAAGAAGCAGCATTCCCCTCTTCCAGGTCTGCAGCGGCTCACCTTCCAATTTACATTATCAAGCCAACTTGTTCTGATAAATTGTTCCCGCTCCACCCTTTCCTAGTCTTCCTGGAGCTTACAAAAATTCTGATCTTAGTACGCCTGCTATTTGCAGGCTTCATTGGTTTAGCCTGTTTCCCACAACATGTCCACCACGAAAGGGAGCACCTTCAGCAACAGAATATCAGTCACGTTGTAAGAAATGAACTTTCCAGTTTCTTATGTTAGCGTGCTTTAATGCTTTCCATGTTACACTATACATAGCCAGTATGGAGATAATTTTGTAATATTGCAAATAATCTAGCTGGCATGGATGTGCACAAATGACATGGTTTTTTAAAAGTGGATTTATGTGCATAAGTCTGCTTTGAAAAATATTCCAGCAAAACTATGCACACACAATTACATTTACTATTTGGTGCATGTCCCTTTGCCAAGAGAATTCAATGCACATATTTTTCTTATGCTCCCAGATGCCATATCCTGAAATACGTCTCCCCTATGGGCATACAATTATGCACATACAAAGGTGAATTTTCAAAATGTTGTGTGCAATAAATATAGCATATATGCACCTAAGTAGCCTCTTCTCACAGACAAAGTAAAAAATATGCACGTGGTCACTTTCGCATGCACATATGTGTGTAAGTAGCTATTTTAAGACACTGATGTGTATTTTTACACCTGCTAATTATCTGGTATGTTACGCTTGGGCTCCGGTCAGGAGTCGTGAACACCACCCAGCAGTGTGGCTCCAGGTGGAGAGAGACAGGAAGCTAGAAACAGTGTCTGGTTCCAGGCTGGGTCAGGGCAGGCAGCAAGTAGCAGTGTCTGGGTCCAGGCTGGGTCAGGGCAGGCGGCAAGTAGCAGTGTCTGGGTCTAGGCTGGGTCAGGGCAGGCGGCAAGTAGCAGTGTCTGGGTTCAGGCTGGGTCAGGGCAGGCGGCAAGTAGCAGTGTCTGGGTTCAGGCTGGGTCAGGGCAAGGCAGGTCAGAAGGCCCGTAGGCCACACACACACAGAAGGCCCGTAGGCCACACACAGTAAGCAGGGCAAGGCAGGTCAGAAGGCCCGTAGGCCACACACACACAGAAGGCCCGTAGGCCACACACAGTAAGCAGGGCAAGGCAGGTCAGAAGGCCCATAGGCCACACACACACAGAGAAGGCCCGTAGGCCACACACCATAAGCAAGGCAAGGCAGAGAAGGCCCGTAGGCCACACACACACACCGAAGGCCCGTAGGCCACACACCGTAAGCAGAGCAAGGCAGGTCAGAAGGCCCATAGGCCACACACACACAGAAGGCCTGTAGGCCACACAAGGCAAGGCAAGACAAGGCAAGGAATAAGGCCCGAAGGCCGCGCAAGGCAAGGCAAGACAAGGAATAAGGCCCGAAGGCCGCGCAAGGCAAGGCAAGGCAAGGCAAGGAATAAGGCCCGAAGGCCGCGCAAGGCAAGGCAAGGCAAGGAATAAGGCCCGAAGGCCGCGCAAGGCAAGGCAAGGCAAGGAATAAGGCCCGAAGGCCGCGCAAGGCAAGGCAAGGTAAGGAATAAGGCCCGAAGGCCGCGCAAGGCAAGGGAAGGTCCAGGGACCAAATGCACAGCAAGCAAGGGAGGCTAGAGCAGGGAGCCCAGGCGAGCTCGATGCCGAAGCCCTGAGGGAACTGTCAGGCAGGGTTATAAAGGGACAGCCCAGAACATAGAGAGGAGAAGGGAGATGGACTGGGCCTGTCAGGAGATCCAGCTCTAGAGGGACCCCTGGTGGTGAGGCGGTTGCACAGCAGTCATAGCCGTAACATGGTATGTGTGATATTAAACGTACTTAATGTGTAGTACCGACAGGGTGGGAGGTCTGGGGGAAGTTCAGACTAGAGAACCAGGAGGCTCTTGATAACCTGGAGAAGGACTGAGCTAACTGGTGGACTAATTGGTAAACTGATTAATTTCTTTGATGTGTGCGTGTTTTAAAATTGACCAACTTATGCGTGTAAATCGGGACTTATACGAGTAAGTTCTAGTTTATTTCCATATGTAAAATATAAACATATATAGGTTTAAAATAGGTGGGTAAAGTACATGTGTTCAATACATTGATATACATGGTTTCAATGCATTGCATATATTCATGTTAAGCCTATTTACACGTGTATGTTGCATGGTAGAATTACATGTATTTTATAAAATGCGCCCCATTGTATGTGCACATTATAAAATACTATAGCAAATATGCGCATGGCTACATTAATGTGTATATGCCACGCACAGTTGTCTGATGTTGGGATCCATGGGTTAGTGGACCCTTGGCCTGAGGTGAGAGTTGGTACCGCCTGCAGGGAAGGAGGCCCACAGATCCTCACCATCGGGAGGCGAGGTCAGCTGCAGCAGGGACACAATTCACAGTATAATTTATTTATTTATTTTTATTTATTGAAGGCTTTTCTTTACCGCCATTCGTCAGTGACATCATGCCGGTTTACATTGCAAACAGGGAGAAAAGAAAGAAATCAGTTACAAAAAATAGGGATCAGCAAAACTGGGAGAAGTGAAATTGACATGCATAAAGAGGCAGGGATAGATGCATATGTAGGATATCATAAAAACTAAAACAGCAGCTTACAACAGCAGAATATAACAGTAGAGAACACTATTTACAGGCTGTAGATGCAGGTGCCAGATGCTGTAGATGCAGTAGATGCAGGTGCCAGAGCTGTGTCCCAGCCGCCATGAGGAATCCCTTTTAATTTGATCCACTGTTGTTCTACCTCACCCATTTTTTCTCCAAGACTTCTAGTTCTTCCTCCAGGTATGTCTCTGTTATAAACTAGCTCCTGCGAAGGCAGGAGTTAGCAATTTGTTATGAACTAGCTCCTACAAAGGGAGGAGTTAGCAATCTGTTATGCTTCGACTCCTGAGGAAGGGAGGAGTTAGCACTCTGTTAGGTTTTGGCTCCTATGGAAGGAGGAGTTAGCAAACTGTTATGATCTACTCCTCAAGAAGGGAGGAGTTAGCAATCTGTAATGAATCTGCTCCTGTGGAAGGAGGAGGTAGCAATCTGATATGCTCAGCTCCTGTAGAGGGAGTAGTAAACAATCTGTTAGGGTTTAGACTGCGGAGTAGCAATCTGTTATGAATCTGTTGCTGAAGACTCCTGATGGAGAAGGAGTAGCAATCTGTTACCAGCGGAGTGCTTGGAGAGGGCACTCAGCTGTAGAGGAATGTGGATAGGTGGATCCTTGGGCCGATGACAGATGACTGCGCCCCCAGGAGGATATCCTGAGAGGGACCACCAGCTAGGCTTGAGTATGGAGACAGACACAGATAATTCTTTTATTAGGATAGTAGAACCACCAGAGGTGGCAATAGTGAGCGATCCCAGGGTTGCTGAGCTGTAGAGAAACTATAGATAGTGAGTAGTCAGGGTATGCTGTGATCATAGCCAGAACTAGATGACAAAACTCACATAAGGTCTTTAGGAAGCTCAGCAGCTGGAAAGGGTTAGGCCCTCGAGGAGCGAGTACCTGGTTCCAGGGAAAGCTCTGAGAGAGCATTGGTAACTCACAAATGTCTGTATCTGTGATAGCTTCCAGGCAGTAGAGAACCTTCAGAGTGTTCAGGAACATGGACCCTCGAGGAGCGAGTACCGGTTCCTATCGGCAATCTGAAATAAAGAAAAGAGAGTGAGGCCCCCGAGGAGCGGGTACCCCTGGTAAGTCCGAGGAGGCAGAGTTGCTTAAGTAGAGGAACCCTTGCTAACTCGATTTGTTAGCAAATTCTGAGACCTTTTATATTGGAAGCGGATGACGTCATCTCAGGAGGACGCCCCCGAGGTTCGTGCCCTTGCTGGTACATCAATCGGAGCGCGCGCGCCCTACGTCATCAGGAACATGGCGGATCCACAGCATTGTGCACGTCCGTGGACGCTGGAGGGAGACAGCAAGAAGTCGCCGTGGCAGCTAATCGTCCATCAGACCCTGAGGGAGTCGCCACAGAGGTAAAGAGGGCAGAGTGAGGGTGTCGAGCAGTGACAGATGCAACAGTCTCCATTTTGACAAAGCCTGTATTTTTAAAATTCAAAACTCAGATCTTGTGTGACTTCTCTCTATCCTATTTGTGATATCAAACCATACCTTCTGATAATCACTGATGCAAAGACATTATCCCCATTAGTGAGCATTAGATCAAGTATCACACCCTGCCTCATGGGTTCCATTATCATTTGTTTAAGCAGAGTCCCTTGAAGGGCATCCTCTAGCTCTCTACTTCTTGTAGATTCTGCAGAAGGGATACTCCAATCCACATCCAGCAGATTAAAATCTCCACTGAGCAATACTTCTCAATTCTTTCCCACCTTTTAGATGTCTTCAACCAGATCTCTGTCTGGTTCTTCTGTTTGAGTAGGAGGCCTGTAGACCACACCAGTAAAAATGGAAGCACCATTTTTTTTCTGAGGACGGCCCATAATGCTTCTCCTCTGCCCCACATCTCTTGCAATTCAGAAAGAACTGAATCAATTGGCTTTAGCAATGGTGCCATCTAAATGAGAAATACATAGCTGTAAAGAATTTAAATCATCTTGCACCTTATTAGTAAAAGAGAAATGTTGGAAATCACCAAACAACTCTCATATGTTTTATTGAGTAGTGGCTTCATTCTTGTTTATGCTGTTAACTTCAGTGTTGTGTGCAAAGACCTTAACATGGGAAAAACTAAGAGTAATGTGAAGGGCCTTAGAAACATAGAAACATAGAAAATGACAGCAGAAGAAGACCAATCGGCCCATCCAGCAAGCTTCACACTTCTTTTTTCTCTTACTTATCTGTTTCTCTTGGATCTTAGTAACCTTGGGTTCTATTTCCCTTTCACCCCCACCATTAATGTAGAGAGCAGTGATGGAGCTGCTTCCAAGTGAAATATTAAGTTTGATTAGTTGGTTAAGCAGCAGCATAGCTCTCTGCCGTTGAAGCAGAGATATGCGTGAAGTATTAGTTTTACTTCTCCCCTGCCGTTGAAGCAGAGAGCAATGCTGGATATGCGTGAAGTATTAGTTTTTTTTCTCCCCTGCCATTGAAGCAGAGAGCAATGCTGGATATACGTGCAGTATCAGTTTTTCTTCTCCCCTGCCGTTGAAGCAGAGAGCAATGCTGGATATACGTGCAGTATCAGTTTTTCTTCTCCCCTGCCGTTGAAGCAGAGAGCTATGCTGGATATGCGTGAAGTATCAGTTTTTCTTCTCCCCTGCCATTGAAGCAGAGAGCTATGCTGGATATGCGTGCAGTATCAGTTTTTCTTCTCCCCTGCCGTTGAAGCAGAGAGCTATGCTGGATATGCGTGAAGTATCAGTTTTTCTTCTCCCCTGCCGTTGAAGCAGAGAGCTATGCTGGATATGCGTGAAGTATCAGTTTTTCTTCTCCCCTGCCGTTGAAGCAGGGAGCTATGCTGGATATGCATTGAAAGTGAAGTATGCATTGAAGGTCACATTAACTATCATCTAATATTGAAAAGCCTAATAATTGGTAATTGAATAAGCCTAATAATTGGTAATACCTATAGCCCATGAGCCCACCCCTGTTTTGTTTTTTTTTAATTGGGAGATAGCAGCCCTCCATCCTTCCGCTCCGTGAAGGTGGAACACCAACCACTGGCCACTGGCATCCCGCTCCGTGAATGCCTCTGTGGCTACTGCCGCTCCGTGCAGTGTTTTGCTGCCTCCTCTTTATACGCTTCCTCTAGACCTGATGGAGCCTTGAAAGGAAACTTCCCCCCATGCAAGAAAACCATGAATTATACTTAAAATAGAAATTTGAGATATGGCCTCAGGAACTAATATCAGGGTTTAACCATTACAGAGGTTACATTAACAAGGTATAACCTGGGATGGCCGTATCCCAATCATGAGAAACAATGAACCATGTATCTGTAATAGCAACAATGTCCAAGTCTGCCTCCACCATTATGGCCTGCAGGTCTAGGATTTTCTTGCCCAGATTACAAGCATTTGTGGTCATAGCTTTCCAACTTTTCTTCTTTGCTTTGCTGCAGAAAGGAACAACTGCAAAGTTAAGGTGTGAAGTCTTAACCTGTGCAGTTAATCCTTTCAGTTTTTTCCTAACCATTTTTATAATAGTCTCCCTTTTCAAAGTTAAATGATATCGCAGTAGAAGTGGTGATCGTGGGTGACTTTAATATGCCAGATGTAGACTGGAAAATCCCATCTGCAGAAACTAAAAATAGTAGAGCAATAATGGATGCCATGCAAGTATCTTTGTTCAAACAAATGGTGTTGGAACCCACGAGAGAAGGTGCTATACTCGACTTATTGCTCAATAATGCAGATAATGTCTCAGATGTCCAGGTGGGCGCCCACCTCAGCAGCAGTGATCATCGAACGGTATGGTTTAATATCACTAATAGAATAGGGAAAAGAACCACAAAGACCCGAGTTTTACAGTTCAAAAACACAGACTTTGAGGAAATGGGAAAGTACCTGGAGGAAGAACTTAAAGGATGGGAGAACGAGAGAGATGCGGATCAGCAGTGGACCAATCTAAAAGGAGCAATCACCAAGGCAACTGCTCTATATGTTAGAAACATAAAGAAAAGCAAAAGAAAATTGAAACCTATCTGGTTCTCAAAGGAGGTGGCTGACAAAATTAAAGCTAAAAGAACAGCATTCAAGAAATATAAAGGATCCCAAAGGGAGGAGCACAAAGAAGAATATTTGTATCAACTGAGGGAGACGAAGAAAACAATCAAGTTGGCAAAAAATCAAGCAGAAGAGAGGATTGCCAAGGAGATAAAAAATGGTGACAAAACATTTTTCAGATACATCAGCGAAAAGAGAAAGGTCCAAAGTGGTATAGTGAAATTGAAAGGTGGTAATGATCAATGTGTGGAGACAGAAGAAGAAATGGCAGAAATATTAAACGAATACTTCAGCTCTGTGTTCACTAAAGAAGACCCTGGAGAAGGACCATCTCTACACAACAAGAAACTGGAGGGAAGTGGAATAGATGAAAATCCTTTTACAGTAGAAAATGTGTGGGAAGAGCTAAAGAACCTGAAAGTGGACAAAGCCATGGGGCCTGATGGGATTCATCCAAGGATATTGAGGGAGCTCAGAGATGTTCTGGCGGGTCCGCTGTGTGACCTGTTCAATAGATCCCTAGAAACGGGAGTGGTGCCGAGAGACTGGAGAAGAGCGGTGGTGGTCCCGCTTCACAAGAGTGGGAACAGGGAGGAGGCTGGCAACTACAGGCCGGTTAGCCTCACTTCGGTGGTGGGAAAAGTAATGGAGTCTCTGCTGAAAGAGAGAATAGTGAACTATCTACAGTCCGGAGAATTGATGGACCAGAGGCAACATGGATTCACCAGGGGAAGATCCTGTCAGACAAATCTGATTGACTTTTTTGACTGGGTAACCAAGGAATTGGACCAAGGAAGAGCGCTCGATGTCATATACTTGGATTTCAGCAAAGCTTTTGATACGGTTCCGCACAGGAGACTGGTGAATAAAACGAGAAGCTTGGGAGTGAGTGACAAGGTGGTGACCTGGATTGCAAATTGGTTGACGGACAGAAGACAATGTGTGATGGTAAACGGAACCTTCTCTGAAGAGAGAGCGGTTTTAAGTGGTGTACCGCAAGGATCGGTGTTGGGACCGGTCCTGTTCAATATCTTTGTGAGCGACATTGCGGACGGGATAGAAGGTAAGGTTTGTCTTTTTGCGGATGACACTAAGATCTGCAACAGAGTGGACACGCCGGAAGGAGTGGAGAGAATGAGACGGGATCTAAGGAAACTGGAAGAGTGGTCGAAGATATGGCAGCTGAGATTCAATGCCAAGAAGTGCAAAGTCATGCATATGGGGAGCGGAAATCCGAATGAACTGTATTCGATGGGGGGGGGGGAAAGGCTGACGTGCACGGAGCAGGAGAGGGACCTTGGGGTGATAGTGTCTAATGATATGAAGTCTGCGAAACAATGCGACAAGGCGATAGCAAAAGCCAGAAGAATGCTGGGCTGCATAGAGAGAGGAATATCGAGTAAGAAAAGGGAAGTGTTTATTCCCTTGTACAGGTCCTTGGTGAGGCCTCACCTGGAGTACTGTGTTCAGTTCTGGAGACCGTATCTACAAAAAGACAAAGACAAGATGGAAGCGGTACAGAGAAGGGCGACCAGGAAGGTGGAGGATCTTCATCGCATGACGTACGAGGAGAGATTGAAGAATCTAAATATGTACACCCTGGAGGAAAGGAGGAGCAGAGGTGATATGATACAGACTTTCAGATACTTGAAAGGTTTTAATGATCCAAAGGCAACAACAAACCTTTACCATAAGAAAAAAATCAGCAGAACCAGGGGTCACGATTTGAAGCTCCAGGGAGGAAGATTCAGAACCAATGTCAGGAAGTATTTCTTCACGGAGAGGGTGGTGGATGCCTGGAATGCCCTTCCGGAGGAAGTGGTGAAGACCAGAACTGTGAAGGACTTCAAAGGGGCGTGGGATAAACACTGTGGATCCATAAAGTCAAGAGGCCGCCAATGAAGAGTGGGTGACTCGCCAGAATGATGGCTACTGCCTGGAGACAATACCCTTATTCAATAAACATACACATGGTTACTGTGACTCCAACATCACTCTAAGCTTCAACAGCAAGAGGAAATGTGGAAAAAAGGATTTGCACTCACAAAGACGGGAGTAGCTGGCTTGTTACGGCGGTTACTACCCCAAACCAAATGTACCTGATACTTCACTCTCGACGCATATCCAGCATGGCTCTCTGCTTCAACGGCATGGGAGAAAGACTGATACATCACGAATTTCCAGCATAGCTCTCTGCTTCAACGGCAGGGGAAAAGAAAAACTGATACTTCACGCATATCCAGCATAACTTCAATGGCAGGGGAGAAGAAAAAAGGATTCACACTCACAAAGCGGGGAGTAGCTGGCTTGTTACGGCGGTTACTACCCCAAACCAAATGTGCCTGATACTTCACTTTCGATGCATATCCAGCATAGCTCCCTGCTTCAACGGCAGGGGAGAAGATAAACAACCAATAAGGGCTGTATAACATAATCTGGGTAAAACAAATAAGCAAGGGTGTAGCTTGCTTATTGCAGCGGCTACTACCCCTAACTAATCAAGCTAGATATTTCACTTGGATGCAGCTCCATCACCGCTCTCTACATTAATGGCGGGGGTGGAAGGGAATTAGAACCAAGAGCTAAGAGAAACAGATAAGTATGAGAGAAGAAATGAGGGAAGCTTGCTGGGCAGACTGGATGGGCCATTTGGTCTTCTTCTGCCGTCATTTCTATGTTTCTATGTTTCTATAATGCTGTCTCTCCAATTATCTAGCCAAATTTGACCTAGAGCCTCAGTCACCTTCCCAGGATGGAAGACTGGATGAAAGAACATGAGCCACACGGAGCACATGAGTTTTGTTAAATTACCGTCCTTGATAGGACACCTCTCACAGGGAACACTATACATTCCTACTCCCTCTGACTTCATATGTTCAGTAGCTGAGGAACCAACCAGACAAGGGGTGGACATCACTCTTGTCTTATGTCTATTATGACTCAAGATGAGCAGTGTGTCGTTAATAAAGCTGCAGCCCTTCTTTGCCAGATCTGTGTGTTGCCTTTATTGAGCTATTTTGAGAGAGGGTGAGAAGCCCCAATTGTCCCAGCTGCTCCTATTAAATGCATGACCACACTTGAAAGTTTTAAATGACACATACTTCCAGGTAACCAATTAACATCTTTCGATTTATCCATTACAAGCCCTGTTTTCAAAGGATTTGTCCCATAAACACAGAATCTAACAAAGTTTGCCTTTTATGAGTTTTCACTTAGTGCATTGCCAATGTTAAATGATAATAGTTTGCATTTCATTCTACCCAAAGATCTATTAAAAAAAATAGCTCCAAACTGTGAAATACAGCTGGTAATCGCAAGCTCTTAATACTTCTGAAATGGTGTTAAAGGAGAGCGAATCCCCAAACCAAACACTGACATGGAGGTGGCATTGGTAGATGTGTCGGGTTTCTTTAATTATCTGATCACAATAGTCTAAAAGAGGATTTCAGAGTCTACTTGCTGTCCCCATAATGGAACAGAGGAAATTGCAGCTCTCTTCAGACGGGGCTTCAGTTTGACTGACTCAAATGTCAGCTTAGAGTTCATCGTATTATTTTACTTTGTAAGACTATAAACCCTTTGGAAGAAAAACAAAACAAAACCCCATATAGATAGATGACCACATTGCAAGGGTAGCCTGCTCTGAGGATCATGCCCTAAAACAAGAGTTTTAGGGCATGATCCAGCAGTTCCAGCAGTTCCTCCTAAAACACGGACCCAGCAGAGGTCCCAGTAGGTGCCAATTCCTAGCAAATGAAGCCAAACAGCATGCGTAAAGGTGCCTTTACATCCCATGAGTACTTTCCACAACAAACAACACCGTCCCTCTTTCTCTGTACACATGTCAGGCATATGCTGTGTGAATGTGCCTAATTTGTGGTCAGTGTGTGCAGTTCCCCAACCGGGCTGAAATGTAGCACTAGCCCGATGAGTATAATAAACAGAGCACATCTGTAATAATAAACATTTTTTAAAATGTTTTTATTAATAATATAGTTTAACCCTCCTCACAGTTGCCAACAAGGCTCCATGCAGTGTGAGTAATGATGTATTCAGACCGTGGTATCCAAGCTGCCATCATTTTGCAACAGAAAACATTATCTTTGATTAGATCACCACCTTCCTAGTGTCACAACTTTTATTGTGAGTAGCTGTGCCAGCAATGCCTTGGGCCTAGGAGTAGGCCACTTCCTCCCATCTGGAAGAACCCAACGGGCCAACATACAGGCCGATACAGTAAAAGTCGCACAGGCCACTCTCCTCTGCACGCGATTTAGTGTTCAAATAAGGGCCCGCGGTAAAAAGAGGCGCTAGGGACACTAGCGCATCCCTAGCGCCTCTTTTTTGACAGGCGCGGCGGCTGTCAGCGACTTTGACAGCCGACGCTCAATTTTACTGGCGTCGGTTCTCAAACCTGCTAACAGCCAGGGGTTCGGAAACCGGACGCAGGCAAAATAATATCACCATGATATTAAGTCGGAGGGTGCACAGAAAAGCAGTTTTTACTGCTTTTCTGTGCACTTTCCCGGTGCCGGCAGAAATTAACGCCTACCTTTGGGTAGGGGCTAATTTCTGAAAGTAAAATGTGCGGCTTGGCTGCACATTTTACTTACTGAATCGCGCGGGAATGACTAATAGGGCCATCAACATGCATTTGCATGTTGCAGGCGCTATTAGGTTTGGGGGGTTGGACATGTGTTTTTGGCGCTCTATTACCCCTTACTGAATAAGGGGTAAAGCTAGCGGGTCAAAGACGCGCATCCAAATGCGGGTTAACAGTGCACTCCACCAGAGCGCACTGTACTGTATCAGCCTGAGTGTTTGTAAGGACTCAGCAGTGCCCAAAGGTGAACCTCTTTTCCTAGGGGAAGACCCTGAGACAAGGTGGAAAATAACACAGATGTGATGCTGTTAAGCAGCTGATCCATTTAATGTTTTGATTGTAGACAACTCTTTGAAGCCAAGTAGAGAAGCCATGTCCCTTTAATGTAACTTTTACAATGAGCTATTTATTAATGAATATGGTAAAATGGCAGGTTTCATGCCCTATAAATTTATTTGAAAGAATATATGCTTTTCTGTAACTTCAGGCAATGTCCTAAGATACAACTTTGGAATCCATGGCCCTAAACAATTCATAGCTAACGGTTTTCTGTCTTCTTTTTTTCAAATGACTGTGTCCGCTAGGGGCGCTGGAATAAATGAACTCCAGCGTATCCTCCCCAGTGGGTAGAGTTGATTTACTCCAGTGCGTCCCTAGCGGACAGTCATTTGAAAAAAGAAGACAGAAAACTGTTAGCTATGAATTTTATAGGGCCATGGGCTCCTACGTTGTATCTTAGGACATTGCCTGTACTTACAGAACAGCATATGTACGGTAATTAACTGAACTGCCATACACCAAAATGGTGCCCCCCGCTGGAGAGGATGTGCTGGAATTAATTTACTCCGGCATGTCCCCAGCAGATGTTTTCATTTGAAGAAGAAAAATAAGAGAGAAGAGGACCTACATGGCCTGGGCTCCAGCCTTCAGGCTTGGACCTGACTCTGGGCTGAGGCCCTGGCATTGGGACCCGGCCTCTGAGCTAGGCCCCAGGATCAGGACTGGGTCTGGTCTAAGGACCAGGCATCTGGACCCAGCCTCTGGGCTGGGTTCTGGCACTGGGCCCGGGTCCAGGCCGAGTCCCAGGTGTAGGGACCCAATCTCTGATCTGGGCCCCGGTGTCAGGACTGGGTATGGTCATGGCGTTGGATCCTCAATAGATAAAGTAAGTGGAGGTAGGGAGATTTCCCAACCCCGGAAACATTTTTCAAATCTGGGCCTTTGCTTGGGTCTTGGTCAAGGCCCCAGCGTTAGCCAGGGCCTAGGCTGAGACCCCGTTGTCATGCTCAGGCATAGGCCACAGCCCCTGCATCAGGCTGCAGCCTATGCCTAGGCCAGGCCCTGGCCTTGGGCAGGGTCCTAGGCCGAGGCACTGGCGTCACTTGGGCGTAGACCGTGGCCCCTGTTTTGGGTCTCAGCCTATTTACTATGTGAGGCCCTGGCCTAATCCTAGGCCCAATGGGTGACTTTTTTTTTATTTTCAAAAAGAAACTCTGATGAAATTTCATTGGAATTTAAATCTTTTCATTTTGAAAACAATCTGAAATGAAATAGGAAATGAAATAGGAAATTTCATTCTCATTTTCTATTTCGTTTCTCCTAAATGCATATCCCTGCTGCTCAGTTTATAAGTGAAGATTTCTTGTATTTTCTACCTGAAGGGTACATTAACTTTTTTGAACTATGAAAATACTTTGAGATGTTTAGGTTATGCATAGTCTTAAAGTTCATGCATTGTCAACAGATTATCACCTAATATGTAGTATTGATCCAAAAGCAAGGCGCAGACATAATCAATCTTTTGATTTTCATGCCTTGAAATCTTGTAGCTATTACGTACCCAAACCATATCCAGTGAAAAATGGAAGAAGCTAGACTGAGCTGTTGTCAGGAGGAATAGCCAGTCTTAAATCAATACCATGAAGTAGATCAACTTAGAAGGTATTTCACAGTGCTATTTAGCCATCTGGTACCAGATGTTTCTAATATGCTCATCACATCATCGTGAACCTGCCTTCTATCTGCCTGTACTGTTGTGCTGTTTGTTTTCTGGGAACCAGCCCTTCTTGATCAGGTTATATGACTTCCAGGTGAGAAATGGTTTCATTCGAGTAGAATAATTTAGATGCCTGTGCCATGCCTTGTCTTGCTGTCAAACTAGTTTCAGTCTCTTCCTGCTTGTTCCTGGTCCCTGCCTGATTCTGCATATTCTTCCCAGCCTTTGCCCAAATCGGTTTGACTGCTTCTCACATCTGGCACAAACTTGCCTTGGAATCGTGCTAGATTTCACTTGTTCTGCCCTACTTTTTTCAAAATTTTCCAAGCATTTTTTCAGATTGTTTTTGATAACTTTCTGCTTTTCATACCCTGACAACCAAGGAAATCAAAGTACTGTGAGAGAGCACCATGTTTAAAGGATGAATAAACAGTTTAATTGCTCCTACATTTGTTTGTTGGCGCTTAGATTGTACTCGTGGAAAATCTTTTTACTGTTCAGTCTTCAAAAAAAATGGTTTCCCAGGTGTCTGAATTATTTATCTTGTCTGGTGTATATTATTCTCTGTATGTTACAGATCTTTTTGTACATCGCCTTGATTATCTGTGAAGAAAGGCAATTCATCAAATATATTAAACATTATACAATGTATTTTGGAATTATTTTGTTTTATTGATGCTTTATGGATCTTGATGTTCTATTTTTTTTTTTTGTGCACTGTTTATGGTGGGCTAACTTTACCCCTGAAAGGTGGTTTAGGAATTCCTAAATTAAATCATTATTCTTATAGTTATATCCCTGTTCAGCATTTTAAGATTACATTCATTAAAACAGTACATGATATACATTTACTATAGTGACAGGTCTACCGGTTAGCCTGTGACTAAAAGATCTGAATTACTTTGCATATTGTGCAGTCCCATTTGTATCTTTTTTGTTTTTTCTTGTAAACTTCTCACCGTATACTGATTTTTTTTTTTTTTTACGGATTACTAAGTAGTTTAAATCTTGACTACATCTACGAATTAACAGCTTTGGAAAGCTAATGCCAGCCCTGTACGTCCTCATACTTGCTGGAAAAATGCCACAGTCTTTCTGCACTTTTAGAGCCCCTCTCTCTCTCCTTCCTGCTGATAGCACTGTTGCGTTTGCATGTTGAACATTAGTTGCTGTCATGCTTCATAAAAAAGAAGGGAGAGAGTGCCAAAAGCCCCACAAAAAGGAAGCTTGCCTTTCTTTTATGGCCAAGTTGCATCTTTGAGGATATATTTTTTTTAATAAGCACTTGAAAATGTGCAAAATATTCATCAGCACCCAAATGCCTTGTTAAACTGTAACTCAAATTTTGGAAGAGCTGTAATTTTGGAGCAGTTGCTCCAAAAAGAACATTTCCCTCCCCCCCCCCCCCAAGAAATGTCAATTGTGTTTTCTAGTTGTAAAGTACTGAATCAAAAAAGAAATGCAAACTGCACTGCTCACAAAAAGTGTAAATGTACTGGCAGACACAGACAAAAAACTCCCATGAATTAAAAAAATAATTTGGGATAAGTGCGCCAAGTGAAAATGATAAGCCCAAGCATACATTAATCATGATGACAAACCAAAAGCCAGCTATGACATCTAAAATAAAAGGAATACAGGTTAACAAATATAACAACGATATCAATATTTATTTATTTATTTATTTATTTAAAAATTGATACCATTTTATGGGACTAACTTTATATATTTTTTGACTAGCCTTTGAGAAATAATACTCTCTTCTTTGGGTCAGAATTCAAATGAGCAAAAGATGGCATTACCAGGAAATATAAAGTAGTGTTGGTGCTATAAGTGATTCGTAAAAGGCATTCCAGTGATACGTGAAGGGGAAGTAGTGAAGGGGGTTTGATGGATGATGAAAAGGTGACAGGCAGTATATAATGTTATGGTTCATAATGTAATAGAAAACACGGTAACACTGTACATGCTCTGATCCGACAGGGGCAAACACCTTAAAAGTCCTGAATCGATCCTTCAGACAAAAGTGCTACCACCCAGAAATCATCTCCAAGAAGAACGCTTGCTCACTTAAAACTCCCGGGACAAATCTATTGCAACATGCAGAAAGGAAAACCGCCGAGCGAGTTAGCTTGCATACAATCCAGAGCTGGGAAAACTAAGAAAAATCATGAAAGAGATCCTGGAGGATGAAGCATTGACAGAAATATTTTCTGCCTTTGGCCTTCAGGCAACCATCTAATCTGAAGCAAACAAGTTTTTAAAAAAGTAAAAAGCAAGCTTCTAATAGAAGAAAATGGCACATGCTCCGGCCATGCACCATGCTGCAAACCATGCCAGCACATATCAATGCACCCCATAATCACCCACATGGGAAAAAACGTTCAATATGATTGGATCCAACCCATGCTTCTTCTCTAACATAGTGTACGCATACTAGTCAATGCAGAGAATGTGAAAAAGCATGTTACATTGGTGAGACAAGGCAAATATTAAAGACAGGAGTACATTCACACAGACCCAAGATGAAAAACCGCAGTGAAGACCAGGCCAACAGCTCCATGGGAGAGCACGTTCTACAGACAGACCACTGCATCTATGAGCTTATGATCAGGATAATCAAAGGAACATTCAAAACAATCCAGAAACATAAGACTTCTGAAGTCAAAATGATCAGACACTTAATAATGGATACAAAAGGACTCATTCAACGAGCCATAAAATTATATTGCCTGTCCTTTTCTGATCACTCATCAGACTCACCTCCTTCCTTCCTTCCCAGCTGTTCTCCTACATCCTATCATTGAAATGCCTTTTATGACTTCACTTATGGCAGGCACTATTTTATATTTCCTGTTAATGTAATCTTTTCTTTATTTGAATTCTGACATGAAGAAGAGAGTATTAGCTCTTAAAAGGTAGTCAAGAAATATATTTATTCCAGTAAAAAGGATAATAGGTGTTATGGGCTGTGGGCCCAGCTAGGGCTGGCGAACCCCCCAGAGGGCAGGTCAGGACATCAGGACAGATGCAGGCAGGTCTGAGGATCTTTGGCCTATACCAGCCACCTCCCCCACAGGTTGAGCCCTTGGGATCTGGCGGCTGGTAGACTGAGGCTGACTTAAAGGTGGTGCAGAACTGGAGACTTGAAACAAGATGAGGCTGGAATCAGGCAGACGTGGAACTGGAGTCTGGAACCAGATGCAAGTAAGCGTGGAACTGGAACAGATTGGAACCCTGGAGCCGGGTGTGATTAGGGCTGGAACAGACTGGAACACTGGAATAGACAGAACAGACAGACCAGGACAAGACAAGGACAGGACAAAACAGAACAAGGAACACAAAAGCCTGAAGGCAACAAACTAGAAAACAGATCTGAGAAGGCCATCAGGCAGGACTATAGCAGAAGGCCTGAGAAGGCCACAGGACAAGGCAAGGCAGAAGGCCTGAGAAGGCCAAAGTGCAACCCAATGCTGGACAGGGCCAAGCATAGAGCTAGCGAGACTCAATGACAAGTCAGTGAGCATAACCAGAAGCAGGGTTAAATAGGAAGAATCCGACTGAGTCATGGGATCACGGAGACTATGAATGAAGTGAGAGTAGGAGCAGCTCCATGGGGACCTCTGGTGGTTAAGAGGTTGCATAACAGGCAGGATCATAGCAATAGGAGAATGGGTTAATTGAGGGGAGGGGGCTGAGAGAAGTGGGGTGAGTGAGAGGGGAGGGAAGGAAAGGGAGTAAATGGGTGGAGAGGGGCAGGGGAAGCAGAAGGAGAAGCCATGGTGCAGGGGTCTCAAGAGTGTGTTAGGGGAAATCTAGAAATATTATTAATAATATTATTGGAATATTATCTGCTACACTCCTGGGAGACATGTTCTCTTCCTTTTTCAGTATTTCAAATCATCAAAGGGCCAGATATGCCCCCTGGCTCAGTAAACTGTGAGGTAGCGAGGTCCATCCCCCAGCTCCAGCCCTCTCGAATTGAAATTTCTTATGTGGCCTTTCCCTTGAAACGTTTGTGGACCCCCTGCTCTAGAACAAGAGGTCCCGGTATGAAGCTTCCACGAAGCACCGTCAGAAAACATTTCTTCATGGAAAGCATGGTGGATGCATGGAACAGCCTTACAGTGGAGCCCGTGACGACAAAAACAGCAATGGAATAAAGACGGAGAATCCCTAGATATGAACAAGTGAGTGGAAAATAACAGAGACCGATTGGCTGTATGGGTTTGCACTAGGAATACAATTCTTATCTTCTAACATGCTCCGTGGTTCTATTCTATATTTCGAGCGGGCGCACATTAATCGGTGCAGGGCTGTGCATCGCAGAGAGGCTGACCAGCTGTTATGACTGCGCAAAAAAACATTTCCATCCTTATAATGTTAACAGTCAATCCACGAAATCCAGCTGCGTCATCACGGTGAAGACGCCATCTTCCAACGTATCACCGGCTTGGCCGAGCAGATGGACCTTAACATCCCGCTTTTCAGAAGCGTACGTGCTCAGACCTTTCATCCTGTGAAACAGAACGCTGTTGCCGTTCGTCCCCCAAACAATGCAGCTGCCGTAATCAAGGTGATCCTCCCACCAGCCTGTGGGGATGTGCAGTCCCCAAAATTTACACTTTGGTTTGTTTTTTCTCAATTTTTTTTTTGGGGGGGGGGGGGGGTGGATGTTTTTATTCAGTTCTGTTAATATTTTTTTTTTTCTTGGTTCAGTTCATTTGGCAAACTGAAAAAAAAAAAATTAAACAAGAATAAAAACCCTAATCAGAAAAAAACCTCGAACTGATTTTAAAAAAAGAGGCCTCTGGAGGTCTTCCTGGGCCAAAAAACTGCCCTGAGCTGGGCCTGGTGCGGTGGTCTAGTTCTGAGCCAGGGCCTGCCTGGAGCCCAGCCAGTGCCAGGTCCTTCCTGACCCCAGGGTCACAGAGCTCCTACTTCGGCGCTCACTTACTCCCGTCAAGGATCCTGGTTGCAGAAGGCCACAAAAGCAAGGCCCAGTCACTGCCACCTGCATCCCCGTGCTTTCAAAATGGCATCGTGCTCGGAGGGTGTCGCTGAAGTGATGTCACTTCCGCACTTTTCTCCGGTGCAGATGGCACCGTTTAGAGGCGTTTTTGGCATTTGTTAGACATGGAGACACATTTCTACCATCTGATCCAGAATTTATTAGGTGTAATACAGAAACATAGGGGGGGTAATATTCATTCACTGGCCAGCTTGCAAAGTTAGCTGGATAAACTTATCCCGCTTTCTTTGGAGGGATTTTTAAAGGTGCAACCGCACTATTGAATATAGCCGGCTATCTGTAGGACTACTCTGGATAAGTTATTTGGCTGACTCTGACTTTCAGCCAGATAACTGATCCAGCTAACTTAACTCCAGCCCGGAAGGTAATCCATCCAAATTTTAGCAGATAAGGGGGGGGGGGGGGGGGGGGGGGGCGGGGAATATTGAGGAGTCAGCATTTAGTCAGATAACTTGTGTTATGCGGCTACATGCCTCTGAATACCGATCTCACAAACTAGAATGGCAGATGAAGACCATAAGGCCCATCTGCTCTGCCCAGTGTAATTACGATTACATTTCCATAGGCCCCGGTTGATCTCTGTGTACTTATCCCATTCCTTTTAATACTCTGTTACTGTTTTTGCCTCCATCGCCTTTTCCGAGGCCTTTCCATTTATTCACCATCCTTTCTGTGAAGAAATCTTTGCTAAAGTTACTCCTGAGTCTATCCCCTTTCAGCCTCATATCGTGATCTCCTGTTATGGAAATTCTTTTCAGTTGAAAAATGTTTGCTTCTTATGCATCATTTACACTTTTGAGTTATGTCCAGGATACTTTCAGCTGTCACTAAATGGATGCTAGGTAGAGGCGTAGATTGAAGAGGCTGGCCCGCTGGCTAAAAGTCGAGCAAGACTGGATGCAGATCTGCAGAGCTGGATGCGCAGCAGAAACACTAGAGCAGGAGCGTAAGGTTCAACGTAGATGGGCAGAAGCTCCAGGGGAAGTATTCCTGCAATCTGTTGAGCCTCTGTTTCTGTTGGAAATCGGGACACACCCTGTGCTGAGAACCAATGGGACTTTCCAAGGGCATGTCTAACTTACCTGGCAACTGGAGGATAAATATACCCTAGCCTTTCCCTGCAGCTTCCTGTTCCCCTGTCTTCCAGCCCCGTCAATCCTAAGAACATAAGAAAATGCCATACTGGGTCAGACCAAGGGTCCATCAAGCCCAGCATCCTGTTTCCAACAGAGGCCAAACCAGGCCATAAGAACCTGGCAAGTACCCTGATAGGTATTTGAATGTTTCTATCATACCCCTCCTCTCCTCCCAAAAAAAACTGAGCTGATCTGGGCTGCTAAAATTGCTAAACCTGCCCTGGTTATACAAGTTACTATTGATGGCATTCTTGCCCATTAGTCACAAGCTTTAAACATAGAAATATAATTACAGAAGAAAACCAGACAGTCTATCCAGTCACACTAACTATTCAGATTTACAATCCCTGCCACTCCCTTGCGGATCCTCTCTGTTTAGCCCATGCTTTCTTAAATTCAGATAGTGCCCTTATCACGCAGAGGCTGTTCCTTTCATCCACCCCCTTTCTGTGAAGAAAACATTTTTTTTTCAGATTACTCCTGAATCTACCCCTTTTTACATTCATTACATGACCTCCCATTCTAGATCCTCCTTTTCTTTGAGAGAGGCTTGCCTCCTGTGCACGGAAACCAGCAGGGTATTTAAATGTCTCTGTCATATCCTCCCATCCGGCTTTTCGTCTAGGGTTTAAATATCTCCCCTATCCGGCTTTAAGTCCGTCCCCAATATGCTTTAGAAAGAAGACTGCTGATTATTTTAGTAGCCACCTCTGGACCTCGAACAGATGTATATCCTTTTGAGGTTGAAGTTCCCAGAACGGTACACAGTATTCCAAATGAGGTCCTACCAGGGACTTATGCAGGGGAAATAACGCCTCCTTTTTGCTGTTGACCATTCCTCTCTCTATGCAGCCAAGAATCTTTCTGGCTTTAGCCATCGCCTGTTTGGCCACCTTAAGATCATCAGATGCAATCACCCCAGATCGATCCTTCTTTTATGCACAGAAAAATTTCACCTCCAATACTGTACTTCTCCCTTGGGTTTTTGCAGCCTAAATGCATACCATAGCTCTGCATTTTATAACATTAAGTCGTAGGTGCATGATCCTAGACCATTCCTCGGGTTTCGCTAGATCCAGCCTCATGTTTTCCACACCTTCCTTACTGTCTTATCCTGTTGCAGATTTTGGTATCGTTAACAAAAAAATAAACCTTTTCTGATAGTCCTTCCACAATATTGCCTACGAATCTGTGGGGAAAAAAACTGGTCCGGTGACTGATCCCTGTGGCACACTGCTAGTAACACCATTACCCTTTGTCTCCTCCCATTCAACCAGTTTCTAGCTCAATCAGTCACTTCTGGGCCCAAACCAAAGGTGCTCAGTTTATTTATAAGTGGCGTTTGCAGAGATGTAAGACCTTCCTCTGGTAAAACCATGCTGCCTTGAATCTTGTAAGCCATTGGACTTCAGAAACTGCACTACCCTCTGGTTTTGCAGCACTTCCATTAATTTACATGCTACAGAGGTCAGAGTAACTGGCTGCACTCCCCAACTTCCTCACTTCCCAATTTTTTGAAGAGGAACCACATCTGCCTGTCTCCAGCCCTCCAGAACTGCTCCCAGCTCTAAAGAAGCATTGACGACATTAGCCAGTGGAGCTGCCAGGGCCGGAATCTGTCTAAGTTCCCTTAAAACCCTTGAATATATCTCATTCCCCCCCCAACTTGTTTTCAGAAATTGGATGCAAAACCCATTCCTCGGGGTCCCATTTATGCCCATTTTAGCCCTTCCTCTCTGGAATCTAAAAATATTTTCCACACCCTACTGCATTGGCTGCTCTGACCCAGGACATCTTCTGGATTTCTGCCAACTAGCCCATTGTTTTTTGGCTTTCTTCTCTGGACCACGGTACTGCTCTCACGTACAGGTCGATACAGTAAAGTGTGCTCCGTCGGAGCGCACTGTCAGCCTGCTCTGGACGCGTGTTTTCCTTTACCCCTTATTCAGTAAGGGGAGGAAAACACGCGGCCCACCCGCAGCACCTAATAGCGCCCTCAACATGCAAATGCATGTTGATGGCCCTATTAGGTATGCGCGCGGGATCCAGTAAGTAAAATGTGCAGCCAAGCCGCACATTTTACTCTAAGAAATTAACGCCGACCCAAAGGTCGGCGTTAATTTCTTCCGGCGCCAGGAAAGTGCACAGAAAAGCAGTAAAAACTGCTTTTCTGTGCACCCTCCGACTTAATATCATGGCGATATTAAGTCGGAGGTCCCCAAAAGTAAAAAAAAGTAAAAAAAAAAAAAAAAAAATTGAATTCGGCCCGCGGCTGTCGGGCCGAAAACCGGACGCTCAATTTTGCCGGCGTCCGGTTTCCGAGCCCGTGGCTGTCAGCGGGCTCGAGAACCGACGCCGGCAAATTGAGCGTCGGCTGTCAAACCCGCTGACAGCCGCCGCTCCGGGCTAAAAGGAGGCGCTAGGGACGCGCTAGTGTCCCTAGCGCCTCCTTTTCCCCGTTTTTCCGGCGTCACCTCATTTAAATACTGAATCGCCCGCACCGGCGAGGGGCCGGTGCGCGCGCCGGGAGAGCGGGCATTCGTCCGCTCTCCCGCGGTCTTACAGTATCGACCTGAATGTCTTCCTCCTGTGCATACACCTAGAGAAAAGGGAAATCAAACTGCAAATTATTTTTCTTTCACACTTCCCCCTGTACTGGCTACTATACACTCACCTTATCAAACAGCAGGAACATTCAGCCTTTTCCCTTCTACTCCAGCACATCCAGCAGTCCCGAGATATGACTATGAAAGTCAGGACAAAAGCAAGCAGTTTTAATTTTTCCAAGCCCCCCTCCTATCTGCTGGCGTCTAGACCCTTTTCTGGATCCTTCCAAACAACACTGGCAGCCACTGTTCTTCAGCCAGCATCAGATGAATCTGGCTCTCTATCCCACCGGTGAGGTAGCACGCGTCACAATAAACAAGGTTTGCTTCTATAAACTGGCAAATTGTTTAAATTCCTAAATAGTCTGGTATTTAACTGGAATCTCCCTGCCAGTGTGTTTGCTTTCAGGCTCCTCTCTATCTCTTGGCCTCCTCCCCTCCCCCCCCCCCCCCCCCTCTCTCACTCTCTATTACCATGTTTCTTACTTTTGCTTCCTCCCTGCTTCTTTGCTGAATGTTTGCCCTTCTATTCTGCTTCCAGTTTGCTGATTTCCTCCACCTGGCTCCCCAGACTAGATTGTCCTGAAAACTACGCCACATCTGCCTTTGTCTCAGCTAGCAGAGGCTGCAGTGCACAAATCAACTCTTCTTTTTAGAATTTTCATCACTTATAAGGTCAAAAATTCTTGAATGAGGTCAAGTTTACAATGGACACCTCTGAATGTGCCACCTTCCCTAATCCCAACCCACCTCCCGAAAACTCACCCCGAATCATAGTGCCCCCTTACAATGGTCCATGTATAGCATATCAGAGTGAGCCTTATAAAGTGTCCCTCTCTCTCTCCCCCCCCGCATGTTCACCAGACTCCTGCAGGTCCTTTGTGATAGGTTCAGATGGCTCTCTTGCCCTCTTTTTTTTTTTTAATTTTGAAGAAAGACTGGTGGGGTTCACTGCTTCCCTAACTCTTCTTATGGCCATATGAGTCCTCTGTATCTGCTCTGCCCGCTCACAGCATTGCTGTTAAAGTAGATGTGCTTTGGGCGAGAATAGGTTGCCTGTTCTCCATACTAACATCAGTACTTGAGGCATGCTGAGCAGTGTCACTCTGCAGGGTCTTTGTTAGGAGCAAGCAGCAAGGGTACCTGCCTGGTGTTCATAGTTGCTCGGGGGGCATGGAAAGATGGAGGCAAGAGGGGCAACCCCTGCATCTTCCAGCCCACTTCCCTGCACTTCCAGAGCTGGTCAGTAGTGACCTTTCCAGCTCCAATGTGCAACTAGTCAGGTAGGGTAAGTGCTATAGTGAGGGGAGGTAGAGCCAATGGCAATCCTTTCCCAGGGTGCCATTTTCCACACCAGTGGTTCTGTCCTCCTGCCCCTTGTTGCATTCGGCAGTTCATGGGCTGCTCCCGAGAATGGCCAGGCTGGCCACTCTGCCTCTCATCGTGGCCGGGCGCCGCCAATGCGCTGCTGAGCACCATGCTCCAGGACGCAGCCAGCCCCAAACAGCCTTAGGTGGCGCACATGACTGACATCATCTGGTTTAAAGGGCCCATGGCAGTAAAAGCCCCATGGCTCCTCCTGATGACTCACAACCTCAGCCCTCTCTGACTCTCCCTCATTGCCTCAGCAACAGATCCAGCTACCGAGCGCAGTGCATGTTACTTTCCAAGCCTAATACTGTCTTCGTCTTCAGCCTGCCCCAGTCCTCGTCTGCCTGACCTGCTCTTACCTTGCTCCTACCTTGCCTGTCTGCCTGCCCTGCTCCTACCTTGCCTATCTGCCTGCCCTACCCATTTCTCTTCCTCTCTCTCGGACAGATACCTGGCTTGACCTTTTGCCAGGATCCCAGATACATTTGACTGCTGCCTGCCTCTGACCATTGCCTGGACTTCAGCATGTCTATTTGCTGCCTTGTCTGCAACCTTCGCCTAGCCTTGGACAACATCTACGGTCACCAGCAGAGGCCCTCATCCAAGTCCGGCTGGCCCCGACACCCAAAAGCTCAACTCAAGGGCAACATGTGCTGATAAAGGTGAAGCTATTGTCTAGCCTCTGCTTTGCCAGGGTCCGCCCGCTGATGGCGAGAACCTGCAGGCCTCCTCACTAAAGGTAGAGCCAATCTCACCTCAGCCCAAGGGTCCATAGACACAACATCCCTACTCCAGATGTGCAATATTTCATCCAGCATGGGCACATATCCAAAAAAAGGGATAATAAGCTGAAGCAAAAGATAATTGAGGCAATGAATGAAGCACAAGGCTGACACAGCAGGAGCCAATGTACAAGTTCCTTAAACCCCCTCCTGCAGAGTTACGCAGACGCTTCTAGCCCTATTTCTGAACTGAAATGCAGATGACGTTATTCCCTGGTCCCTCTGAATATCCCTGTGAGTTACATTACACACTGCTGAGATGTAGCAGTTTGTATATATATGTGTTATTACTGTAAAAGCCAGTCCCAGCCGTGGGCACAAACCTTGCTTGGTAGCTTCCATACTTCCTCGTGTTACCTCATGGATACGTGCTGCAGGGTCCCAGCCAGCATGTGGCAAGCACGACACGCAGGGTCAATTCATGTTCATTTGCTGCAAACGGAGGGGAAAGCTAGCCACGTAATGAAACTTGGTTATTTCTATCCAGAATTTCAGCTGAAAGTAGCCAACTAGGTTTTGGGCTGAAAATTGTCCTAAATCCAGCCATGCGTTTTTCCATGTAGAGTACTAGGGTAACTCGACTGACTAGTGCTAAAAAGCGGCGCCAACTGACTAAAATTCAATGCCAGTGACTTAAACACACCTTTGTCCCCCAGCCCTTTTTTAAAATCGGCTAAATGTATGCACCTCGTGCATTTAACAGGTTAGATTTAGCTGGTCAGAGGGGAAACATTTTTACCTGGTTAGGATGAACCAGCTCACTCCCAACGAATGAGCCAGGTCGGACAATCCACCAAAAGTGTCCAATAGTGTTTTTTGCAAAGGAAAGTTGCAGCAAAAGATTTTTTTTCCCCCAGTGTTTTTATTTTGTCCTTAAAGACGGTAAGGTTGTCTTTTTTTTTTTTTTTTAAGTTTCAACAAATGAATTAAAAATAAGAGCCATTCAATGGAAAGAAAAAAAAACAACAAAACTTCAATCTACTGCACCTGTATCATCTTTGCCTAACTTTTCCACACGGGAAGCACAAAGCTATTTTCCACCTCCCAGCAGTAGTGATCCACAGACTTAGATGTTACTAAAAAGCTTACAGTATCAGCAGGACAACTGCTGCCTCCATTAGAAACCTGATACTAAGATGCTGATTAATACCAGGAGGGGGGCTTTAATCAGCAAAAGCCATATGCTATTTAACTTAAGATGAAAGTGCAAATGATAATCATTATTTCAGAAAGGATGTAGTTAAAAGAAGCACTGAACAGCAAGTGGCATCTTTTTATCATTAGAGTTTTCTTCGTGCAGTTTTCTTTTTAAACTTTAGTTTAATGCTTCGTAGGCTTTCATGAACATCTGGATCATTTCTTCATTCTAAAGGCTTCCAATATTGTCATGTTTGATGTAGGAGTTTCAGCATAGCTCCAGTAAACTTCTAAATAAGCAATTAATTCCTAATAATTATAGCCTTCAAACTGGTAAAATTATCTTTCATTAACTTAATCGGGTCCTCCATTTTTATCTGAGAGTTGTCTTCACTTTTGTGTAATCCCTACAGCCGAAGCCCTGTCTAAAAGCTGTGTGTGTGATGTTTTGTTTGCTGGTGACAGCGAGAGGCTCACAGATGATCTTCATTCCCTTCAGAATTACAGCAGGCAGTGAAAGACCTTTTCAAGTTTAAAAATCCAAATTGACTTTATTCTTGACCAAGCAGCACTTGGTGAAACTGGAGCTTGTACCAGCAAGATCCTATTCTGCCTGATAAAAACTTTTAAGTTCATTTTCCCATCTGCCAGGGTGGGGAACTCATAAAAATGAAGGAGACAAGCTGAGAGCTATTCACAAGCTGGGCTCGGGCTTCCACGCCACGTAGCACTAATTCAGCACAGCTGGGTATGTACCCCACGTGATTTATGGGCCTTCACAACTAACTACCATGGTACGAAAGTTAGCCCGTGGACTAGGGATGTGAATCTTTTTTGACGATTTAAAATATCGTCTGATATATTTTAAATCGTCAAAAATCGTTAGAAGCGCGATACAATAGGAATTCCCCCGATTTATCGTCAAAAATCGTAAATCGGGGGAAGGGGGGAGGGGAAGGGGGAGGGCGGGAAAACTGGCACACTAAAACATCCCTAAAACCCACCCCGACCCTTTAAAATAAATCCCCCACCCTCCCGAACCCCCCCAAAATGCCTTAAATTACCTGGGGTCCAGAGCGGGGGTCCCGGTGTGATCTTTACTCTCGGGCCTGCGGTGCGTTGTAGAAATGGCGCCGGCGCTACCTTTGCCCTGTCATATGACAGGGCAAAGGTAGCGCCGGCGCCATTTTGTTTTTTGTCCCCCGACGTCAGGAGCATAGGAGATCGCTCCCGGACCCCCGCTGGACCCCCAGGGACTTTTGGCCAGCTTGGGGGGGCCTCCTGACCCCCACAAGACTTGCCAAAAGTCCAGCGGGGGTCCGGGAGCGACCTTCTGCACTCGAATCGTTTTGCCGTACGGCCGGCGCCATTTTGCGCAAAATTTTGCGCAAAATTTTGCGCAAAATGGCGCCGGCCGTACGGCAAAACGATTCGAGTGCAGAAGGTCGCTCCCGGACCCCCGCTGGACTTTTGGCAAGTCTTGTGGGGGTCAGGAGGCCCCCCCAAGCTGGCCAAAAGTCCCTGGGGGTCCAGCGGGGGTCCGGGAGCGATCTCCTATGCTCCTGACGTCGGGGGACAAAAAACAAAATGGCGCCGGCGCTACCTTTGCCCTGTCATATGACAGGGCAAAGGTAGCGCCGGCGCCATTTCTACAACGCACCGCAGGCCCGAGAGTAAAAGATCACACCGGGACCCCCGCTCTGGACCCCAGGTAATTTAAGGCATTTTGGGGGGTTCAAGAGGGTGGGGGATTTATTTTAAAGGGTCGGGGTGGGTTTTAGGGTTGTTTTAGTGTGCCGGTTTTTCCGCCCTCCCCTGATTTACGATTTACACGATATTTACAAAAACAAAACCGCGACGATCCGATTCCCTCCCCCCCTCCAGCCGAAATCGATCGTTAAGACGATCGATCACACGATTCACATCTCTACCGTGGACAGCATCAGGGTAAAATGCATCTGTAAGAATAAGGAAATAGCCATCACCCGTGGATTTGTCTTAAAAGACCTCTACAGTTTGTGCCTTCTGTATTGAAAATCTCTATTCAGTGGTTTGTTTTTTTTCTGTGAGTAAACCTTACCCTAGACTAAGAAAATTTGCTTAGATTTCTGCCTACTAGCACATGTTTCAGTTATGAAACAGTAAATGCCCATTTGCTGCCCTGTTTAAAATTCTCAGGGCCCAGATACTAAGGTGCACTTAAACTCGCAAACACAAGTACATGTGGAAAAGGTGCAGTTAGCAACGTGTAAGGCAGGTCTTCCTGCTGGAACAGTGCTTTTCATGCACACATTTTTAACTTTTGTGAGTTTACATGCAAAAACCCATGCTGATAAGGTTAAGGGGATGAAAACTTATGCAAAACAGCTCATTACCTATTAGTGCAACGATGAATGATATCTGCGCTAACTGCTTCGTAAATGCATTATTTCAAGAAAGTTCACTGCACCGCAGGAGGGGAGGGGATGGCTCGTTTTTTTGAGATAGTCTGTACCGTCTGGGATCCTTTGCATGTCTCTAACATTGGCCATTAGTGGGTGCGATCAACACATGCATAGACGCGTATGCACATGATATTATGTGGATTTCATTGCATGAGCTTCTCAGCTATTTTATCTGCCGTGAACAATTGTTACCTTAAAAGGGGTTACAGGCGAAAATGTTTGCTGAACAAATAAACAGTTCAGCAGTTAATTGTTTCTTAGTCTCTCTGCCTTGCCTTAGGGGGGGGGGGGGGGGAAGCAGTCACTCTGGAAATAAAGCACAGCGAAGGCTCCTATTTCGGAACTGCTGCTCTAAAAATCATAAAATCTTTCGTTCCCTCTTTCCCCAAGTAAAGAAAAAGCTGCAGCTCCACTTTGCAAACAAACCTAGAGAAAGATGAGAGGTGCCTGATGGCCTCGGGCAGGGATTTGAGTGCTGATGCTCTGTAACCACAAACACATGGCCACCTTTGTCCAAAAGAAAAAAAAAAAGAAAAGAAAGAAGAGGCTTCTGTGAGACTCTGGTTATTGTAGAGGAAACACACACACACAAAAAAAGGCTTCAAAGAGACTCCAGACACTTTAGTTCCAATTTTGTCAGAGACGGAGCGGGCAGCTTGCGTTCTGCACATCAAAACCCAGGATGGAAAGTCTGGCCTTTTATGACCATTGCTGAAAGAGCACCTGCTTTGTGTGTTTCAGGATTTATAGGGGAGAGGACGGTCGTCTTTAGTGTTCTGGTTTAAGTAAAGGCCCTGTGCATTTGCTCATAGGTCATCCCATCCACTAGCCTGTCCATTAACCTTTCTAGGTGCATACAGCAAGCTTTTCATCTGCAATTTTACTCTGAATAACCGGCTTATTAAAGTGCCAATTCTTTATTCCTGGCTGCCGCTCCACGCGTGGGGAAAACGTGACAGGCGCGCCCTGTGCCTGATGGCCAGCCAATAGTAACCGGGCAGCCTGGACACCCTGGGGCTCTAATCCGGCCCCCACCACACATGCACGGAAAATGCGACACATTATTTGGATGGAAAGGCTGCAGCACTTTATGAGAATCCCTAACATGGGAGTCTGATGAAATCCTGAGACTGGTCCATAACGTTTACAGAAAATTGTGTCTGGGCAGGTGCCGATACTTTAATTTCTGCCCACGCAGAGCTATGAGGGTCCTGTCCCTAGCGGGACCCCCCCCCCCCCCCGGAACAGGCGTCATGACCGCCAAGCACTGGAAGGGCTCCCCAGCCCCTGATGGACCCCATCCTCCAGAGGGGATCTCGGCCCAGTCGTTACAAAGTAAACCATGCTGGAGCCCCTCCCCCACGTATCAGCCCTAGATCCATCGAGGCCGTGCCCAGGCCATCAGTGGCAACGAGTGAAGGCCCAACGAGTGAAGGCCCTTAGGCCTCTCGTGCACATACTGGCACCTGCCAGTTTACTTTTAATGCCTTTGCATTTACAAATGCTCTCCTGGACTTAAGAACATAAGAACATGCCATACTGGGTCAGACCAAGGGTCCATCAAGCCCAGCATCCTGTTTCCAACAGAGGCCAATCCAGGCCATAAGAACCTGGCAAGTACCCAAAAACTAAGTCTATTCCATGTTACCGTTGCGAGTAATAGCAGTGGCTATTTTCTAAGAGGCAGATTTTATAATCTACGCGCGAGCGTAGATTTCTTCACGCAACCCGGCATGAACAAATCTACGCCTGATTTTATAACATGCACGCGCTGCCGCGCGCAGGTTATACAATCCAGGGTAGACGCGTGCAAGGGTGTGCACAATTGTGCAACTTGCATGCGCCGAGCCGCACAGCCTGCCTCCATTCCCTCCGAGGCCGCTTTGAAATCGGAGCAGCCTCGGAGGGAACTTTCCTACCGCCTCCCCCCACCTTCCCCTCCTTTCTCCTCTCTAACCCACCCCCCAGCCCTACCTAAATCTCCCCCCACCTTTATTTGAGAATTTTTGCCTGACTCTGGGTAGGCGTAACTTGCACGCGCCGGCCGGCTGCCAGCGTGCGGTCCCTCGGCATGGCAACTGTTCCGGAGGCCTCGGCCCCGCCCCAGAACGCCCCTTTTTCAAAGCCCCGGGACATACGCACGTCCCGGGGCTTGCGTGCATCACCGAGCCTATGCAAGATAGGCTCGGCACGCATAGGGGCAGCTTTTCGGGGGTTACGCGTGTAACCCTTTGAAAATCTGCCCTAATGTCAACTTAATTAATACCAGGTAATGGACTTCTCCTCCAAGAACTTATCCAATCCTTTTTTAAACGCAGCTATACTAACTGCACTAACCACATCCTCTGGCAACAAATTCCAGAGTTTAATTGTGCGTTGAGTAAAAAAGAACTTTCTCCGATTAGTTTTGACTTTATTTATTTATTTTATTTAAATTCTTTTAATATACCGATGCTCAAGACCAGGTCTTATCGTACCGGTTTACAATGAACTAGGGGGAAAAAACCAGTTAACAATGAAAGCAAGAAATTACATTATAACAGGGAATGTGGAACTTGGCTGTTAGAGAAAAAGAGGAAGAGGATAGGTTAAACAATTTCTAACTGGAGAGCAGAGCAAATAAGCAGAAACGTAAGTGCTTACGTGGTAAGCATTATATACAAATTTACATCGTGTGTAATATTAGGCAAGTTATATTAAAGTGCAGTTAGCTGAAAAACAGTTCCTTTGAGTTGCTGAAAGAGGACGCAACCGCGGGGTATGTGACTGTGAGGGTGACCCTGAGGCTTCTTCAGGGGAATGCTTGGGCGAACAGCCAAGTTTTTAATTTTTTTCTGAAAGTGATATGGCAATGTTCCTGGCGGAGATCTGGCGGGAGAGAGTTCCAGTGATGCGGACCGGCAATTGATGCACGTTTTTCAATGGTGATGTGGAGAACGGATTTTTGGGGGGGAATCTCTGTATGCAGATCTGGTGGGTCCTGCAGAGGAGTGTGGTTTGAGGGGTAGGGTAAGTTGGAGCGAGGATTTCTGAAATAAGGTTTTGTGGATAATAGTAAGTGTCTTGAAGAGAATTCTGTAGCGAATGGGTAGCCAGTGGAGTATTTTTAGAATCGGGGTGATGTGATCCATGCGGCGAGAGTTTGTGAGGATCCTGGCTGCAGCGTTTTGCAGCATTTGAAAGAGGTTTGGTAGAAGAGGCCGGGAGACCAAGCAACAACGCATTACAATAGTCAATCTTTGAGAATAGTATGGCTTGAAGGACCGAACGGTAGTCGTGGAAGTGTAGGAGAGGTCTTAACTGTTTTAGTACCTGTAGTTTGTAAAAACCTTCTTTGGTGGTGTTGTTGATGAATTTTTTGAAGTTCATTCTGGAGTCTAGGAATGCCCCAAGGTCTCTCACTTGATTTACTAGAGGTTGATTTACTAAATGTGCCACATACTAACTTCATGGAGTGCCCCCTAGTCTTTCTATTATCCGAAAGAGTAAATAACCGATTCACATCTACTCGTTCTAGACCTCTCTTGATTTTAAACACCTCTATCATATCCCCCCTCAGCCATCTCTTCTCCAAGCTGAAAAGTCCTAACCTTTTCAGCCTTTCCTCATAGGGGAGCTGTTCCATCCCCTTTATCATTTTGGTTGCCCTTCTCTGACCCTTCTCCATCGCAACTATATCTTTTTTGAAATGTAGCGACCAGAATTGTACACAGTATTCAAGGTGTGGTCTCGCCATGGAGCGATACAGAGGCATTATGACATTTTCCGTTTTATTAACCATTCCCTTCCTAATAATTCCTAACATTCTATTTGCTTTTTTGACTGCCGCAGCACACTGAACCGACGATTTCAATGTGTTATCCACTATGACACCTAGATCTCTTTCTTGGGTAGTAGCTCCTAATATGGAACCTAACATCGTGTAACTACAGCAAGGGTTATTTTTCCCTATATGCATCACCTTGCACTTATCCACATTAAATTTCATCTGCCATTTTGATGCCCAATTTTCCAGTCTCACAAGGTCTTCCTGCAATTTATCACAATCTGCTTGTGATTTAACTACTCTGAATAATTTTGTATCATCTGCAAATTTGATTACCTCACTCATCGTATTTCTTTTCAGATCATTTATAAATGATGCCTTTTGGGCATAGGGTTGGGTCCTCTGATTGGTCTGAAGCTGGGGTGATCTTAGCTGTGATGCATTACTTGATGGTGCTGTAAATGTACCAGGCTCCTCAGAATGCCAGTGCGAATGCAAGCTGGAAGATTGTAGTCTTGAGCTCACTTATTGCTAATGGGGAAAGACGCACCATAGCCGTAAACATAGGTCATAGGTCAGTGGCATTTGTACGTCACCCCGAGGCAGGGGAACCCCCTTGGTCTCACCAAGCATTACCCCTGGATGAGGTATTTGATATCTTGCCCAAATTTCACTCTCGTGGTCGTTTTCTGGGCGAGCGTGACGAATGAATGGCAGAATATCCACACAGAACGACATTAGATGACATTGTATGACAGTGGTGAGTGGAAGAACTTAGATCTTAGCATGCGGAATGAGCGAGCGCCGAAACATTTGATCTGCGGCCCTTCTTCCGCAGCCCTTCTTCCGGGAGAGTTTTCGAGCAGAGTGCCAAAAAAAACCTGGTACTGGCTTAATGTGAATTTATCACGGTGAAATCAAACAGACCATCACCCCCCCCTTTTTTTTTCTTGGTGTAGGAATGGGTCCCATGATCAGTCTTGGGCTGCACTGGTAATCTTAAGCATAAGGTACCCTCACATTAAGCCACGTAGCTGTGATATAATGTGCAATGGCTCTGTAAATTCACTAACATGTGAAGGCTCCAGAGAATGCCAGCATGAATGCAACCCAGAAAGGCGTAGCCTAGAATTCACCTATTGCTACCGGAGAGGTGCTAGCATGGATGCAATGTGGAATAGCATAGTCTTGAACTCATATATTGCTACTGGGCAAGAAGCGCCAGTGCCGTGACAGTAGGTCAGTGGCCTCTGCACGTCACGCCAAAGCCGGGGACTTCCTAACCATGTCTAGCATTGCCCTTTCTACGGCGAAGTACTGCACTGTACAGCCCGCTTCAAAGGATTCTGAAATGCAAACAGACTTACAACCTTACAGTCATATCTGTATGAGCATGTTCACCTTGCAATTTGATGTAGTAGCATTAAATCTAATCAGAAGTGTTCTACCTTGAATAAACCATTGTCACACAGGAAACAACCCAATATTGCATCTTTAGTTGCAAATAAGGGTTGGGGGGAATACAATGTTTTCCTAAATGCATATGGCCCGATTTTAAAAGAGCCATGCGCGTAAAAACGGGCGGTTATGTGCGTGGCCGGGCATTGTGCGAACCATGCGCATTTTCGGAAGGGCCCAGCCATACATGTAAACCCCGTTATGCGCCGAAGTGCTGGGCCTTTCCCAAAGGGGCAGGCTGGGGGGCATGGTCTGGATAGGGCGGGGCGGGCCAGGACTGCGCCATTTGCCGCTGTCCCGGGGGAAGTGTGCACCGACAGCCATCCTGCTCTCGGAGTCTACTACTGCTCCAAAGGAGCAGTAAGGTAAAAAATAAAAAAAATTCTAAAAGTTAGGTAGGAGGTAGGGGTCGGGGAGGAGAGGGGAAAGGTAGGAAGGTTAGATAGGGGTATAGGGAAGTTCTCTCCCAGCCCGCTCCTTAATTGGAGCAGACTGGGAGGGAACTGGGGAAGTCCTACTCGCTTCGCTGCATGTTGCTTTCTAAAATCCCCCCCCCCCCTCCCGCGCCAGCATGTGCGGGCCACCTGTGCATGCCAGCACGCCCACGTGTGCACGCCAGGAACCGCGCGCGCATTGATGCGCATGGGTGGGTCTTAAAATCGACCCCATAATTTCTTCCTCACCATGAAAATAATAATTACGCATCAGCTAACTTTCTCTGGCTGCTTTGGCCCCCCCCCCCCCCCCTCACCTTAGAAAATGTTCTGAACATTTCCCACTCATGGCCAAGAATTCACAATGCGATTGAAACAGAAAATGCTCTGCTGTGCACTTAAATGTAATCCCAGTTTCGGAGGGAACTGATTGCTATTTGTAGGCAATTAATTTTCCACTGTCAATCATGACTTTCTGGGGGGGGGGGGGGGGGGGCAGTGTCTTACGTATGGCTCTAACCAGAGCCAGTAGAGCTAATCAAGATGTCCTCTGTAACCTGGTGACCTGACCAGAGGTTCCCAATGAGAAACGCCTTCGCTTTGTTGTAGTTGCGAACGCAGGCCTTCTTACAAATAAGCCGACCCGAAGGTTCCCACCTAATTCTCAACAGACATTACATATTTGGGGCTATTATTTCTGCTTGGCGCCTTTCTATAGATTTTGCTTCATGCCAAATGTGGCCTTGGTTCGGTAACCCCTCCGGGGCCGGAATCATCTCAGCCTCGCCTACACAACTTCGAACAAGTTTGCGAGCCTGCGCCAGAACGCGGGAACCCTTCCGTCGTTTCCACGTTGATAAGGGGGGGGGGGGGTTGCCAACAACACTCTCCGGCTGGGAGTGTGGCCAGAGAGAATCAGCTGCGTATGTTAGGTGCAAGCCCCAGAGCAGCAGTGAGAGGGCAGAAGAGAAACGGGTTCTCGGTCGAGGATTTGTGACAGGAATCGCGGATTTGTGAGGAATCGGTGAGAAGCGATGCTGGCGAGAGCCCCAGAGGATGCAAGGCGGGATGGGCGGAAGGAAATAGAGGGTGGGCGCGTGCGTCTTGATGAAAGAACCTCCCTCCTTGCATAAAACAAGCAACTTTACCTTGCAGAAAACAAACGGCTTTAACAAGCGACTTCGAGATTGGCCTAGGACACAGTCCTCCGCATACCGCACAATTGACAGGAACGCTGAAGAGTCAGAACATGAAGCATGGCTGCACCACAGCCACCGGAGATGCTGTTTTTTTGTTTGTTTTTTTTTACTTGCTGCGGTGGAAATTGGTCATTCCCATTTAAGAGTGGGCCCGGACCGGCTTACCGATTTCCCGGCCTCACGAGGGAGCCGCCGGAGTGGTGGCACATCTCAGGCAGAGCTTCATGCCACCGGGGCCGGCTCCGGAGATCGTCAGCCGCAGTTTTACTTATTCATGCCCACAGATGGGGTAAGATGGGTTCCAAAGCCGGTAGCAGTGCCAAGGTTGCATTCCAGCAGGGGTGCATTTTGAAGCAAAATGTTTGAAACAACGTGAAACAGAGTGGGTTTTTTGCATTTTTCTTATCATTTCAAAATGAATGCGCGACCCTAACCAGTGCCGGATTTAAGCATAAGCTACCTAAGTCAGAGTTTCCCAACCCTCTCCTGGGCCTTATGGATATGCATAAGGTAGATTTGCAAACACTGGTTCTCCAGGGTCTGGAAACATATCTCATGCATATTCATTGTGGATATCCTGAAAACCCGACAGGCTCGGTGTGCCTCCAGCAGAGGACTGGGAAACATTGACCTAAGATACAGGACCTCAGATTATGAGAGGCGTCTACACAAAAAATTTCCTAAATTTTAAGTTGTATTTTTTTCTTGATATATCTTAGGGCATTAGTATGTCTTAATCCGGTCCTGATTGGGACACCTATATACAGTAAATCCAACTGTCTTTCTCTCCAACTTAATACATAGCAAACTGGATTTTTGTGGCTCCCAACAGTCTCCTTAATGAAGAATATTACAGCAAATTAGCCATGTAATATTCTCCGCTGCGATGGAGATAGGGCAGGATGAATTTATTAATGAACAACATTGTACGATTTATGCACAAGTAGTCTCCTCACTGAACTGCTGGCAGAAAGAATCCACAGGCTGATGCAAATTATTTCACAACCGCAGAGTATCTTCAGTTTCGCAAATATCTTTGTTTATTGCAGAATCTCCCTGTTCCTTATTTATCACTTAAACTTCTTCCTGAAAGTCATTTCCTTTCTGGCTTTCAAATAATTTGGCTTATTTCCGTGATGGGATTCCTTAAATAAGGCCTGGTCCTTATTACAAATTTGTCCTTGGAGACGTTCTGGGGGGGGGAATGTCACTTAATCGCTCTTCGCAGCAGAGGTAATTGCAATTGGGGCAGAGGTTATCAAGGATATCTGGTGTATTCCTTTAAGAGAGCAACCAGAACGAGATTAGATACATGTCAAAAGATGCTTTTATTATTATAAATGGTAGAACACAATTGCCCGACTAGGGCCAAGTTTCGCCCCCTACAACGTGAGCTGCTTCAGGGGTTACACAAACAAATAAATAAATATGCTAATATAATATTAAGATCCATAAATATGTAAAAAATATTTTAAAAGTACACACATACCATCTGAGTCCATACAACAAGGAAAGAGGACCATTCAGACAATATTTTTTAAGGATGACTTCTTCCCCATGGCTACAGGGTAGATTTTTTAAAAAATATGCGCGCGTCCATGGGCGCGCGCTACCCAGCGCACGCAATTATATAACATGTGTGCGCACGTTATAAAATCACGGGCGGCGCGTGCAAGTGGGGGGGGCAGAGTTAAGCAAAAATCGAGCGGTGACGCATCGTCAGGCTTCCCCAGTTCCCTCCCAATCCACTCCAATTAAAGAACGGACTGGGAGGAAACTTCCCTACCCCCTACTCTAACCTCCCTTCCCCTCTCCCACCCACCCCCTATCCCTATCCTAGGTACCCCGAATTTTTTTTAATTTACCTTTTGCTCCTCCAAAGGAGCAGTAGCAGGTTGTGTGTGCTGGCATCCTGCCGGCAGGCGATCCCTCGGCACAGAAGCAAATGGCCGCTGTACTGGCCGTCTGCAGCCCCGCCCCCTGGACCAATTCCCCGCCCCCCTCCCCCAGACCTCACCTTTGCCGAGGCCCGGCTCTTGTGCGCGTAACAGGGGTTACGCGCGCGGCCGGGTCCCTTTTAAAATGCGCGTGGCGCACGCAAGGCCTGGCCGCAAAAGTAATCCCTGTTTTTTTACGAGCACGGGCCATTTAAAATTGGTCTGTAAGAGTACAGCGTCAGACGTTATTCTATTAAAATCATATGTATTGTTCTCATTATTTCACATTATAGATTTAAAAAGATGATAAAATGGAACCTATGCACAGTGTCTTATAAAATGAAATATGCATATATTTCTATTTACATATAATAAATTCAGGTGTTTCCAAGCTAAATAGTTAACAACATCTAGGCTAGCAATTAAAAAAATCTATCGATGTGACACCCCAAACTGTTGCGATCCCGGGTCGGCCCCGGGATCGGCGCCTACCCGCTCGCAGTTCCGGCACCAGCCCGCGCTCCTCGGGCCCCCAGGGACCTCCACCTTTGCGGCCCCGACGTCGGCCTATCTCTCCTGGGCCTGCAGACCCCTCTACCGCCGCGTTTCTGCCCCGCCGGAGCAGCCGGCGTTCCTCGGCGGCTGGCCCCGCCCCCTAGACGCACGCGCGTGTCTCAGTCTGTAATTTAAAGGGGCCAGCGCGGGAAAATGCTGGGTCTGCCTCCGATGACGTCAGACGCTGCAGGGCTATTTAAGCCCTGCAGCTGCTCCTCTTCAGCGCCTTGCAACGAGGTTCCCAGGTTTACCTGTCTCCAGTTGCTGCGTTCCTGTGCCCTCTTGATCTCCTGTGGTTCCTGATCCCGGACTGGCTTACGGTGATTCTTGGCTTCTGACCCCGGACTGCCTTACGACGACTCTCTGGCTTCTGACCCCGGTGCGGCTTACGGTGATCCCTCTGGCTCTTGACCCCGGACTGGCTTACGACGACTCTCTGGTCTCGGACCCCGGTTTGGCTTACAGCGATCCTTTGGCTTCTGATCCTGGACTGGCAAGCGACGATTCTCTGGTACACGACTCTGGACTGGTGAGCAACGACCTTGGACTCCGTCTGACTCAGCCCCCGCGGGCCCTCCTAAGTCCCAGCGGCCGGGTCCCTACGGGCTCCTCCTGGGGGGACTCCGGCTTCCAGGGTGAATCTCCTAAGTCCCAGCGGCCGAACTCCTATGAGCTCCTCTCGGGGGAGGATTGGCTTCCAGGGCGAAGATCCTCTCACCATTGTACCAGCTCCACCATTTCATCCTTCCTTGCCACGGCCCTTGGACCACCGCTGCCACCTCGCTCAGCGGCTCACCCTCTGGTTCCGATCGGCCCAAGGGTCCACGACTCCTACACAAACTGTGAAATTTAAAACGTAAA
Source organism: Rhinatrema bivittatum (assembly GCF_901001135.1). Lineage (NCBI taxonomy): Eukaryota > Metazoa > Chordata > Amphibia > Gymnophiona > Rhinatrematidae > Rhinatrema > Rhinatrema bivittatum. Next base: position 72,685,153 of record NC_042621.1, on the reverse strand, counting down.
ATAAATAAGCTAGTTACTTTTAGATTGTTAAACCATTAAACTTAATGCTTAATCTAATGGAGTTCATTGCTAAGGGTATTATTTAAGTATTAACTCAGATACCAATCTCATAACCAGTTATTTATTATTTATTTGTTGCTTATTTCCGCCTTACCTTTCTTCCTGGCTACTCTAGCCCCCAAGTTCAATGCCCCTGTTTTATGTAACTTTGCTTGATTCAGCCTTCTTGTTCTTGGTTACACTTGTTTTTCCCCCAAGTTCCATGTAAACCGGCCTGATGTGAATTTCTATTCGTGAAGTCCGGTATAGAAATATATATTAAATAAATAAATAAATAAATACCATTTTATGAGCGGTTCGGATGCCCAATGAATGTCAGCTATATACATGTGCAGTCACACCGCCACTATTCAGACTAACACTGTATTCACAAACAAATTATTTTGTATTAAGACAAAACCATAACCCCTTAGACTGAAGAACTATTGTTGCATATAAGTGTTCTGTCAAACCTAGAAAAATCAAAATAAAGGACTTACTTTAGCTTAACAGCTGGTCGCAACATCTGTGCACCGGTCGGTGTGTCAGCGGACTGGAAATAAACAGCATTAGATTTCCCACCGAAATCTGGCTTTATCAACATTAAAAGAGGTGAAAAGAATTAAAAAAAAAACTAAAACAGTTAAAAATATGCTAAAAATGATAAAAAAGTCAAAAAATGTTCTAATTAAAAATAGTAAACTTAATACTTAATCTAATGTAATTCATTACTAAGGGTAGTATTTAAGTCTTAACTTAAATACCATTTTTTGAGCGGGCCTGGTCACTACTAGAAATTTGCCCTTGGAGAAGTTCTGGGGGGGAATGTCACTTAACCGCTCTTTGTGGCAGAGGTTATCCAGGATATCTGGTGTATTCCTTTAAGACAGTGCATGAGGGAGAGCCACGTGAAAGGTTTCCGTGGCTTAATAGAAGACAGTGTTGAGTATGGGAAAAGAAAAGACTCCTCCTGCAGGGAGGAGAAAGGGAGCTGTGGAGGTTCCTCTGCAGTCCAGTGCGGCCTAGACATGGGAGCTCAGTAAAATGTGCTGGGCTCCTGGGAGGTGTCTGGTGGATAGCCTGGGAGGATTACGAGGCAGAACGTCCAGGTGAGGAGCCTTTTAGGCGTGTTTGAACTACGCTAACGAGGTTCATGGTTGAGAAGAATTATATGGGTGATGTGAAAGTTGAATTTTGTTCTGAACTGAGGAAGAATTGGGCATAATTTTTGAGCTGCATGATTACTGAAACAATGTTTTGTTGTTGCTGATGTTACTAATGCTGTAAGAAGCCTGAGAAATCTGTAATTTGTTTTTAATTCCGACTGCAGATATCCCCAGACTTTGGTGAAAAAAAATAAAGGTTTGTTTGAAGATACCCTTGTGTGAGACTCTCCTTAATTCTAAGGTGTGGGAATGAAGAGGCTTCTCTCAGTGCATGGAAGGAGATGGGGAGGCTCAGTCAGAAGGGTCACAGAGGGGGGTGGAGATTTCCCTGTCCAGCATGGCAAATACAGGCTTTGCCTCTGAGCCAGCTCCACTACACCATCTGCTTGACCAGTTTTGCTATTGAACTCACGAGAGATGGGTGCGCAGGTCATAAAAACAGCATCAGGCACCCCCTCATGTGCCCCGTCAGGGGGACTACTTTTCAAATTAGGAACTATCCAAGTTTAGGACAAGCTCCCTTCACCCTAGACTCAGGTCTCCCTTTTTCCTTGGAATTCCAAGTTCAACCTCAGTATTTTCTCAGTGCCTTCTGGTAGAAGAACTAACTTTTTCATTCTTCTTTCAGGAACAGCTCAACACTTGGAGATCTGATTCTTTTGAGGGGAAAACAGGAATTAGCTTTTGTAGCCTTTCCCCAGGAAATCTTGAAGAATCTGGTCCAGGCGTTCCCAGAGTGGTGTTGCCCAATCTAGGCCTTACCGTCCAGAAGAGAGAGAATGAGGGTGATCTTAGTGACTTCCACTGGAAAAAGAGCTGGCTGGAGAGAGAAGTGCATGTAGCATTAATTAATAAAGCCCCAACATTGCTTCAGATTTCCGGCATAACGGGGAAGCACCGGCATGGAATAGAGGGGCGACTGGGAGCTGCTGGAGCGATGGACATCGCCCTGTGGTGGTAGCGGTGCAACTGGAATTGCCATAGAATCCAACCGGGCATTGAAGCGCTCCATGGAAGCTGCCAGAACCTCAAGGAAGCACTGCTGCTCCTGGATCTGGTGGGCGAAGCCTGGAATGCCCTGAAGAGTGGTGGCATCTGCCAAGTCCATGGCCTTAGCAATCTGTTAGAAATGTGAACCCTTAGACTGAGGCGGACTTGATGCAACCTGTAGGAAGGAGCCCTGCAGGTCTCCACCGTCGACATGTAGAGCTGGCAGATACAGAGGCCCAACAGGAACTTCACCAGTACCAGTCCTCATTCCCCTTAGGTTGAGCCCTCAGGTGCTGGGACCGGCTGGATTTAGGCACGGGCCTCCGTGGAGGTAAAGATCCATAATGGATAGATGAAGCCGGCCAGCACAGCAGGAAGAGAAACTGGGCAGACCACAATCTGTACAGGTGACAAGCAGCAGGGGTGGAATGAGGCAGAGGTCGGGGTAGGCAGACTCTGGAGAGGGGGGACAATTTTATCCAGGAATCACTGCTATGCCAATGTGGTTGCCCTACTATCAACCTAATCTCTCCCTGTGTCATTTCATCTGCGTACAAAGAACCTCTATCTGGTCATTTGGCCACAGCTTCCTTGCCTATTATAATGCAGATTGGGTTTTACTGAGACTATCTTCAGTTTTATGTGCTTTCTAAGGCATCTAGCCCTCTTGAACTTGTACTACCTTTGCTTAGACTCCATCAACCATCCATTGACTGGAGCACCTTACAGATTGATCAATATGAGTCCATCCTGCCGGGAGCATTGCGCTGTCTCATCATTAACTCCGGGCACTTCACTCCAAACCACCTTGCCTGACGTATCATACCTGCTGCTCCAGTGTACATCCTGTTCCTACTTGAGTTCTGATTTATGTTGTCCCTCTGCCAATGGATCCTTGCCTACAGATCAGGATCAGCCCCTGTCTTCGTCCAAGCCTCCAGCCTTGCTTTTGTCCAATTCTTCAGCTTTGAATGGCTCTTTGGTCCAATCCCGAAACCAAAGAATCTCTGGATCTCATGCCAAGACCCCCAAGCTCCCAGTTGGTAAAGAGGTAACTTCATCTCCTCAGAGGCTGATAAGAGACCTGAGGAGGGGGCTTAGAGGAGGGGGGTACTGTTACATTTGCCACTCACAAGACCTCCCCTCAAATGGTTTCACTCACCAAGATGCCACCAGTCTAACACTGCTGCTTCTCGCAACAGGGAAACGCTGCTCCTGCCCTGCCAGTAGGACCAGGCTATGGAGGCCCCGCAATGGAAAACCTCTCACCGTGCTTCCCGATGACATCACGCCGCCGTGTATTTAAACTCTGGCTGTGCAACTCAGTGTTGTCTCAAAGGTCTCCAGTCAGCCGTGCTTCAATCCTGTTTCAAGTCTTCAGTCCTGGTTCTAGCCTTCAGTCCTGCTTCCTGCTTCTTTCAAGCCTTGCTTCTCTCCAGTCTCCAAGCTTTACTTCACCAAGCATTCAGCTTCAGCCTTACTTCACCAAGCCTTCTGCTTCAACCTTGCCTCCATCAAGCCTTCAGCTACAGCCTTGCCTCCATCCATTCTTCAGTTAAAGCCTTGCTTCGCCATGCCTTCTGCTTCAGTCTTACTGTCGTCAAGCCTTCAGCTTTTATTCTTGCATCTGCCTTAGCCTCTTGGACTCTCTCATAACTTGGCCCATGCTAAGACTCACTCACCCACCATCGGCGCAAACCTTAGGGCTCAGCCCAATGGTTACACCAATTGCGCCATGGCAAGAGGAGCTACATGTTCACAACATGTAGGTGCTCACAAAGGCAGGTCTGGATGATAGAATTAATTAGCAGCTGGGTTTTTCTGTCAAGCTACAAGTACAGTAAAAACTTGAAGTCCTAGTGTAAACACCATCAATTCTGTACCCTGGTCTGTTTGGCAGGTTACGTGCTCCTTTTGTTGACTGGATTGGTGTGGTGAGTGGATGGTAGCAGGGAGCCTTCTGGAAAGGCCACAGGGAACCTAAGATGTCAGATATTCAGATAAGAGCTGCACTGGTGTTGGTGTACATAGCTTGGGGAGGTTGCAGCACATCTGCATGCTTGTCCCACCTGCCTCAGTGGTAAACTCCATAAGTCACCACAACCCACCTCAGGGTTGAGCTGCTCCCACTCTTGGTCTTCACCAGCTGGCCAGAAGGTGAATGCCATAGCATTACCTCAGGTCAGTAGATTTTTCCCTCTCTATTTCCTATGGCTCTACTACATCTAGTCTTCCTGATGCAAATCCTCCCCATTTGTATTCCCTGCTGCAAACAGCTACTAACATCAACTCTAGTCCCATTCTCTGCACTCTTTACTCCACCTGCCATTCTGTTTTCTGTCCTGTCTACTGCTCCTGAGCTTCAAAATTTTCTTCTTCTCATTCAATGCTTTCCACTCTCTGACAACATCTTATCCTTGATGCTGTCTTCATACCTCTACCTCTCTTCTCTGTATTCTCCTGCTTCTCTTCCTATTCTCTTCTGAGGATATCAATCCCAATCCTGGACATCCAACGCAATTTTCACCCCAACTGTGCATATCAAACTGTTACCCATCCAATCTTTTCCCTATCCACCTCCTCCCTCATCCCTCCTTCTTCTCTTCCTTTCTCTTGCTCTGTGGAATTCATGCTCTGTTTCCAACAAGCTTGCCTATAATCATGACCTATTCCTCTCTCATACTCTTCATTTTTTCCTTGACTGAGACTTGACTTTCCTGTGAGGAATCTGCTTCAGTTGCTGCCTTCTGTCATAGACATTATCTTTTCTCCCACTCACCTTGCACAGTAAGCCTCAGGGAAGGTGTTGGATTTCTGCTCTCTCCCTCCTATAGGTTTCAACTCCTTCTTCCATCTCAATTCAACTTTTTTTCTTCCTTTGAGGTCCACTCCATCTGCCTATTCACCCCACTACCTGTCATTTGTCAAGCCCTAATAGCCCTACCTTCTCCTTTCCAACTGATTCTGATTCTTTGAAACATCTTCCCTTTCCCTTATTCTTGGAGACTTTGACCTGTATGCTGACAACCTCCCTGACTCTTATGCTTCAAAACTCCTTTCCTTAACCTCCTGATTTAACCTCCAACTCTGCTCTACTGTTCCTACTCATAAGCATGGCCACTGCTTTGACCCAAACCTTTCTTCCAACTGCTGTCTCTCAGACTTCTCCATTTCAGTTCTCATCTCAGACCATCATCTGATAATCTTCAAACTATCCCAATCCTCTCCCTCAGCCTCATCCAGTCACCACCAGCCACCTCAAGAATCTCCAAGCTGTCAACTCTTGTATCCTTTCCACTAATGTCTTCTCTCCAATATTTCTGAGTCAATTATAAGGCAGTTTTTTCTTACAATACTATATTCTCTGCTTTAGTCAGTCACTCTTGTCCATCCCCTTATCCATCCCTGTATGGCACTGCAAGCCCCAGTCTTGGCTAATCCCTAGCATTTGCTCCTTATGTTCCTCTGCTCGCTCTGCAGAATTGTTCTGGCTAAAGTCTCATGTCAATGTCTTATATAACAAATTCATGCTGACCTTCTTCCAGTCTGCTATTGCATTTGCCAGGAAAGGCTACTATGTCCATCTGATAAACTCTTCCATCCAACGCTCACCATCTCTTTGCCACACTCAGTTCCCTCCACTTTCAGTCTTCTCTTCATTCTCTGCCCAGACTATGACTGACTATTTCCATGACAAGGTTCACAAAATTAGTCTTGAGTTCTCAAGCAGGTTACCTCTACTTCCCTGTCCTCTGCTTCATTCCTTTACCCTTCCCCTGGCCCTTATCGCCTTTTCCTCTTTTTTTAAAATCACAGTGGAGGAAACTTCCCATTTTCTCTTCTCCTCCAAACTCACTAACCTGTTCCTCTCACCACATTCCCACTCAGCTCTATTTCCCCTGCAATCATCTCTTCCATCTGTCACATCCTCAGTCTATCATGTTTCATTGCAACAGTTCCTGCTGCCTTCAAACATGTGATCACACCACTCCTCAAAAATTCCTTACTGGACCCTACCTGCTCTTTTAACTGTTATCCCATCTCACTCCTCCCTTTTGCTTCTAAACTACTTGAACATGCTGTTTAGCTCCACTGTCTTGTCTTTCTTTCATCTCAAGCCATTCTCAGTCTACTCCAATCTGTTTTTTTTCCTCTACAGTCCTCAAAAAGAGACCTTCCCAAACTCTCTAATATGGCTAAAACCAAAGGCCTTTACTCAGTCATCCTCTTTGACCTAGCTGCTGCTTTTGACGCTGTTGATCACCACCTACTCCTTGATACCCTGTCCTCACTTGGATTTTGGGTCTCCATCCTGTCTTTGGTTTTCTTCTTACCTCTCTCATTGAACTTTTAGTATTTCCTCTGGCAAATTCTCTTTTACTACCATCCCACTTTCAATTGGCGTGCCTCAATGCTCTGTCCTGGGCCCTCTTCTCTTCTCTCTGGATACTAATTCCCTTGGTGCTCTGATTTCCTCTCATGGCTTTCAATACCATCTTTATGCTCATGATTCCCTGATTTAGCTTCCCTACACCAGAAATTTCATCAGGAATCCAGTCCCAAATCTCAGCCTGCTAGTGTGATAGTGCTACCCAGATGTCCCCACTTAAACACAGCCAAAACAAAAATCCTTCTCTTTCCACCCAAACCCACTTCCCATCTCCCCTCTTTTTCTGTTTTTGTGGATAACACTGTCATCTTCCCAGTCCCCAAAACCTTGGAGTCATCTTCGACACCTCTTTCTCCTTCTCTACGTATATCATTTCTTTCTCTATAATATCACCAAAATTCATCCCTTCTTTTCTGAACAAACTTCCAGAACCTTTATCACTCTCTTATTACCTCCTGCTTAGACTATTGCAACCTGATCCTTATAGGTCTCCCAGTGATCCATCGCACTCCACTAAAATCTATCCAAAATTCAGCTGTGTTACTTATCTTTCACTAAAGTCGCTACTCCTCAAGTCACTACATTGTCTCCTTATTCATTTCCACATACAGTTCAAGCTCCTGTTACCTATAAGAGCCTTCAATCTGTAGCTCCTCACTACCTCTCCTCTCTTATCTTTCCCTATATCCCTCCTCAAGAACTCTGCTTATCAGGGGTCACTTCTCCTCTACCGCCAACTCCTGACTCTGTGCTTTCCTACTGGTTGCACCGTATGCTTGGAATAGACTTCCTGAGTAGATGCATCATGCTCCCTCTCTTGCCTTATTCAAATCCAAACTAAAAACCTATCTTTTTGAGTCTGCTTTTAAACCTTAACCCCTGATTATCCCATTTGTAGCTTTATTGATTTTAACCATTTTCTTACTAAATGAAATTCCCAAAGCCTCTTTTGCCCTTTTTGTTTGTCCTGATTAGACTGTCCTCTCTCTGTAGAGCTTACAGTATCATATTTTTGACCGGTTCTGCGAATCCCCATTAGTGCACGCTCATATTTCACTAAATCCCCATTAGTGGCCGAACCAGGACGAATTAGGCAATTTTATTGAAATTGCCTAATTCGTTCTGGGCAAATGCACATCCCTAAAGGTTAACGCTACATATCTACCCTTAACAGAAGGCATGGGGATTACTACCCTTAACCAATCTAGCTTTCATGATTTTGACGCAATGCAACACTGCTCTCCACTTCAATGGTAGGGGAAAAAAAGGGGAATTGGATTCAGACGACAACCAAATTGGATCCTGACTTTTATGGTCTGGGGTACTGATATGCAAACTTTAGGGGGAAAAGCAGGAATGTTTCTATGGACAAGTCCAAAAGCATAACACATCCACGTAGCATTGTCTGAATTATCGAGAAGGCTGCTCACCTTGTAAAAATGTTACGAGCAATAATTTTGTTATGGGTTTGACAATTGCTTGGATTTGATTGATAATATTATTACCCTTAAATATAAGGCTTGGAGGTAACCTGCACAGATCGGCAGTTACTAACATAAAATACTTGCTGGGCAGAGTGGATGGACCATTTGGTCTTTTTCTGCCATCATTACTACTATGTTATGTATGTTACTATATTACATGTTCGTGCTTTGTTCTTCATAAAAGTTCAGACCACACTGCACTTCAGTGATGGTCCCTGTCTTCTCACTCAGGAGACCCCCTTAATACTTTTCAGCTGTTGGAATGTGCAGTGTGTAGCAGCGGCAGCTAATACAGGAACAAGCAATGGAGTGTACGTGTGTGGACAACTATGTGTGTGTTAATAAGGCAGGCATGGTACTGATGAACGTGTGAAAAGTGACTGCTTCCCAAGAGGGCCTCAGTAAACCAGAAGCTAAAGTCATCCTTAATCTGGAAGTAAAGGGATCTTGGATATCAGACTCTTATGGAAAGAAAAAAAAGACATCTGTAGAACTAATTAACCGCGACTAGACAGGAATTTATAGTGTGGATTCAAATTACTTTATTCTGCAATGAACCTTTGACTCTTGTGGAGAAACAGCCATGGCAGAGAATTTATCCTGCAGTCCTGAAGAAAGCAAGCCAGAGTTTTACAGCATAAGTATACTGTTTCTGCTCTGGTTTCTATAAATTTGTACTGTTCCAAAGGTTCCTGTACTAGTGACTTAGCTTGTATGCTCCACTAATATTACCACTGGCTTCTGAGAACATTTTGAAAGGCAAAAGATGATACAAATCCTGTTTTGTACGAACAAGTCAGTGGTCTACCCTGCAGTGTAACATAGTGGAAACCGGTTAAAGCAGCGAAGCTTTTTCATATCCTCAAGACGTCAACTCGTTTTTAGGAGCTTTTTGTTCTCCTGCATCACAACTGTTCAGCTCCAGCTAACTGTGCCTGAGCTCTTTAGGAAAGAACAAGGAAGGAATAATCCCACCAAGGAGGTGGGTTGGTTGGGCTAAAAGTGTCACTGTTGTGTGCTACTTTAACAAGCCATTCTGTTTGCATCCCCTTTTGTGGTTTAATGTGTGAGCCCTATAGGTTCTTGTGCTAGACTAAAGTTGTTCCTAGACAGCATACTGATATGCACACATCCAAGTTCACAGTCCTCCTAAGTGAAGGTATTGCCCAAGTGCCATATCTCGTCATCAAATAGTGTCTCTATGAGACATCCTCTAGAGCTCCTGTTAAGATCATCAGAAAGGCCCTTTATAATATGAAATAAGGGGACTGGCTAGTGCAAGGAAATTGATACAAGTCCTTTTACCTCCAGGTGACAAACTCATATGCAGCTCTGGTCAACAATGACCAAAAAGTATTACCGTCTGAAAGCTGTTTGGTGAAATGTGAAATAAGACAGTGGCCTCGCGCCAATTCCCAGTGGAAGAGCATTACATCACAAAAAAACCCCACAATCACAAGCTTACACTATTGTTGGTAGTCTCAGTAGAGTGACCATGATCACATACCGTAGTGATGGCAAATTAAGTCTCCTAACGGGCCGATACAGTAAAGTCTGTGGGAGAGCGGGCGAATGCCTGCTCTCCCGGCGCGCGCACAAGCCACTCTCCTGTGCGCGCGATTCTGTATTCAAATGAGGCCCGGCGGTAAAAACAGGCAAAAGGAGGCGCTAGGGACACTAGCACGTCCCTAGCGCCTCCTTTTGGACCGGAGCGACGGCTGTCAGCAGGTTTGACAGCCGACGCTTAATTTTGCCGGCGTCAGTTCTTGAGCCCGCTGACAGCCATGGGTTCGGAAACTGGACGCTGGCAAAATTGAGCGTCCGGTTTTCGACCCACGAGCCGCGGGCCGACTTCACATTTTTTTTTTCTTTAACTTTTGGTAACTTGGGACCTCCGACTAATATCGCCATGATATTAAGTTGGAGGGTGCACAGAAAAGCAGTTTTTACTGCTTTTCTGTGCACTTTCCCGGTGCCTGAAGATATTAGCCTGAAGATATTACCTTTGGGTAGGCGCTAATATCTGACAGCAAAATGTGCGGCTTGGCTGCACATTTTGTTTTCTGAATCGCGCAGGAATACCTAATAGGGCCATAAACATGCATTTGCATGTTGAGGGCGCTATTAGGTTCGTGGGGTTGGACGCGTGTTTTCGGCCCCTTACTGAATAAGGGGTAATGCTAGCGCGTCGAAAATGCGCGTCCAACAGAGGGTTAACCGTGCGCTCTGTCGAAGCTCACTGTACTGTATCGGCCCGTAAGCGAGGCACCCTGTAAGGGCAAGCACAGTGAGAAAACCTTCATTGGCATTGGCCACATTGTGCCTGTTCTGTGGATAAATGGAAGACACTGGTTTCCAGGACTATCAGTCTGATACCTGTTTACATTCAACATTTAGAACTTTTGTTTAGTGAAATTGTAACTTGAAAAAAAAAAAAGGGGAACACCAGGATCCTCAAATTTGAGCCAGGTGATCTGGTATTTGTTAGGTAAGCCCTGCTAGGGGTATATAAAATGAAAACTATGTGTTGGGGGGGTTCTGATCCTCCCTGGCACGAGTCGGTGGTTTTAACAGAAAGAGAACGGTCAAGCAGATGGCGTAGCAGACGCAGCTTCTCTAGGCTTCTTGCAGTGATCCTTCTGATTGGGCAGGGAAACCCTTCACCCTCTGTGATTCCACCTTACAGATTATGGATACCTCTCCAGACCTGCCACAATGCACAATCATTTTGCACCTCAGGTGATCCTAAATCACAGGGGACCAGGATTCATTTGCACAACCTGGGGTTGGTGGTTCCAATAATGCCAAATTTGTTACACACCAAACAGGGTGTATCCAAGCAGTCCCACAGTCTCCCGCAGCAGCAAATCTAAACGGCATTTATGAAAATAAAACACCTTAGCAGCGTACCAAAGGTCTCACTATAGGGGATTCATTCCCCACACAATCCAGCCCAGTTCTTCTGAGAAAATCAGTCCTGAGGTTTGAGAAAGAATGAAACTTTCAAAACAGGCTACTCTCTTTGACGACATCCCCATAACTCCTCCTGAAAAATAGAAAAAAGCCTAGGAGTAGGGTATACATTTTACTCCCTCTACAGAGAAAATGTGCTTCCCTAGGTTTCTGGGAGTCAAAAAGACAGCAAGCAGGTGAAAAGCTAGGCAAGAGCCTTCCTATACAAGAAAGGGAGAGAAAAGGCTTCTGCACACAGTGCAAGTCTCAGCCTTTATAGATGTCACCCTGGGACTTCATCCAGGCTTGAAAGCACACATTAGACCATCTACCACAGGAGACAATGCAAGCTGATGCTTTCTATAAGTGTAGGCAGGGCCCCTGGTCTCCGGTGATTCCGCTGCCACGGAAAGGGCCACAGAATCTGCCCCTTCCCGTGGAACTTTCTGCTGCCTGTAGAATCACCGCAGGAGAGCAGGGAAGTAGCCCTTGCTTTGTCTTGTGAGTGCTGCCAAACTCCTTCCTGCTCTCCTTTCTTTGCACACACCGATGAGATTGGTATCTCTTTCTTGCTTCCTCTGAATGCACCTAAAATCACGCGCACTGCGGGAAAACTGCCCAGACTTTTACTTTCCTTGAGGAAGGGGAAAGCACCTTCCATCCTCGCAGACTGCTTCGAAAATGGTCCTCCCCCAGATTAACCTTGGCTGTTTCCAGTTGATCCCATAACCTATTTTTTTTTCCTCCCTTCTGTCATTTTAGGTCTTCACACCGAGTACATTCGTAAGCGCATAATTCTTTTTTCATTACGTTTCTTTGTTCAGAAATATGGTGGGGCCAAACGCCCTCTTTAGTTCTCCTTCCTTTCTGTGCTTTTTTTGTTTTTTTTCCTCCCCCTAGACTTCTAAAGTTGGTCTGAGCAGTAGTGGAAGGTTTGCAGAGCAGTTCTCCAGCTGAGTGTTCCCTTTCAGATATGCAATGCCTCCATGTTGGACATTCATTATCAATCCTTCCATTTGCCTTTTATCTACAAGTTCTCCTCAGTGTTAAGCATAAACTACACGGACACCTTGCAGATTGACATTTCTTCATTCATGCTTTACCTTAAACAGCATGCGAAGACATCAAAGAAGAGCAGCTGCCTTTGATGTTACAAAATGCAAAAAACGCCTCATGATTTGCCAGGATCAGGGGAACTTCTAGTCTGCACTTTTTCCCTTAAAGGAAGAAAAAAAAAATTACTTTACCCGCAGACATCTGAAAAAATCTTTGTCTGTTTCACCAAACTACTGAAAATAAGCATTTTATTCACAGCATAAAATGAGCCCGGGAATGCCTTATCCCCTTTAGAATGCTTTCCTGGTGTTCCTCACTTTTGTATTCGCTTTAAGAAATATCACTGTGTTCTCCAAGGCACTCCGGGATGCTTGCAAAGAGTGACTTATCTCGTCTACAGCAAACCTATAGGACAGTGGTTCAGGGAGCTACAGCTTCATCCCTGCCCAAAACCTCTCCAAAAAAAAAAGGAGAAAACACGCTTACTGATTCCTACGACCACTCTGCCAGGATCAGGTTTGAAAACATTATTTTCATTTTTTAATCTAAGGCTTGTCGTTTGCTGTCGTCAGAAGATGTCTTCAAAAAGAATTAAAAAAAAAAAAAAAGATGCTCATTAAGCACTGAACAAATCATAGCACTAGGAAGGAAAAACAACTGACAGCAAATCCATTCGCTGGAACTGTTTCTCGTACAAGAGAAGAACTTTATGAGCTGCCAAGAAAAAAAACCCCCAAAGACAGTTTTTCAGACATCAACCCTAGTGCTGACTTTTAAAACCCAGTAAGTCAGTAAGCACTACAGAGAATGTTCTGGAGAGAGAGAGAGAGACTGGAGCACTGAGCTACTCAAGCAACCCTAGAAACCAGTTAGCATCCACCATTAACATCCGTAAACGCAGTGTTTAATGCACATATGCAGTGATAATTAGACGCAGATGAGGCAGGTGTTACTACAGATGGTAAAGTGCATGCGTTAGTGCGGACAGTAATGCAATAATGTAATACACCTCTTTGCGTCTGCCTTGCACTTTGCACCTTTGAATATATGTACGTTTCTGATGCACAATGGGCATTTTGAGGGCCTCTCATTGCCACAGGGTTTGCATTAGCACTCATTTGCACTCTTTAAAACAGGTAATTTGATATGCATTAGCCTAGTGTGAGGGACCCTACGGGTTTTGTTGCAATTAAGCCCTGGGTAAATCCTTGTACCAGTTAGTTCAATTAGTGAAGAATGATTAGGGGAGGATCCAGTCACGTGCTGCCCCTCCCTTTAAGGGTGCTAGAGTGAATGTCCCACTGCAGAGGTTTTAGAGGCGCTCTCCCCTTAGAGCTCTGGGGGAAGGGGGCAGTACATTTGCAGTTCTGGAGGAAGGTTGTAGATTTTCTTCCTCTACCTGGGGACCTGGGCTCCATCCAGCCCGGGATCCTTCGGGATGGGTCAGGGGCTCCACTGCTGTACTCTTCTCCCAAGATGCGGAGTGGTTGTCCTGGGAATATTTTGGATTGGGGGCTTTTATAGGGTAGAAGCCTTGCTGGACACCTGGGTCTTTCTTGAACTCAGGGAACAGGGAACCCTGTGTTTGGGACGCCCAGGGATAGGGGAAGACCTGACCTCCGAGGTGATGACCCACGGCAAGAGGGGTGACTCTGGTGTTATTTCCTTTTTGGGGAAGAGAAGAAATTGTTTTATGACGATCTGGGGGGGGGGGGGGGGGGGAGTGTTTTGCCCCTCTTCCTACTCACTGAAGAACCTATGAAACTGCAGTTCCACGTCAGATCCTTCCCAACAGGGATCCCTATCATGTCAAAAGGAAAGTCCACTAACCACGAGTAAGAACCTGTTTAATCTTGGAAGCCACCCATCCAAAGTTTTAACACCCAGGAGACAGAGAGGGTTGGACTCGTGGACAGGATTTTGGACTATCTTAGGGTTACCCTGCCCACTGGGCCACCACGTTACCTAATCCAGGAGAGTGGATGGCTCTCTTCCCTGTTTAAAGATTTCTGCACAGAGAGGATAAAGAAAGCCTATGGTGCTGGTCGATTCATATTTATTATTCACTACTAAAACCACAGACCTTGAATCACTTATACTTTGGGATGGACCGTTGGTAAATACTGACTCACAATCGCAAAGAATACCAAAGTGCCCAAAATATTACTTCATTCACCAAGAACCTATGGAATAAGTGATCTTATTACTAGGCTTCATTGACCATCATAAATCGGCCCTGAAAGTAAACCTACCCCCCACCAACCAAAAGGATCCACACCCTGGGGAAAGGGACACAAAGAAGAGCTAGCCAAGGTTCCTGCCCTGAAGAGTTTACAGATTCTTGTAGGGCCCCACCCCTGCAGGACAGTCACACCGAGGTGCGATTATAACGGTTTAAGTACATTGGCTCCATAATTTGTCAAGGAGAGCTCACTGGTATAAAGAATAGGCAGACGCTTTAAAAATATCCCAAAGCAGATAAGTATGATCATATCCGTGTGTCACTAAATAGGTGAGCACAACCTTCCTTGAGTGTGAGCAGGGTTTCCAGCTGGCTCCATTTTTTTTTTTTCCTGATAGGCTTACCCGGTCTTGCTGTTAAGCCCATTGCAAGAATGGATTCATAGTTGTGATTGCCTAAGAAGAGCAGGACTGCATTTATGTGCATGCAATAGGATAACTACCAGTACTGGGTCAACCAACTACAGCCATGGAAGTGCAGTCCTGTTCTCCTGACTACGAGTCCATTCTTGCAATGGGCTAACACCAGGACTGGGTAAGCCTAACAGGAAAAAAAGAATGGAGCCAGCCTTTCACCCTGCATAAAATATTAATTACAAAACTCGGCTATTGCTGTTTTTTTGTTTGCTAAACTATTTTTAAGGTTAAGATTTTTTGAACTTTATTTCTTATTAATTATGCCACTCTCTCCCCGCCAAGAGTGCTAACTGATGGTAATAAAGACAGGAGCTGAGAATGTGCTAAATTATTTACATCTGCCTATTACTCATCTTCCTGCTCCTCTGCAAAATTGTCCTTGTAGAAATCTACGACTGTTAAAACACCGGTAGACATCACTGTTTAATGTCAAAGCAGACTTCGGGGCCTCATTCAATAAAGATTTTTTCCATAGGCACAAAATGGGAAAAAAAAGTCCTTTTTATTTTGCTTTCCAACACATGGAATGTCGAAAAAAATAAAGAGGAGGCCAGGCTCTTGTCTGTCTGTCCATCTGGGGGCAAAAGAATTCTCCAAAGAAGGAACGGAAAGTCAGCAGATTTGGCTGGCTGGAAGCAAACTGGAATATCTTAGATGAATTTGAAAATCAAAAACATCAGTATTTTGGGAGAATGAAGCCTCTCTCGAAATCTCCATTGCTCTACTGTCAATTTTAGCAAAGTGGAGTCTGTAAGGGGGAGACATGGTCTGTAGAGAATAGTGCAACATTCATTGCTCCTAACTAACCAGCACAATGCATAGAAATTTATTCTCCAAAGCACCTATTTTCTCAAAATGTATTTTCTCTCCATCCTGCCCCCTTCAACATGGAATAGACGTCATTTCCGGCTTTGTAGTTTCTAAGAAGTTTATTAATGGTGACACATTAAATTTAAGTGTTACTTGGAAGTGCCCCCCGTTAAAGAACGGGTTGAACTTTAGAGTGGGTTGAGATATGATGATTTTAGGATCCTCCTTGAAGGGATTTCATGCTGAACATATTTGGAAGTATTTGATCGCATGTTGGAAGACTCGTTAATTATTGAAGCTACGAATTTATACAGTTGGTGTCACTCATTAATATTTTGAGACGATAGCTGTTATTCATCTAAACCAGTCCTATCCCTGATGAAGCCATTAAGATAAGCTTGGCGAAACGAAGATCTTTGTTGGACATTTTGAGGACTGACTCCTGGTTTATTTATTGTATAATGTTTAAAATATGATGTGAGCATTTGCACTTTATATTATAATTGAACTACTTGATAACATTTTTGATTTTCATGTTTTTGAAGATGTTTGTTTTTAGATGTGAGTGCATGAGTATAGGTATGAGTGTGTTAGATAGTTTTAATGTTAGATAGGCTTATAAAATGCAAATAAAATATTGATGCAATTTATTGTATTCCTCTTCTGATGTATGTTGTGTAGTACTGTGGTGAAGAGGTTCTTTTCTTTGTATTGACCCTTGTGTGATTATACCCTAGAGGAAAGGCAGGATAGGGGACATTTAATGGAAACATTTAAATATCTCCAAGGCATTATTACATATGAGGCAAGCCTCTTTCACAATGGAAAGGAGACTCAAGAATGAGGGGTCATGGAATGAGGATGAAAGGGGGTAGACTCAGAAGTAATCCTAGGAAATATTTCTTTACAGAGAGGGGAGTAGATGCATGGAAGAGCTTCCCAGTTAAGGTGGTAGAGACAAGGAGAGCATCTAATTTCACGTGAGCATAGAGCAAGCACAGGGGATCTCTGAGGAAGTGGGAGAGATTGTAGGGCTGAGCAGTTAGCATAGATGGGCAGACAAGATCGGCTGTAAGGTCTTTCTCTATCATGATGTTTCTATGTAACTTCTGGAGTTAGACAAACCCTAAGATTTTTTCTCTCCTTTCTCCAACTAAATTTTGGCTTGGGTGGAAAGTGCCAGGCCTTGCAATGCAACAGGTTCCTGGTTTGATTCCCGGTTTGAGGACTTATCGATGCATTTCTTAAGGAAAGCAAATCTATAAGTCCCTGCTTGTAGTGAGGTAAAACCAGGACTGTATCAACCTGTCTTAAAAATCTGGAGCCAATTGGCATGCTTGTTTTCGGTAGCAAGTCCTCTGTGAGTTTTTCCTGTATTCAGAGAGGCAATGAGAGGAAGCAGCACAAACAATATTTCCTTTCTCATTCCCCCTTTCACTTTTACAGCAATCTCTAAGCTGGGGTAAACTCTCCAGGTTTAGAGTACACAGTGACCTGTGTTGTTTCACTGGCTTTCTCAGTTCTCATTCTGTGCATCAGTGCCTCTGAAACTGATGAACTGACTTGTGTCCAGTACGGCTTGTACCACTATACCAATGACCACTATGGTCTGTATATAAGGGTCTGACATGGGAACAATGCACTGCAACAATGTGGCCCCCACACGCATGGACCTCTTCTTTTTGATTGATGCTAGTGTCTCATGAAAAAACAAATGCTAATTTCACAAAAAAAACAAGCCCAAGTACATGTCTGTCCCCCACACACTCATATCTCCCCCCCCCCCCAGCACATCTGTCCCCCACACACTCATCTCTCCCCCCAAGCACGTCTGGCCCCCCCACACACTCATCTCTCTCCTCCCCCCCCCCCAAGCACATGTCTGGCCCCCCACACACTCATCTCTCTCCCCCCCCCCAAGCACGTCTGGCCCCCCACACACTCATCTCTCTCCCCCCCCCCCAAGCACATGTCTGGCCCCCCACACACTCATCTCTCTCCTCCCCCCCCCCCCCCCAAGCACATGTCTGGCCCCCCACACACTCATCTCTCTCCCCCCCTCCCAAGCACATGTCTGCCCCCCACACACTCATCTCTCTCCCCCCCCAAGCACATGTCTGGCCCCCCACACACTCATCTCTCTCCCCCCCCCCCCAAGCAACATGACTGGCCCCCCACACACTCATCTCTCTCCCCCCCACAAGCACATGTCTGGCCCCCCACACACTCATCTCTCTCCACCCCCCCCAAGCACATGTCTGGCCCCCACACACTCCTCTCTCTCCCCCCCCCCCACGCACATGTCTGGCCCCTCACACACTCATCTCTCTCCCCCCCCCCCCCAAGCACATGTCTGGCCCCCCACACACTCATCTCTCTCCCACCCCCCCCAAGCACATGTCTGGCCCCCCACACACTCATCTCTCTCCCCCCCCCCCCCCCCAGCACATGTCTGGCCCCCACACACTCATCTCTCTCCCCCCCCCCCAAGCACATGTCTGGCCCCCCCACACACTCATCTCTCTCCCCCCCCCCCAAGCACATGTCTGGCCCCCCACACACTCATCTCTCTCCCCCCCCCCCAAGCACATGTCTGGCCCCCCACAACACTCATCTCTCTCCCCCCCCCCCAAGCACATGTCTGTCCCCCCCACACTCATCTCTCTCCCCCCCCCACAAGCACATGTCTGTCCCCCACACACTCATCTCTCTCTCCCCCCCCCCCAAGCACATGTCTGTCCCCCCACACACTCATCTCTCTCCCCCCCCTCCCAGCACATGTCTGTCCCCCCACACACTCATCTCTCTCTCTCCCCCCCCCCCAAGCACATGTCTGGCCCCCCACACTACTCATCTCTCTCCCCCCCCCCCCCCCAAGCACATGTCTGGCCCCCCCACACACTCATCTCTCTCCCCCCCCCCCAAGCACATGTCTGTCCCCACACACACTCATCTCTCTCTCCCCCCCCCCTCCAGCACATGACTGGCCCCCAGCCTCCTGTACCTCTTCTTTTTGATTGTTGTTCACTCCCTTCAGGGTTCAAGCGTGCCGTGGTGCATAAAACCTTCCAGGATCACCAGACACTGTTTGCAGTCAGTGCTCCTCGTGGCCAGGCCTCATCGGCAGCAGCAGCAGCAGCCAATGACCGGGACAGCTGGGCTCAAGTCCCACCCACCAAGCCCAAAAAACCCCCCACGATTGACAGCAAAAAAATCGCCCAATAATAAGCAACCCACGAACTGAAAAAAAAAAAAGAAAAAGTGACTCGCTGGAGGGGAGCGGCTATGTGGACCGGGCTTGCGTGACACACTAACGTGTCACGACACACAGTTTTGGAAAGCTCTGCCCTAGACCCTGTAAACTCCTCCAAAACGGCTGTTTTGTTTTATTTTATTTTATTTATTTTACGACTTTCACCTCCTGCATAACTGAAGTAAACTTATGCATCAATGCACCTGGATGCAGGCCGGGCGTGGAAGCATTTAAGTGCCAAGCCCTGAAACGTCCACACTCTGCCGAGACCGCACCCTTTCTCGAAATCGAGTGAGACGTGCCTGCAGTGGGAGACACGTGTACACCCGGGCAGCTCTTAAAACTCGGTGGCGTGTGCAGGTCCGATTGGTACGTGCATCCTCTGATTTTGGTGCGCACGCCGAGCTTCTAGAATTCACCCGTAAGAGTCAGTTTCCTGAGGAATGAGTGCTTGAGCTGCAAGGGTAGGACTGTTGCTGAGGGGGGGGGGGGGGGGAGAATGTTTAAAATGTAAAATTCAAGGGTTTGTTGCTGGGAGCTGCCGCATACTTACAGGCCCTGGACGATCTGCCCCTTGCGGGAAGAAGTGGTGGGTCTGCTCTAGGGCCTGTGAGTTTGTGCCAGCTCTGCCCATCAGGTCCCTCTTGTTCCTCATCTATCTCATTTCTGGTATGAAAAGGCACATACAAAGGGGTTTCCGACAGCCTGGGACCTGTCGGCAACCTTTTTTTGGAACACAGAATACAATTACATTCATTAGTACCCGGCAATTACATTTTTACTGGAAATGTTTCTGAGCGGGACTGGACCGAGTACTCAGGAATCATATGCTGCAAAATCCCTGAGCTTGAAAAAACAGCTGACGAACCTGGAACAATTCAGCTCACACAGTAGATGCTCTCAGACTGCAAAAAAAGTGTATTGGGAACTAGGGATGTGAATCGTTTTTTGACGATTTAAAATATCGTCCGATATATTTTAAATCGTCAAAAATCATTAGAAGCGCGATACAATAGGAATTCCCCCGATTTATCGCCAAAAATCGTAAATCGGGGGAAGGGGGAGGGGGAAGGGGGAGGGCGGAAAAACCGGCCCACTAAAACAACCCTAAAACCCACCCCGACCCTTTAAAATAAATCCCCCACCCTCCCAAACCCCCCCAAAATGCCTTAAATTACCTGGGGTCCAGAGCTGGGGGTCCCGGTGTGATCTTTTACTCTCGGGCCTGCGGTGCATTGTAGAAATGGCGCCAGCGCTACCTTTGCCCTGTCATATGACAGGTCAAAGGTAGCGCCGGCGCCATTTTGTTTTTTGTCCCCCGACGTCAGGAGCGTAGGAGATCGCTCCTGGACCTCCGCTGGACCCCCAGCGATTTTTGGCCAGCTTGGGGGGGCCTCCGGACCCCCACAAGACTTGCCAAAAGTCCAGCGGGGGTCCGGGAGCGACCTCCTGCACTCGAATCGTTTTGCCGTACAAAATGGCGCCGGCCGTACGGCAAAACGATTCGACTGCAGGTCGTTCCCGGACCCCCGCTGGACTTTTGGCAAGTCTTGTGGGGGTCAGCGGGGGTCCGGGACCCCCAAGCTGGCCAAAAAGTCCCTGGGGGTCCAGCGGGGGTCCGGGAGAGATCTCCTACGCTCCTGACGTCGGGGGACAAAAAACAAAATGGCGCCGGCGCCATTTCTACAACGCACCGCAGGCCCGAGAGTAAAAGATCACACCGGGACCCCCGCTCTGGACCCCAGGTAATTTAAGGCATTTTGGGGGGGGTTCGGGAGGGTGGGGGATTTATTTTAAAGGGTCGGGGTGGGTTTTAGGGATGTTTTAGTGTGCCGGTTTTCCCGCCCTCCCCCGATTTACGATTTACACGATATTTACAAAAACAAAACCGCGACAATCCGATTCCCTCCTCCCCCAGCCGAAATCGATCGTTAAGACGATCGATCACACGATTCACATCTCTATTGGGAACAGCTCTGGCTATTCGGGATTTGCTAACATTAACAATGTTTTCAATGCTTCTGGATTTTTATAGAGCAGATGTCCGATTGCATTCCTGCATTTATGTATCTATGCTTACCATGTACCATCATGCATAAGTGCTACAGGAAAAATAATAGGTGGAACGTTGGCTGGAGTATAGCCTGAGATCTCCTCTGAAAGTCTTCCCCGAGTCCCTGCTGGATGTGCTTATAAACCACCCTGCTAGAGAACTAGACAGATACCGACCTTTGGCGTAGTAGTTTTTAAATAATTTAAACCGCTTCTTGAAAGATCTTATTAGATAAATACAAATTACCAGAGGGGGGGGGGGGGAACAGGACTGGCAGGCTGTGTGTCAAGGCAACATCTGGAAGAGGTGGTATTGATAAGAACAGGTATTTATGGCACAAGATCACCTGATTTATGGCACCAAGGATCACGTGAAAACTGCTGAGTCCAGATACTGAGATTGAAGCATCATAAAAATCAAGAGGGCAAACCTTAGCTCTATTTTTCCCAGGAGTTATGAACTTTAACAAGCACCTCTTTGCGCAAGGGCTATTGCCCGTGGCATAGAATTAACTCAGACTCTCAGAGGGCATTTTTAAATAGATGTTGTCCTGGGGAAGTACTGATTTAGCCAGGTTAATTGGTCTGTCTAAAAACTGGGAGGGGAGGGATAAAAGTTCATATGGGCTTCCATAGCCTGTGAGTGTGTGTGGTTTTCTGAAGTTGTTTTAGGTGTTGGGAGGAAAACAGGGTGCCTCCATGGGATTTTCAAATGCATATGTGTTAATTTGCCCCTCCTCCTCACTCCTCTCTCCCCGGCTACCCGCACAAACAGCAGGCGCGACACACACTTTATGCTAGCTAATTTTTAACGGGAAATGAACCAGGCAGTTTCTCTTCAGTAATTAGCTATGAAGTGGCCTTGGAAAAAGTAGCCGCATACTTTGCGACTATGAAGGCCACCTAAAGCTGCCCCATAAAATTTAATTTTGGTGAGTGTATTCCAGAGCCGTAGCATGCCTATGGGCAACATGGCCACGGCCACAGGCACTGCTATGAAAGGGTGCCAAGGAGAGCAGTGCGACCAGCGGGTCCTCAGAAAAACAAAAGCAGCACGATGCCGTTGAAATGGACAGCGTGGTCGGCACGGCTTTAGTAAGTGGAAAAGCAGTGCAACCCCATTGGCAACGCTGCTGATTTTGGAGGGGGCCGCGCTGCTTTTCCACTTACTAAGGCAGTGCTTAACATGCCATCAATTTTGGCAGGGCCGTGCTGCTTCAGAGGAGGAGGAGGAGGAGCGCGCGCCCTGCCGGAAGTACTCCAGTGCCCTGTGGCCAGAAGTTGTTCCCTTGTCCACGGGGGCTGAAGAAGGAGACTGCTGCTGTCTGCTAAATCAAGGAGGAAGTGAGTGAGAGAGAGAGAGCATGTATGCTTGTGTGTGGGAGAGTGAGAGATTATGTGTATGAGAAAGCATGTATGCTTATCTCCGACCCTATTTAATATCTATCTTCTTCCTCTCTGCCAACTTCTCACCAACCTCAATCTAAAGTACTTCCTTTATGCAGACGATATCCAAATCATCATCCCCATCAAAGATACATATTCTGAAACTCTTGACTACTGGGAATCATGCCACCTGAAAATCAAACAACTACTAAACAACCTACACCTCATCTTAAACTCTTCTAAGACAGAAATCCTTCTCATTTCTCCGGAAATCAACATCTCCAACACTACTCTTCCCACCAACCTACCTACCACACAAGTTCGAGACTTAGGAGTGATAATAGACAACCGGCTAAACTTCAAGGCCCATATCAACAAAACAACCAAAGACTGCTTCTATAAACTCCAGGTTCTGAAGAGGATAAGACCTCTTTTCCATGCCCAAGACTTCAGAACGATCATCCAAGCAGTCATTTTTGCAAAATTAGACTACTGCAATTCTCTATTGCTAGGTTTGCCCTCTTCCTACTCCAAACCACTACAGATGGTTCAAAATTCAGCAGCTCGATTACTAACAGGCGCAAGAAAGAGAGACATATCCCCCATTCTGAAAGAGTTACATTGACTACCCGTCCACTTCCGTATCATGTACAAAGCCATTTGTGTCATCTTCAAAACTATTCATCAACGCATCTCCCTCGATCTACAAATCCCCCTCCAAGTATACAACTCGACAAGACCTACCAGAAATGTCTACCGAGGCGCCCTCAAAGTTCCCCCTGCGAAAATGACCAAACACATCACTCTAAGAGATCGTGCCACCTCCACTGCTGGCCCTTCTCTGTGGAATTCCATTCCCACAGATCTCAGACTGGAACCCTGCCTCTTAACTTTTAGGAAAGGACTTAAGACTTGGTTATTCAAGCAAGCTTTCCCAGACACAATCTAATATCACGTCATAGATACAAACCAAGGACTTCAAATATTCAGCCATTAATCATGCCATTTTTACATAGCATTTAATTTATTTGTATACCGTTCAACCGTTTATTCTTTCCTATCTCTTCCTTCTTATCCAAGTTCTGCTACCCTTGTTATTTGTAACTGCTCCTTCGATCACCACAGTTCTAGTTGATGTATTTAATGCACTCCCGTTTCATGTAAACCAGCAAGATATGTGCTCATGATTGCCGGTATATAAAAACCTTAAATAAATAAAATAAAAATAAATAAAATGCTTGTGTGTGGGAGAGTGAGAGATTATGTGTATGAGAAAGCATGTATGCTTGTGTGTGGGAGAGTGAGAGATTATGTGTATGAGAAAGCATGTGTGCTTGTGTGTGGGAGAGTGAGAGATTATGTGTATGAGAAAGCATGTATGCTTGTGTGTGGGAGAGTGAGAGATTATGTGTATGAGAAAGCATGTGTGCTTGTGTGTGGGAGAGTGAGAGATTATGTGTATGAGAAAGCATGTGTGCTTGTGTGTGGGACAGTGAGAGAACATGTGTGCTTCTGTGTGGGAAAGTGAGAGAGCATGTGTGCATTATGTGGGGGAGTGAGAGAAAGCATATGTATGTATGAGAGGGAGCATGTGTGTGCACAACTACTCCAGTTACTCTCTGCCTGCTAATCCAAGACAATTTCAGGGCATCCGGAAATCAAAAGTTCCAAGGTATGGATAACGGGGAATTTTTTTTAAATAGTTATTTTAACTGTTGGGTGGTGTTTGATGTGTCTGTTTTGAAATATTTTATTGATGTTTGGAAGATTTTTGAGTTTTTAGTTATTAAATATTATTCTATTCATTAACTGTTTTGAATTATTCTTTTTATTTGTATGGTTTTACTAATTTTGTTTTATGAGGAATGATAATGTTTCTGTTTTTTACATTGTTGCAGTGCATATAGAATTTGGCTTGTTGCGGTTTCCAGTTCAATTTTTGTCTGTACATTTCTATTTATACTCTATGGTCCCTTTATTCTGTATTTGAAGGCACATGTTATAAAATCCAATGGCCGTGCACACACACGCACTGGATTTTAAAATCTGCACGCGGCCTGCGACTCGCACATGCAGGGGGATGAAATTTTAGAAAGCAATGCATGGTGACGCACTCGGGCCTCTCCCAGTTCCCTCCCAGTCCGCTCCAATTAAGGAGCGGACTGGGAGGGAACTGGGGTGCTTTTCTGTGCACCCTCCGACTTAATATCATAGCGATATTAAGTCGGAGGTCCTGAAGAGTTAAAAAAGTGAAAAAAAGAAAAAAAAATTTGAATTCGGCCCGCTGCTGTCGGGCCATAAACCGGATGCTCAATTTTGCCGGCGTCCGGTTTCCGAGCCCGTGGCTGTCAGCGGGCTTGAGAACCGACGCCAGCAAAATTGAGCGTCGGCTGTCAAACCCACTGACAGCCACTGCTCCTGTCCAAAAAGAGGCGCTAGGGACACGCTAGTGTCCCTAGCGCCTCTTTTTACCGCCGGACCTAATTTAAATAAATTAACTTACTGTATCGCACGCACAGGAGAGTGTCCTGTGCGCGCGCCGTGAGAGAGGGCGCTCGCCCGCTCTCCCGCATTTTTTACTGTATCGGCCCGATAGGTAGGGTTGTTGCTGTTTGAGTGGCGTCATACCCATGCCCAAGATGCATTTCAGTAGGCCTAATACTATATAGGTTCCAAGTATCTCTTGCTTTTCTGCAGGGTTTTCTGGTTGGCACCTCAGGAGTGCATGCAAATATAATATACATATTGTAAGTGATATTTTTACCTCCGAAGACTGTGCTTTGCATGTTCTTTTTCATGTAAAATCTGTTATTATAAATGCATAATTTTTAATTGAGTGTGATGGGGTGGGGTGTGCAAGGCTGTTAAGTTTTCTTAGGGCACTTAATACCCTTTTCACTGGCCATGGGCATTGCCATACAAACATTGAACAGAGCCTCCCCAGCTCGTGGATACAGCTCTGGTGCATTCCCTAAATTTACTTCTTGCTTGACAGCAAAATCTCCTCTTGGAATTTTGCCGCCCAGCTAAGGCTCTGCACTTACCAAAAGCATGATCGTCTTTGATACAATTACAGCTGGGACTTGTGTCTTAATTTAGGGCACGATTTGACTGAAATGGCAGATAAATGCATAATTCAAAGGGCATGGCGTTGGAGCTCGGAGGCTCCATATGAAAATGAAAGATTAATATTTGCTCATCACTTATTTTTTTTTTAAATCAATTTTATAAAGGTTTTTTTTTTTTCTTTTTTTAACATTGTACATAAAAAAGACCGTGGCATCAATTACCCGTAATTCCTTTTTCCTCTCCTTTTTTTTGGAAACCTCTTTGTAAGAAATTCTCATATTTCAGCAATTTGCATTGTCCGCGCACAATCTGCTTTGAAGTTCCAAGTTGTGGCAAGAAAAGGATCCACTTATCTGCACATAAAAAATGTTCAAAGCCTATAAATTCCCTGAAACAGATGCACATTATCATTGGATTTGCCTTTCTTCCTTTGCTGTTGCATGGCTAATAGAGTTTCACATGCCCCCCCCCCCCCCCCCCATCCTCATGATTTACCATCTATTCTCTACAGCAGCAAGCACCCTGCTGGGCCTATCCACACTTCAAAGCCTTCTGTCTATCTATTAGAAACAAAGCCCAAAGTGAGGACATATGGCCACTTTTAAATTTCCCACATTTAAGTCGATATCGTTTCTTTTTCTCCTTCGGCAAAGAAACACAATAAAGGTTTATCTCCTCCCTTGTCGGAGCTGCCGGCTTTTGGGGAGAAACCGCTTGTGCACGTTTCCAGTGCCATCAGGCCTGGCAGGCTCAGAGAGAGACAAATACAAAAAAAAAAAAATCTCTTCATTTTGTCAAGCCTGCTTTCATTGCATGCCATCAAGGAGATGCGTTGACGTGATACTAATTGGCCAACTGTAACTGCCTGCTTTCAGATAAGTGGATTTGAAATGCATGAAAAGGTTGCAACAAGGAGTTCAGTAACAAATAACCTCATTGTTGTCACTGCAACATCTGCCTCGGTGTTTTCTATCAGAGGGTATAGGATAGAGAAAGGCTGTTTTTTTTTTTGTCGATTCTTCCATGCATCGGATTGCATGATCATGTTTTGTTTTTCTCGACAAGCATGGCATTCCCAAGCAAAGAAGGATAGTGGGGTGCTAAGTTTATTCAGCCATAAATGCATTTGGGAAGTTATATTATTTCAATATCTTCTTTCTGGCTACAGTTTTTAAACCCCTGTGGCAGCCACCTCAAATCATTTTCAAACTTTTCGGTTAGTTCTTTCTGCAGTGCCTCTGTGTCATTGGCTTGTTCCTGAAGCAGCCATATTATCCAGAACGTCACACATGAAATCTCATACAATGACTTCTGATCAAGGACTGTGTGTATGATGTCCCTTTCAATATAAGAGCCAATTGGACTATTGGGAGTATCTGCCAGGAGAGGAAGATTTTGCTGGCAGCTAAAGAGGATTGGTAAATATTGCTAGCTAAGTAATATCACGACTTAAGTTTGGGGAGAGTAAATTGTTGGGTAAACTAACTTCAAGTGTGTATGTGCCTTGACTAAAAGTCAGGAAACGTTATTTCTTTTAATGTGGGTTTGTTTGGGTGTGGGGTTAATTAAAAAAAAGAAAAACTAGAGAGCTAAGTAAAATCTTTTCCAGGTAAGTCTTTCCCTCCTTCCCACCCACCCCTAGCTCATCCTTGGATTTATAGCAAGAGACACTTTCACATTAAAAATCAATCAGCCTTTTATCTAAAACACAGGACTGCCCCTAGCCCTTATTAAGAGTTTAATTATCTCAGTGCACGTCATTACCAGATTAATAGAGAATACACCAATAAATTTAAAGGACTCTAATTTACACATTCTTACTCCCTTAGCAACCTTAACTAAAAACTCAACAAAATTAAGATGAAGGCAGCAGTCCAGCAGCAAGGAGGCGGGGGCGGGGGCGGGGGGGGCCTTCCTGTCTTTTGCATTGAGTGTCACATGTATGATATGCACCCGGTGAAAAGTTGTATGTGTGCACCCGGTGCAAATAGCTCCTAGCTCTTAGAGAAGAGTCCAATTTCTAGAGGCTAGAATGGCAGACCTGGAAGAGCAGAGGAAAACAGAGAGGTATTTAGAGGAAACCTTCACACAATAGCCAAATCCCAACTCCAGTCTGCCAGCCCTGATGCTTCCTTGGAGGAGGAAAGTCACATGATTGGAAAGTATCAGTGTAGCAGGAAGTGATTTTAAAGCAAGGACCTACTCTCCAGTTGATGTGTTGTCCTCTCGCACCAAGGATGAGTTTCCGAGGGTTACTGCCCATGAGGGAAGGGTTAGATTGACAGTCATGGCTCCTGGTTGAGGGAGCACTGGATGGCCGGCACCATCTTTAAAAATGGCGCGGGCCATCCAGTGCTCCTACCATGTGACAGGGGCTGGCCAAGGGCACTGATACCCTGTCACATGGTAAGGGCAAAGGGCCATCGGCGCCATTTTGATTAGTGGCAGCCGACGGCCCGGGCACGGGAGATCGCTCCCGGACCCCCACTGGACCACCAGGTACCTGTAAAATGTTTTTTTTTTTGGGGGGGGGGGGGGGGTCGGGAGGGTGGGGGAAGCAAAGGGATTAGTTTTAAAGAGTTGGGATGGGTTTAGGGGTTATTTTTGTGTGCCGTTTTTCCTGCCCTCCCCCAAAACGATAAGAGAACCCCCACGATCAATATCATGGGGTTTTCCTATCGTTTCGGGGGAGCCCCCGATTTCTGACGATTTTGAAAATATCGACGGTATTTTCAATCGTCCGAAGACCGATTCACATCCCTACTAACCAATTTGGCAATGCAGTAATAATGGGAGATTTCAATTACCAACCAAACAGAGCATGAAGCAGAAAGTCCTGCACAACAATTAAATCCAACACATCCGACGTGCAAGGAATAAGTAGCAAAGTCCATCAATGAATTTATAATAAAGTTTTTAATTAAACCAAATTTTAAGGCATCAATCGTGGCAACTCCATATCATTTCAAAAGGAAAGAGTAAAGGAGTCCCCCGACACGGTCCGTGTTTCGCGGTAGCTGCATCGGGAGGGACCCGCGGATAAATTTCATCTAAAACATAAAAGACAATAAATAATGGACCTTATGAAGTGGCTAGAAAGAGCTACAACTAATAACAATTGAACATACCTTACACATTCATCCTAGGAGCGCAATGGCTCGTACATCAGGTGAATTATTTAAAGAGGCAGTTTTGGCGCCAAAGACAGAGAATATCGCGATAGTGTCAAGGGCAAAGGGCAGAAGTAGCAGGAACCCCGCCCCCACTAGAGACAATTCAGGTAAATGGAAGCAGGAGACAATTCAAGTAAATGCCGAAACCCCGCCCCCGCTGGAACCAATTCAGGTAAATAAAAGCAAGTCAGGTAAACAAGAAAGTCAGGTAAACAAGAACCATTCGATGTCTTTGTTAAGGCCATTCGGATGGACCGAGGACAATTTAAAAATCCACTTTTGTTCCCGTCGACCCAAAATTTCAGAGAAATCCCCTCCCCGAATCGGGGGTGACACAACCTCTAAAATGGAAAATTGTACATCAGCAATATTGTGGTAAAATTGGACCCAATGTGTAACAAGGGGTTCATCCATCCTGAGTAGACGGATGTTAGAGCAGTGTTCTATGATTCTAGTCTTCACCATTCTCGATGTTTTCCCCACATATAGCAAGGGGCAGGGGCACTGTATAACGTATACTACACCCTTTGTAGTACAGTCTGACTGGCTTCGAAGTTTAAACACACGCCCAGTGTTGGGATGGATAAAAGAGTCTGACTGTGTGGTATGACAACATACTGAACAGTGTCCACAGGGGCTATGCTGGCCATCCCTACCCTCCCTTAATTGTCTGTTGAAACTTGCGTGTACTAGCTGGTCTCGGAGATTGTTCCCTCTCCGGAAAGTGAACCGTAGTGGATGAATGTGTAAGGTATGTTCAATTGTTATTAGTTGTAGCTCTTTCTAGCCACTTCATAAGGTCCATTATTTATTGTCTTTTATGTTTTAGATGAAATTTATCCGCGGGTCCCTCCCGATGCAGCTACCGCGAAACACGGACCGTGTCGGGGGACTCCTTTACTCTTTCCTTTTGAAATGATATGGAGTTGCCACGATTGATGCCTTAAAATTTGGTTTAATTAAAAACTTTATTATAAATTCATTGATGGACTTTGCTACTTATTCCTTGCACGTCGGATGTGTTAGATTTCAATTACCCCAATATTGACTGGGTAAATATAACATCAGGACCTGCTAGAGAGATACAATTCCTAGATGGAATAAATGACTGCAATTGGTTCATGAACTGGCAAAGGAGGAACCTACAAAGGCCAGGGTATGCACAATGAAGTTACATTTAAAACTTATATGAGAAAATATATTTGTACTCAACACATAATTAAGCTTTGGAATTCATTGCCAGAGGATGTGTTGAAAGTGTAACTGAGTTTTAAAAAGTTTTAGATAGGTTCTGGGAGGAAACGTCCATTAACCATTATTAAGGTAGAGTTGCAGAAATCCACTGCCTATTCTTGGGATAAGCAGTTTGGAATCTATCTCCCCACTGGGATCCTGCCAGGTACTTGTGACCCAGATTGGCCATTGTTGAAAACAGGATTCTGGGCTTGATGGACTTTTGGTCTGACCCAGCATAGAAAGTCTTATGTTCTTTTTTTAGATCTAATTCTTAGTGGAAGGCAGGATTTGGTGAGAGGGGTAACGGTGATGGGGCCACTTGGCAATCATGATCATCACATTGTCAGATTTGAATTAATGGCTGGTAGGGGACATTAAGTAAATCTACAGCTCTAGCAATAAACTTTCAAAAAGGAGACTTTGATAAAATGAGGAAGATAGAAAAAAAACTGAAAGATACAGCTACAAAGTTTAAGAGTGTACAATAGGCATGGAAATTGTTTAAAAATGCCATCTTAGAAGCACAGTTCAGATGTATTCCATGCATTAAGAAAGGTGGAAGGCAGTCCAAATGACTGCAAGCTTGGTTAAAAGGCAAAGTGAAAGAGGCTATTGTTGTGCTTCCTGGCCGTGACCGCTCCGAGGACAGTCCTGCTCACCTCTCCCATCTGTGTATCAGCTCTGGGCTCACTCCCTCTGCCGCAAGTTCGCGGCGTCCTCGGCTCCCCCGCTCACCATCTCCGACGCTGACCTCACAGCGGAGCTCCCACAGGGGCTCTGTGTCTTCCTGCTCCTTGGCCCTGCCCCAAGGTGCACGCGCAGCCGACATCCTCCATTTTAAAGACCCAAGCGTGGGAAACCCAGGCCCAGCACTCACCAATGTCGTCATGACTTTCTAGTATAAAAAGGAAGGCCCGTACACTTGAACGGTGCCTTGGCAATCGGCTTGTACACTCCGGTGTCTCTAGTTTGCATTCCTGCATTCCAGTGTCTTTGCTCCTGTCTCTCCTGTTCCAGCGTCTCCTGTTCCTTCATCTCTCCATTCCTGGTAGTACCCTTCGGACTGATCTCACGGTACTGACCTTTGCCTGTTCTCTGACTACTCTTGATTGCTGCCTGACCTGACCTCTGCCGGAACTCCGACTACTCTTCATCGTGCCTAGAACTTGACCTTTGCCTGATCTGACTACGCCCGGATTGACCACTGTTACCGACCCTGCTTTGGCTAACCATTCTGGACTGATACTCTGACCTTGATCCTCGCTATAACACTCGGACACTCTCTTCTGGCCTCCTGTGACCTCTGGACTTCCCTGTTTGAACACAGACCATGCACCCTTGTTTGTAGTGGGCACTCCCTTGAACTTTCTCTCTAGGAGACCCTGCGAGGCCCACCTAAGACCAGGTGGCCCGGGTAACCAAGGGCTCAACCTGAGGGAACCCCAGGTTGCTATTGGCGAAGCTCCAGCTAGCTTCCTGTGCTCCGCCTACTGGTGGCAGGTGCTCTCCGGGTCCAACCAGAGGGCCATAAAAATCCTGCACCAGGCCAAATGTCCACCTCCAGCGCAACAAGTTGCCAAGGCCAGGGACTCTGTGGAGTCTCCCATCATGCAGGCCATCCTTGGCCTAGCTACTCATGTTCGAGAACAACAGCGAACCCTAGAAGAATTGACTTCGTCTGTGGAGAGACTACGGTCTCAACTTGAGGATTCTGTTAAGGCCAACTCAAGGGGCTGGGTTCAACCCGTGCCTTCACGAGCTTCTCTGGCCCTTCCTGCTCCACCCCATTTCAATGGGGATCCCCGCCTCTGTCGAAGTTTCCTCAACCAATGTTTTATGCAATTCGCACTACAGCCTGAATTGTTTCCAAGTGAAAATACCAAGATTACCTTCATCCTCTCACGCCTTTAAGGGAAGGCCCTGGCATGGGCTTCCCCACTCTGGGAACGTTCAGATGACATCCTCCATCATCTACTTTATCTCCGTGCTCAAGCGGACCTTCCAGGACCCCGGCCAACAGGCGGTTGTGGGTCACCAGCTCCTCCATCTCCGTCAAGGCTCGCATTCGCTCACTGAATTCATGGTAGAATTCAGGACACTAACCACAGAACTGGGATGGCAAGAGGACTGTCAACGGGCAATCTATCTGGACGGCTTATCTCCTGCCCTCAAGGACGAGCTGGCTGCTCACGAGATTCCCACATCTCTAGATGATATCATCTCCTTGGTTGGCAAGATCGATCACCGCCTACGTCAACATCAGGAGGTAATTTTTATTTATTTATTTAAGCGTTTATTTATACCGAGGTATAGCTAGCAGCCTTCACCCCGGTTTACAAGTACAACAACTTATTTCATTTAACCAGTACAGCAACCTATTACATTTCACAGTGAACTGAGATAAACTGGGGGGAAAAACCTGGAATTAACTTATTATATGCAACTTCAAACATTTATAATAGGGTATATCTGTGCTCAACCATTAAATTCTTTATTTAAGCGTTTTTTTATACCGAGGTATAGCTAGCAGCCTATAGTCTCTCGATCTCCTGCCATACGCCCAGTCTTCAGTTAAAGGCCTTACCAGCGCTTCCTCCATCACCAGAGGAACTGATGCAGATCAACCACAGGCGCTTGTCTCCTGAAGAGTGCCTTCAACATAAGAAGGAAGGTCTTTGTCTGTACTGTGGCGGTTCCGGACATCTCCTGCAAGCCTGTCCAGTTCATCCAGGAAACTGCAGAGCCTGAGCCCAGTGGGGGGCCCGAGCTTGGGCGCTACTGTTACTGGCCCCCAATTACTACTCTCTGTGTCTTTCAGAGAGTCACGGTCCTTTGCCACAACCGCCCTTGTGGACACCGGGGCGAGTGGCAACTTCATTCTGGATGATATTGTCAAACTGCTCCAGATCCCGCTCCAGCCTCTGGACATTCCTCTTCACATTGCGTCCATCCAAGGAGAGCATCTTCCTGGACGTATCACCCATTGTACCATAGTCTTCCGCCTCTCCGTGGGAACCCTCCATGAGGAGGAGATCTCGCTATATGTCCTGAAGCGCTCTACACACCCAGTAATCCTCGATCTTCCATGGCTCCAGGTGCACGGACCTCAATTCAACTGGCAAACCATGCAGTTAATCCAATGGGGACCCCAGTGCCAAAACCACTGCCTGCATCAAGTGTCTCCAGCGGTCACCGTTCTGAACTGTACAACCCTGACCGGGTTACCTGCTCCGT
Source organism: Rhinatrema bivittatum (assembly GCF_901001135.1). Taxonomy (NCBI): domain Eukaryota; kingdom Metazoa; phylum Chordata; class Amphibia; order Gymnophiona; family Rhinatrematidae; genus Rhinatrema; species Rhinatrema bivittatum. The sequence continues at coordinate 72,652,205 of NC_042621.1, read as the reverse complement.
AAATAAACTTCCAAGATGTATTCTCCAAACAGAATGCGGACATTCTGCCTCCACTCCGGGAGTTTAATTGTCCTATTGAGCTCCTACCAGGTACCACACTTCTCAAGGGCAGAACCTACCCTCTCTCGCTGATGGAAACTAAGGCAATGTCCGTACATTAAAGAGAACCTGGATAAGGAATTCATAAGACCCTCCGATTCCCCGGCAGGAGCCAGATTCTTCTTCGTGAAGAAGAAAGATGGCAGTTTACGTCCTTGCATTGATTACTGTGGGCTAAACGCCATGATCTGCAAGGATTGCTATCCTCTGCCACTCATTAGCGAACTCTGATCGCCTCCAAGGAACCCAGATCTTTACGAAGCTAGATCTCCGAGGGGCATACAATCTTGTAAGGATCCAGCCAGAGGATATTTGGAAGACCGATTTCAATACTAGAGACAGCCACAACGAGTACAGAGTGATATCCTTTGGACTTTGTATTGCCCCCGCAATCTTTCAACGCTTGATGAATGAGATCTTCCAAGACGTACTATACTCGTTCATCATAGTATATCTAGACGATATACTGATCTTCTCCAAGGACCTGAAATTCCACTGTTCACATGTTCGAACAGTCCTCCAGTGTCTCAAGGACAACCGTCTCTATGTGAAACTAGAAAAGTGCATCTTCGAATAGACTCGTCTTCCTTTTCTGGGCTACATTATCTCCAATTGTGGTTTTACCATGGATCCTGAAAAACTCCAAAGATTCTGAGATTGGCCTCAACCAGTAGGTCTCCACGCCCTGCAAAGGTTCCTTGGATTTACCAACTATTACAGGAACTTCATCGCCAACTACTCCACACTAGCTGCCCCACCCACTGCCATGACTAGGAAAGGGAGCAACCACCAAGTTTGGAGTCCCAAAGCTCCATCCGCCTTCCACGCCTTGAAAGAGGCCTTCTGCACCGGACCTTGTCTACGTCACCCAGATCCTAATCGCCCTTCATCGTCGAAGTTGATGCCTCCGCCATTGGGGCAGGGGCAGTTCTGAGCCAGTATTCCTCCAAAGAAGCCTTAGTACCCTGCTCCTTCTATTCTCACAAATTTTTCCCCACAGAGCAAAATTATACGATCGGAGATCGTGAGCTCCTAGCTGTGAAATTGGCTCTTCAGGAATGGCGCCCCTGGTTAGAAGGAGCGCAGCATAAATTCACGATCTTCACAGATCACAAAAATCTTTAACACTTGAAGGAAGTCCGGTTATTTAACCCCAGACAGGCCCTCTGGGCATTGTTCTTTGAACGTTTTAATTTTGAACTTCGTTATCGTCCTGTAGCCAAGAACACTCCAGCGGATGCTCTCTCCCGAACCAGTGGATACACCTGCCACTCCCAGGCACATCATCGACCCAGCCTGTATAACCCTTGCAGTCACCAACACTGTGCCAGCTGGGAAGACTGTGGTTCCACCTCGTCTCCAAGAACGCGTCCTTCGCTGGGCTCATGACTCGAAGTTGGCCGGTCATCCCGGCCGGTCTCGGACCCTTGAGATGCTACTGGTGGCCTAACATGGTCAAGGACTCCCGCAGTTATGTGGACTCATGCCCCATCTGTGCACAACACAAACCTCCCACTAGTCGCCCTTGGGGCCTTCTTCAACCCCTTCCGGCTCCCACTGAGTCCTAGTCAAGCATATCTACTGACTTCATCGTTGATCTGCCCCCATCAAAGGGCAACACGGTCATCTGGGTCATTATCGACCGCTTTTCAAAAATGTACAGCTTTGTTCCACTACCAAGTCTCCCTTCAGCTCCTGAACTGGCAAAACTCTTCCAGAAGAACATATTCCGTGTACATGGTCTCCCCAAAGAGATTGTTTCTGACCGAGGGCCACAATTCGCTGCCAAATACTGGAAGTCTCTGTGCAAAATATTTGATATCTCGTTGAATCTGACTTCGGCTTACCACTCCCAGGCGAACGGCCTAGCCGAGAGGACAAACCGATCCTTGAAGACATTCTTAAGGAAGTACGTCAACGACCAACAGGACGACTGGGCTAACCTCTTGCCCTGGGCCGAGTTGTCCCACAATACCCATGTCGCTTCAGCTACTGATGTCTCTCTCATTTCCGTGGTCTTCGGTTGCCAACCACGCCTGACTCTGCCAGTACCACTTTCTGTACTCTCACCCACAGCCCAGTCTATGACGCATCTGGAATAGAGTCAAGGAAAGACTGAGCCAGGCTGCTGAGAGAGCTCAACGCTTCACTGATGCTCACCGTCGCACTGTTCCTCTATTCCACCCAGGCCAGAAAGTTTGGCTCAGCATGAAACACATTAAGCAACGATTACCTTCGCAACGCTTGGCCCCCCAGATTCATAGGGCCATTTCCAGTTATCAGACGCATCAGAGCCATAACCTATCAGCTGCAGCTCCCTAGTTCCATGGGAATCCACAATACATTTCACGTTTCTTTATTGAAGCCCTTGGTCCTGAATTGGTCCTCTCACAGACCTCCTGAACCGTCACAGCTCACCGCGGAACCCAAGGACATTATCCAGGTCAAAGAGGTTTTAGACGTCCAACAGAGGAGAGGCCATTGGGAGTACCTCCTGTTGTGGGAGGGCTTCGGGCTGGAGGACAACTCATGGGAGCCCTCCTACCACATTTATGACAAGAACCTCCTTGCGGTGTTCCACAAGGCCCATCCTGACAAGCCCAGGCCGGTAAGGGGGAGGCCTAGAAGGGGGGCTACTGTTGCGCTTCCCGGCCATCCATGTCTGCTCCGCGGCCGGTCCTGCTCACCTATCCCGTCCGTCTACCAGCTCCGGGCTCACTCCCTCTGCCGCAAGTTTGCGATGTCCCCGGCTCCCCTGTTCACCATCTCCGACGCCAGCCTCACAGCAGAGCTCCCGCAGGGGCTTCACGACTTCCTGCTCCTCAGCCCCACCCCTAGGTGCGCGTGCGTGTGGCCAACATCCTCCATTTTAAAGACCCAAACGCGGGAAACCCAGGCCCGGCACTCACCAATGACGTCATGACTCTCTAGTATAAAAAGGAAGGCCCGTTGCCTTGAATGGTGCCTTGGCAATTGAGTCGTACACTCCTGTGTGTCTAGTTTGCCTTCCTGCGTTGCAGTCTTTGCTCCTGTGTCTCCTGTTCCAGTGTCTTTGTTCCAGCGTCTCTCCATTCCTGGTAGTACCCTTTGGACTGATCTCACGGTACTGACCTTTGCCTGTTCTCTGACTACTCTTGATCGCTGCCTGGAACTTGACCTCTGCCTGACCTGACTACACCTGGATTGACCACTGTTACCAACCCTGCTTTGGCTGACCATTCTGGAGTGATACTCTGGTCTTGATCCTTGCTATAACACTTGGTCACTCTCTTCTGGCCTCCTGCGACCTCTGGACTTTCCTGTTTGAACACTGACCACGCACCCTTGTTCATGGTGGGCACTCCCTTGAACTTTCTCTCTAGGAGACCCTGCGAGGCCCACCTAAGACCAGGCAGCCCGGGTAACCAAGGGCTCAACCTGAGGGAACCCTGGGTTGCTATTGGCGAAGCTCCAGCTAGCCTCTGTCTCCTCCTGTGCTCCACCTCCTGGTGGAAGATGCTCTCCGGGTCCGACCGGAGGGCCATACCAATCCTGCACCAGGCCAAGGGTCCACCTCTAGCGCAACAGCTATTTTAGTCAAAAAACTTCCTTCAAAAATTGGAAGGAGCCATTTGAAGAAAATAGGAAAAAGCATAAACATTGACAAGCCGTGCTCGCTCAGGAGAGACCACGCTCAGGAGAGACCGCGCATAATGAAAAAGAATACAGAAGCCAGAATTTAAAGTGCTGTATCACAGAGGATGGTCGTGGACGGTTGCTATGTTGATATTGAAGTGAATCCCCTGAGGCAGGACGCTGTCCGAAACACGATCGTGTCGGGATTGGAACTCTCAACGGATGAGTATTTAAGTCCTTTTCATATTTGGCAATATAGCAAACTGTGAGCCAAAAGTTGGCGTTAAAAATCTGGTCCAAAGTTGGCGTTAAAAATCTGGTCCTTCAGCAGCATGTTGTGGAAAAAGGTTTTAAAAAAATGGACAAAAAATTAAAAAATTCATAAGAAAGTTGTTGTAAATAAAAAGTAAGGTGACCCTATACCAAATTAGAGTCTGTAGTCAACCACAGACCCTTAGAGTAAGGGGCCTACATATGTAATTTTGAATTGGCTAGGGTATTGTGTGAAATTGATATCAACCAGTTGAACCACTGTTTTTGAGTTGTGGATATACATTTGGGTGACTGGAATACATTGGTGTTGGGGTAAGATTTGTGATTCATGGGACACAGCCAGCATGGATTTAACCAAGGCAAGTCTTGCCTCACAAACCTGCTACATTTGTTTGAAGGAGTTAATAAACATGTGGCTAAAGGTGAGCTGGTAGATGTAATGTACTTGGATTTTCAGAAGGAATTTGACAAAGTCCCCTATGAGAGGCTTCTAAGAAAATTAAAAAGTCTTGGGATAAGAGGCAATCTACTTTTGTGGTTTGCAAATTGGTTATAAGACAGGAAATAGAGTAGGATTAAATGGTTTGTTTTCTCACTTGAGAGAAGTAAACAGTGGAGGTGCTTCAAGGATCTGTACTTGGACCAGTGCTTTTTAGTATATTTTTAAATGATCTAGAAAGGGGAATGACGAGTGAAGTGATTATATTTGCAGATGACACAAAATTATCCAGAGTAGTTAAATCACAAGCGGTCAGTGATAAATTGCAGGAGGACCTTTGAGACTGGGACATTGGGTGTCCAAATGGCAGATGAAATTTTTTTTTAATCCTTTATTTTCCATTTTCCAACAATTACAACAAACCAAAATAGAGTCAGGAATAAAGACTGGATGCAATCATAGACCTCTCCTCTTATGCCTTCCCCCTAACCATAGTGCTGGCAAGACCAATATTGGTACAATGGAAACATAGCTGTCCTTTAATATTCCACCTCATACTTTAACAGGATCAAGGTTTTTAGGAATGTGCCAGGAATCAGGAACTAGGTGCAAGATCTTCCATTATCGTAGTGCTAGAAGGTTATTTCTTGCTTTGGAATCTAGAGATGTTAAATAGGCACGCCAGATATCCATGAAAGAAGCATATTTCCGTGACAATGACTGGTGTGCTGACAAGTATTAAAAAATCACCAGTTTATGTAAACGTATTCTCCAGTATGTCAAAGATGGAGCCTTCATGGCAAGCCAATGATCCAAAATAGACTTTTTGGCCAGTAAAAATGCTTTTCATAGAAATATCAGTCAACACACAAACTCTGGAATTTGTTGCCAGGGGATGTGGACTGGTTAGTGCAGTTAGTGTAGCTGGGTTTAAAAAAGGATTGGATACGTTCTTGGAGGAGAAGTCCATTTCCTACTATTAATTAAGTTGACTTAGAAAATAGCCACTGCTGTTACTAGCAATGGTAACATGGGATAGACTTAGTTTTTGGGTACTTGCCAGGTTTTTTGGCCTGGTTTGGCCACTGTTGGAGACAGGATGCTGGGCTTGATCTTATCCACTGTGGTTCAGTAACAAAATTTTCAACCTCCTCCAAATGTTCAAATAAACACAGCAAAGGAGATACTAGTACCACCCAATGGAGCGAGATGCTTAAAAAACCTAGAATCTTCCTCCCAGAAGCAGTGAACAAAGGTTCCTGGAGCATCACCACATTTTATGCAAAGATCAGAACTGTCTAATTTGGCTTTAAATGCCCATTCAGTCGGTACATACATATGGCGAAAAAATTTGATATGCACTTCTTGTAGTATCACATTCTCAGAAACTTCATTAAGATGTACAAAGCAATCTTTAAGCAACTGGATAGAAACTGGAGTTAATAGCTCCTGATTCCAGCGAGTGGCCAATATTGGTATATCATGAGAAACCCACACCCTTTTAAAAGCTGCAATAAGAAAAGCACAAGACATCTTCCTCCACCATGGTGGTGAGAAAAAACGTGCCAATTTAGTTTTATCAATGAATGGAGAACATTTAAGAAGGTCGGCTACAATAAAATGCCGGACTTGTAAATAAGCATAGAATTCTCTGTGAAATAATGTAAATTCCTATTGAAGATCACTAAAACTGTGAACTGAACCCCCATCTTCTTGGACAAACTGATGCATGAAAGTCAGCCCCTTATGAGCCCATGTTAGAAAAACGGTATTACTGATGCCCGGGGAAAACCCTGGATGACCTACAATGGACAGCATAGGGGAATCAACCCAAGCGATATATAGTTTGGTACACAACATCTTCCAGGCCTGTCTATTCACCCTATTGGGTTACATTGGATATAACCAGGAAGCAGATGGCCAGGGACATGTAACAAATGCCCCACTTGAAGAGGACTACACCAAGCCTGTAAAAAAGAAAGGGGGGAAAAAGCTCCGAATCCCACACTCAATCATGAACATGTCGCAAGGGGCAGGCTATATTATACATCTGCAAATTGGGGCAGTTCATCCCACCTGTCTCCCAAGAAAACTGTAATTTAAACAAAGCTAGCCATGCTCGTTTGTTGCTCCACAGAAAACTACAAAGTGCTCTATCAAAACCCAGAACATGCTTCCGTTTGATCCAGACTGGCAGCATTTGTAAAACATTTAACCACCTCGGCAGTTCCATCATTTTAAATAGATGAATCCGCCCACTGAGTGACAGGGGTAATAACCGCCACATCTGTAACCTCCCCTTGGTCTTTCGTAACAATGGGAGTATAGAACTATCATAAATGTTCTTGATGTCAATGGTTATGTTGATCCCCAAATACTTCATCTGTTTTAGCCCAATATTTTTTCTCCTGCTGTGGTTTGCTGGTTAGGTCCCTGCCGCTGTGAAGCAGGAATTCCTTCGATTGATGTCTGGGAAGCCACGGGTAAGCTAACCTGTGGCTTGAGCCCGAAAAAAAGATGTGAAAAAAGGTAGTTTTTGGAGGGAGCCCTGGGAGCGAGCAGATCGCACAGCTCACTTGCTCTTTGGGTCACGTGGTCTCATGGCAGATGAAATTTAATGTGGACAAGTGCAAGGTGATGCTATAGGAAAAAATAACTCATGCTGTAGTTACATGATGTTAGGTTTCATGTTAGGGGTTACCACCTACGAAAAAGATTTAGGCATCACAGTTCACAATACATTAAAATAGTCTGCTCTTTGTGCTGTGGAGGTCAAAAAAGTAAACAGAATGTTAGGAATTATTAGGAATGGAATTATGAATAAAACAGAAAATGTCATAATGCTTCTGTCTTGCTCCATGGTGAGACTGCACCTTGAGTACTGTGTTTAGTTCTGGTTGTCGTATCTCAGAAATGATAGAGATGCACTGGAGAAGGTACAGATAAGGGCATCCATAATGATAAAGGGGATGGAATGGCTCCCCTATGAGGAAAGGCTAAAGAGGTTTGGGCTGTTCAGCTTGGAGAAGAGAGGGCTGAGGCGGGATATGATGGAGGTCTACAAAATCATGAGAGGACTAGAACAGGTAAATGTGAATTGGTTGTTTACTCTTTCAGATAACAGAAGTACAGGGAGGTACTCCATGAGGTTAACAAGTAGCACATTTAAAATAAATCAGATTCAATTATTTTTCATTCAATGCACAATTAAGCTCTGGATTTTGATGGCAGAAAATGTGGTTAAGGCTGTTAGCTTATTTGGGTTTAAACTTTAAAAAGTTTGGTTAAGTTCCTGGAGAAGTCCATTAATAGCTATTAGTCAAGTTGACTTATTTATTTATTTATTTAGAATTTTTATATACCGACATTCTTGATACAAATATGAAATCATATCGGTTTAAAGGCAAATTTTAAAAGTCCAAGCCTGGAGATATGCAAAATCAGGCCATTGTGTGCTGTGTGATTTTAAAAAGCTTGCGAGTGTGCATGAATCTCTTGTATGCACACAAAAAAAGTTTTGCAAAAAAAGGGGTGGGGTATGGGTGTTCCTAGATTTCTCAATGAAATCTGCGTATATGTACACGTACAACCAGGTAACTTTACTTCTGCTATGGATGGCAGGTAAGTCCTGAAACAAAAAAAACCTGAAGATGTTAGCAGGGTTTTAAGCATTAGGGCCAACAGGTAAAAGGTAGGCTAGTTAACCAGGGATTTAGGAATCCTATCCTTTAACCTGGGCGATCTGGGAACGAACTGTGGAAACTGGTAATTATGTTGGCACACATATCTACTAAAAATCCCCCCACTTACTTGGTAGACGTGGCCTTTGTGCTCACACGTGTGTATCCATATAAAATTGCGCACACGTGTACATGCATACAGCCTATTTTATACCATGCGCGCATATACATGCGTATGTTATGATATTGCTGCGTACTTTGGTGCGAGGTGGTATACGTGTGTACATGTGCGCCTGCACGGCTGTTTTAAAGTCACCTTCCCTGGGAATAGCCAGTGCTTGTTAACTGCATTGGTTGCATGGGATCTTCTTAGTGTTTGGGTAATTGCCAGATGACTGTGTCCTGGATTGGCCTCTGTTGGAAACAGGATGCTGGGCATGAGGAATGCTCAGTCTAACCCAGTCTGGCAACTTATGTTCTTATGGTCAAATTGCACGCCAGTTTTCTTTGCAAAAGGCTAATGAGTAACTAAATACATGCAAATTAACAATACTAATAATTTAGGGGTTTTTTTCCCTTCAGAAGGTGACCTAGGGGATTAGTAGTATCGACTCAGTCTACCATAACGTAACATTTTTGAAGTGCTATGATGGGAAAGCATTCCATGTTCTAATTTGATGAATGATGCAAGAAAAGGTGCTATCGTGCAATTGCAAGATGTCTTCTAAGTTACACACTCCTTATTAAGGGCGCATTAAATCATTTATAGATCTCCATCTAGCAGTCACCAACTTCAAAAGAAATGGCTGCTCTGCTTTGTAATATTTCAGCAAAAATCACAATGCCCTGTTTGGATGAGATGAAATGCCAAGGTAAAGCCAGTGACATTAAGCATTAGTAAATGCCTGAAGGGTTCTTGCTATTAGAAATCAATATTTGGTCCAAGATGGCAGACTTATGGCTGCGTGGTGTTGAGCTTTGAGAGTGGGCCAGCATACAGTGTGCACAGGTACCTAAAAGAAACAGCACAACCCTGTCCCACCCCCCCCCCCCCCGCTAGACTACCAGGGAGCATTTGGCAAGTCCGGGGGTGGGGGTGCGAGAGATTGGGCTACGGTGGCCTGCAGGGGCACTGGTTCCCAAGGCCTTATTTCTTAACAAAGGGAAGGGCTGGGGGGGGGGGGGGGGGGGTGGGACAGGCCCTATGACCAAGGGTTTATTTTACATAATATTAATTTTTGGAGGGAAACATCTACCTCCGGAGGTGGTGGGGAGATGGGGGTGGGGACGGGACAGAAGTTCTCTGAAGAGCTCTGGCATCTTCTTTTTGGTTTGAAAAAAATAATGCTTGCAATTGCATAAAATGCACACTATTTTCCAACATGCCCCAAAAAACCACAACTTAAAAAAAAAACCATAAAAAAACCCACCCAAACAAAACTAAAAAAACCCCAAACTTTGCTGCGCGCATCTCTATTTGTCTGCGGTGTTGCATGAGGAGAGTAAGCACCGATAAGAATGTAACCTCTGTCCACTTTCTTTTTCTTCTTTTAATATAACGTTGTCATCTGGCTCCTTTCTGTTCTTTTTTCTCTTTGACCCTCTAGTGTTGTGGTCTTTCCTACAAGGCTCTTTCTTACCATTGCATTATATGGTGGCTTTTCCTTTCTTTTGTTAAGCAGTGTACGTCAGTACATTGGCTTTTCCTATTATTAATTATTAAATAATTTCCTATTATTTTGAATATTCAATAAATAGAAAATGAAAGAAGTCAGTAGTTGTAGGCACTCATCTTTTTAAAAACAAGACACAAAAACACACATTCGCTTTTAGGTCAGATTGCAAGACAGATATTCATCGGAATTCTTGGTATCAAACCGAACATTCTCTTCAACTTCTAATAATATTTAACACAGCTTGGGGAAATGTATTACCCAAGACATGATCTCCATGGTTTTTGACCATTTATCTTTCCTGAAGTAATATTTCAAGGGCACATATTAAGAGCCTTAAGTTGTACGTCAGGCATCTAGTCAGTCTGAATAAATTACAAGTTGGTGTGTAACAAAATATCCTCTCCAAATTCACTTCACCAGAGCAAAGGGCACTGAAAGACCTGGGCACTTACAGGAAAAAGTGGTTAAATATTGAATTTACAGATTTGGGGAATCTGCAATGGCTTCAATCATTGTCCAAAGTTTAGTTGCCTTTTATGTTTGTTTCGGCAATGACCTAATGTGGCAGTGTGCATTGAACAAAAGTTAATAGCAATGAAATGCCATTGGGCAAGCTGGGGATAAAATCATTTGCCGCCTGAGAATGGTCCATCAGAGTGTAAAGCCAAGCCAATCTCTGGCAGACCCAACTTTCATGATTGGCAACCAAATATTATAATCCAGCAGCCAACTGAATCATTTACCACATTTTGGTTGCCAGGATTTCCTGTGGCACCAAAACATGAACTTCACCACCAAGCTCCAGGAAGAGCTGAGCAGACAAAGGGGTTAATTTTTTTTTTTAAAGCTAGCGCACGTGAAAAGGGACGTTTTGCACGCAGAGGTGCGATCGCTGCCGGCTTTCGCAGGTCCGCCCCCCCCGTACCGCGCGATTCACACTGCTGCAGTGTTTTAGAAAATATAGGCCAAAGTTAGCAGGAGGCGTAGCTCCTAATTCAGTTGCTCATTTATCACCTCACTCTATCACAATATCTACAATTAATTCAAGCAAAGGAAAAGGATATCTTTTGGGGAGGAGGAGAAAGGAAGGAAGGATATGTGACCATTCACTCAGCAACTTGAGTTATGAATTGAACAATCTGAAGCTGCGCTCAAAATCAATTTCCTTCCAAAGATAATTCCACTGGGGCAAGATATGCATGGCATTGATCAGCTGTGTATATAGTGATATGGACCCACATAACTGGCTATTTTGTGTATCCCTTCAAGAGAATGTCTCTAGTGCTCCTAGAAACTTCACATCTGGAGGGTAACTTATATATGGGCCTGTGTGGGTGCAAATGCTCATGTGCATGAATTTTATATTGTTCATGCAAGTGCACGTTATATAAAAGACGCTTAATTTTAAGCGTTTACACGAGATGTTATTTGCATATTTTCCTTAGCGCTCGTTGGCTTTTACACGTGCAAGTCAGCACATTTTTTTTAACATGTGCGCATGAAGGAAATTACAAGTTTTACCAATTAGTCCACCAGACTGCTCAGTCTATCTGTGGTTCATCAAAACCCATTTGTTATTCAGCCTGCATTCCCCGCAGTTTACCCTGACCATTCGCCCAATCAGTATTTGGCTATAAAGAGTTTTATTCTGACTTATGCCTGATAAATAGCAGAAGTAAATATGTGCAGGTACCAGCCCTATGCATCCTGCGTTCACAGGTTATAACACTGCCATTTGTGATCATAAATGTTGGCCCTGCCCTGGACCACCCTTAACTCACCCCCCCCCTTTTTTTTTTTTTTTTTTTTAATTTATGAGGAAAGTTATTTATGCACTGGTACTTGTGTACAACTTTCGGGCCGATACAGTAAAAATCGCGGGTTTGACAGCCGACGCGCAATTTTGCCGGCATCAATTCTCGAGCCCGCTGACAGCCACGAGTTCGGAAACCGGACGCCGGCAAAATTGAGCGTCCGGTTTTCAACCTGCGAGCCGCGGGCCCATTTAAAATTTTTTTATTTTTTACTTTTTTTTTACTCTTCGGGACCTCTGACTTAATATCGCCATGACATTAAGTCGGAGGGTGCACAGAAAAGCAGTTTTTACTGCTTTTCTGTGCACTTCCCCGGCAGAAATTAACGCCAGCCTTTGGGTAGGCGCTAATTTCTTAAAGTAAAATGTGCGGCTTGGCTGCACATTTTACTTTCTGTATCGCGCGGGAATACCTAATAGGGCCATCATCATGCATTTGCGTGTTGCGGGTGCTATTAGTCTCGGCGGGGTTGGACGCTCGTTTTCGACGTGCTATTACCCATTACTGAATAAGGGGTAAAGCTAGCGCGTCAAAAACGCGCATCCGAATGCCGGTTACAGTGCGCTCCGTCGGAGCACACTGGACTGTATCGGCCTGTATGTGAGGTTTATAAAATAGGACGAGCACGAACAAGCGGTATTTGCACATGCATCGGCTAATTTGAGTGCGCATATCGGGACAGATTTTAAAACCTGCGTGCAGGCACAGATTTGTTCATACAACCCGGCGCAAACAAATCTATGCCCGATTTTATAACATGCGCGCACTGCCGCGCGCATGTTATAAAATCCAGGGTCGGCACGCGCAAGGGGGTGCACAATTGTGCAACTTGCGCGCGCCAAGCCGCGCAGGCTGCCTCCGTTCCCTCCGGGGCCACTCCAAAATCGGAGCGGCCTCGGAGGGAACTTTTCTATCGCTCCCCCCCACCTTCCCCTCCCTAATCTAACCCACCCCCCCAGCCCTAACTAGATCCCCCCTACCTTTGTTTCAGAAGTTACGCCTGCCCGAGGCAGGGGTAACTTGTGTGCGCCATCCCCCGGCACAGGCCGCTGTGCCAGAGGACTCGGGACTGCCCTCAGACCGCCCATTTTTGAAAGCCCCGGGACATGGGCTCGGCGTGCGCAGGGGCATCTTTTCAGGGGTTATGCGCGTGACCCTTTGAAAATCTGCCCCATCTCTTTTAGGGTACACAGCATAAAATGTCCGGCACGAGAGTCAACTAGCCAATCCCCTGTGCAGATACCAGCAATTTCACGCCCAGCTCAATGGCGTGGTGGTAGTAGGGCTAATAGGATCAAGAATGACGGAACCACATTCCACCCCTGCTCTCACCTGAAAGACACATTTGGACCAGGATTTTAATGCAGTTCTTTCATTTGCTTTGTTGAATATCCTCAAGGGTCTCTTCATTCAGCCATCATGCTGAGAGTAATGATTTTGTTTCATTAGCAAAACGTTGAGAAAGAAACTATACTTCTATAATCTCCAGTTATCAAAGAGCATCGTACAAAAAAATGAGCCGAAAGTGCTTACTGCTACAACAAGCAACAGAAATCAAGAGAAAATGAGAGAGATTTTCCAAACTAGTAAAACTTTAATTAAACAGGGGTTTCTCTTGGCACAGTTTTGCTATTAAATAAATAAAGCATTCAATCAAAACCATCTATATTTATCATACAAAATACTGAAAAGCAAACATTGTTGAAAGATTCGGCAACTTAGAATTCTGTGAAAAGAAAATTTAAACAGAAATCTGGGCTACATGAGCAATTATTCATGCTATCTGCAACAGTATATATAAATACTGTATATGTACACATTGGTGTAAATTATTTATCGCGGGATGTCATATTATTAATATTTATGTAGATTTCACAGAATCACAGAACATTCTCTTTTGGACGATGATGAAATCAAGATCAAAGATGTAGTTTGCCACGAACCACAATACCTTATTCAAGAGCAATTTGCATTCACTTTTATTGAAATTCCTATCCAAAGCTGCTGCTGGTTTTGACAATATATTCCGTGACAGAATATGCTTGGGGTTTTACGTCCTCTTTATTCCATCTTTGCTCAAACATTAAAGCATTTCTCAAAATCTTTTCTCTTTCTTTCTTTACAAGGTAATGAGAGATAAAATAGCTTTTTCAGTTGCTATAGCTGCCATATTCTAACTTCTAAAAAAAAACTATGTAGAGCCTTTTAGGGCTGTCTCACATGGCCGTTGTCATGACACCCTTCAACATAAAAAAAAAAAATGGTACCCAGAAAAAAATCCTGTCTGTTCATTGTTCCGAGGGGGGGTCTATCAAGTTGTCTGTTTAGTATGGAAATAAATGGGGTTTGTTTCTGTGATATCTCCCATTTACTGTAATTTATGTTGAAATCAAGTGGACATGTGTTTGTACTATGAACTTCCACGGACATTGATAGTCTAAAACCTCTTCTTTCAGCATTTGTAATACTTTTAGCCATCTTGGGAGTGGGGAAGCAAGGGTATAAAGGTTGGGACACCACAAATGATTAAGTGATACATGTGGCAAATCATACTGCAAAATTCCTCTCCACCATGGAGACCATCGTAAAAAAAAAAAAAACATCAAGGTGTCAACTGCATATTTGTGCATTCAGGACAATAACAAAAACTGTAGAGTAGCAACTACCAGGACCATAGATGGAGAACCCAATAGAGTGCTAGTACTCAATGAATTGAGAAATGTTGGAAGGACATCTAGATCCCTTCTCTCAAGGTTGGCATCTCATTGATTAACATCATTATCAAGAAGATTTAAGTTTGCTTCAGTGTCCAAAAAAACAACACAATAGCACAATAGATAACTCTGAGAAAGGTAATACCATGACAGCGCCTACTAGATGGAATGTAAATTTGTGGTTTTTGCATGTGGTATAACCTAAGCCACTTGGGTATATCATACTGTTAACACTATGATACAGATAAGCTTATTCCTTCTAAGAAGCATCAGTGTGCCCAATCCATAACTATATACACATTGAAAATAAAAGTGATAAAAGAAGCAGCAAAATAGGCATATATTAGAAGAAGTCAGTGGTAACTAACCAAATGCATGTGACCTTTTCATATTTTCAGTACAGAATATTCTACATATAAATATATTTGGACTTTTTAGGAAGTTAATAAATTGAACACTGCAACCATATAAAAGTTCTAATAAATTTTAAGGAAATCATGTTGAAAATCTTTTAACAGAACACAATACTAGTAGCTTTAAAAATGGAAATTTAACAGAATCTAAACAGCCGGAGGGAACAGACAAAAAACGTGTTGGTTTCAGAAAGACAAGGCAAAATCTTACAACAATCAATAATTTAAGTCATTTTCTCCTAAGCCTGCAAGTCTACTTACAACCAGCTCTTCTAATCATCCTTAACCCAAACTGAAGGTGTTAATAATATACTCTTTCAGCATAAGGACCACTGCTTATGTTACGCATGACGATAGTGTGGCTTCCTATCCAAAGGTGTCTCAAAAAATACATTCCAGTCCTAACGGAAGGTTCCTAGGTTACCTTTCCTGATTTCATCACTACCCTAAAAGGGTACCCTCACCCTAAAATCCTATAACCTCACAATTAATATGGACAGAAGCAAAGACTATGAACAATAACAGCAATAATAAAAGAAAATTCCTGAAGTACATATATTTGAGAGAATGGTTAAGTTTTTTTATTTCACTACAACAAATGACAAAAATTCAGAAAGTATTTACTACTTGTTTCTGCTTTCATATCTGCATCCACTTGGCGGGATCTGGGGTTCCGCAAAAGGGCAGGTACCCCCAATTACCACAGCTCTCGTAAAACTCTTTTCCAACCGTGCACTCAACCTTCAATTCCTCAATAACAAAAAAAACGATCTCACAGCACTTGGGGAGGTTTCTTGTACTGGAGGGGAATGGAAGCCCCATTTGCCAGAAAACACAGGACGTTTCTCAAGTCTCTGATTGCTGTGTTTAGGAGACTAGGTCTAGGCAGAAATTACTGGATAGACACCAAAATAAGGGTAATCAAAATCAGAGTGCTGCAGGTGTCCTTATTACAAAGTCGCTGGTTTTAGAAAACAAAATTATGTTAAGTATCTTAAAACCACAGATTTTTAAACAAAAATGTACCTGAGAGTGTATAGCTATATATTTATTTATCTACAGATATCTATATATCTATCTAAAGAGATACCTCTATAGATATCTAGGTATATATAGAGACAGACTTATATATAGATATATGTATTTGCCAACATTTTAAAGTAAGAAAGTATATTTTCCGTATTCTTTCAAGGAACTAGACAGAAGCACAAGAAAGGCATTGCTCTCCTATAGCGTCCATGCACTACTAGCTTTGACAGGCATCTCCAACTTCTGCCTATTATTCTCCCAAGTGATTTCCAAGGACAGAACGCCCCCCTTAAATATCCATAAACATTAACCCATGGGAAAACATACTTACTTCCCCTTAATGAGCTGAGGAGAAATATTTTACAATCTAGCTCTGTTGACAAACACAACCCACACTTCATTATCATTAGGATAGCTGTATAGAATACTAAAAGTACTACACAAATAGGTTACATGAATACAGTATATTAGGCTCCCTCCCTCTCCTTTCTTAGCACATTACAATCAATAAAGGAAAATAAAAATCTGAATAATACTAGAGGTAGCAGCTGTTTGTATTTTCTGTTTTTTTTTTGTTTTTTTTTTCTGAGTATTTCTGGAGTCGAACCAAAGAGCGTTGCTCCCCTGATAGAAGGTTTGCGTGCAAGGAACCTGCAAGTGGCAGACGAAAAGTGCCAAATGCCTGCAGGGCTGTTTGACCATCCTCATCAGTACAACAATGGAAGGACTTGCAAAGGAAGTGCTTTGATGACTTGCATGAAATCACAACTCTAACGCTACATGGGGGGTTTTTTTGTTGGGTTTTTTGTTGTTGTTTTTTTTTTTTTACTGTTTTACAAGCTACTTGAATCCACAAGTTGTTAAGTAAGCTATTCGGTTTCACAAAACATAAATAGTATACATTTCAACGTTTTCATATAGTCTCTAAAATATTATGCGCTAGCTGAGTATTAGTGGAGTAACAATAATAAGAATAATGCCTTAATCTCAAATCACATAAAAAGGTTCCTTCATATGGTTTATTAACTTCATTGTCTTCCCTGGATCCCCCACGGTTCGCTTTTTTTTTTATGTTTGGTAGAAGTGATGGTAGTGGTGGTGGTGCTCGTGGTGGTGGTGGTGCTCGTGTCTCTGTATCATGTGCCCAACGTGGCCCTCGTACAATATGACACTCGGCAGGTCTCTCACGTGCTCCTTCTCCACGGCTGTGGCTGGGGATGGAAGGGCTCTGCACATCTGATGGCTGTCCTTTGACTTTTGCTTGTGTTTCTTGTGCGGCTGCATGGGATGGTACACAGGATTCTGGCCCACCGTGGCCGCGGCGGGAGACGCCACGGGGACAAACTGAGCCTGAAGGGGCTTGTTCCTTCCTACTTTCCCAGGTTGCACAGGAGCAGTCCCGTTTTTGCTCTGAACCTTTGGCGATCTAACCAAGTGTTTGTTGGGGTCCTGGTGGCGCGGCCTTGGCTGTACTTCAATATTCCTTGTGTGCAAAGCATCAATCAAATTGATATGGCCTGGGTCCACCGCTTGAGACCTCCTATGATGGATATGGATGGTCTCGGGTTCATGAGAGCGAGATCTAGTTTGGTTGGTAACCCTGTTTGTTGGATCATGCTTTTGAGGAGCTGGAGGAGATCCTAGGAAAGAACAGGCAGATGGTTATCCATCACCAACACGTCAAAATGTTAACTTTCAGCATTAATGACGGAGCTGGTGAAAACTGTTTTTAGAACCAGAACACAAAAATGTAAAACCAAACAGCTGAATTTACTACTCCAAACAAAATACATATATAAAACCTAACAACTGATGTTTATTTTTCTTACAGGAAACTCACAATTGCTGCTACTACTACTACCACTACAACTTATCACCAGTGCCCCCAGTTTCCTGAGGCAGATTTTTCAAAATTCTGCAGCGATTCTGAGGCAATTTTATGTAGCAAATTGGTATTTGCATAAAGCGTCACACCTAGGGAGGGCCCAGATGGGAGCAGCGGTTGGCAGCGTCTCGGCCGCCATGCGATCTGTGGGAGGCCCGGGCCAGAGTCGGAGCGCGGTGGGAGAGGCTCGGTGCTGACACGAGGATGCCAGGGGGCTGGAGAGAGCGAGAAGTGGTGGGTGAGCGATGCCGGCTGTGGGTTGCCGCGGCTGGCGAACATAAGTCCTTGTCTCCTTTCCGAGTATATGAAAATGCCCTGAGTTTCAGCAGTTTATCATTCTGTTAATTATAAACCGTATGATATGTGCACATATATTGGACACGTGGTAACAAATACAAAAAGGGGTTTAATTAGCAGAAGCTGAAACTTGTCTTCAAGGCTTCTAAGAATTGACATTAATGCATTCTCTGCCAGCTATGAATCACCAGCAGCTGCTGACTTCCAAAATACATCCAGGTCTTTCTAAATGGAGTATGACTGGCCACATGCACAGATGGATACAAGAACTAAGAGTGATATCAAAATCATTTTTGCTCTGATAAGGATTTAAGTGGTCTTTAAAAGGATCAACTATTCTGACTGCTTTCTCTGTCCAGGCCAACTTCACTGCCCCTCCCTCACCCTTCACTTCAGGACAGGAGGAAGTGGGGGGTGGGGAGGGAACAAGAGAGAGAGAGAAGGGAACGAGAGAGAGAGAGAGAGAGAGAGAGAGAGAGAGAGAGAGAGAGAGAGCTGAAACAGAAGGCAGGCAGGTTCCCTGCAGTTTTCTTCAAAGGATTGAATTAAGAGCTGTTAAAGCTTTCAAGAATGTTGATTCTCTGGCAGACTGTAAAATACAGGGCAACAAGCTTATTATGCAATTTCTCCCAGGGACTGGGACTGCATAATCGCAGGAGCCTAAGGCCACTGCTTATCACCTCTATCGCATTACCTGAAGTATGCAGCTCTTTGGAAAAAACGATTGTATTATTACAGTGTATCGGGAAGTTTGTTATTAGAAAAGATTGTATTTTATCCCTATTCTGGTTGGAAGCATACATTAAAAAAAAAAAAAAAGTATGTCAGGTTGATTTTAAAAGCATTGCTCATGGAAAAATGTCCACACACGTGCGAATGTTGGCCGAGCGGGAGCAACGGGGATTTACAAAAGCTGCAAAATACATGTATTCGGGTGTGCGTGAGGAATAAGGGGATGGGAAAGGGGCGGGGCCTGAGCATTCCAGGGTGGGGCCAAGACTTACGCATGTACTGAGGAAATCTCCAATAGTAATTAGGTCTTTGGTCCTCAGATGAAATAAAAATCACATCCCGAGTTAACGGCAGTAGGTACTGCCGTTTATTGGATATGCACACATCAAGAGAATCTCTTGACATGAACCAGTCTTATCACCAGTTTGCCGATACCTCCGCCAGTTCATCCAGCCCATCTCCAGTTCACCTAGATCCTCTAGCACATCACCCTGAACCCCCACAAGTTTACCCAGACTCTTCCACCCATAACTGCAGCCAAGAGACATGCCCGATATTATGCGCGCCAATCAATGAGCAGGTGTAAAAGTGTATGAATACGTTTGGTAAGGTAGACATGTATATCTCTTACAAAATAGCAGCCACACGTATGCACTTCTGAAGCTCGCCTTGGAATGCCTCAGCCTGCCCGTTTCCTTTTCTGCCGGTATGCACAAAACGGAAGACACGCATGTACTCTCAAGTGTTTATAAAATAACATATCCGTGTGTGCATGTTATTTTTACGCACAAAAACTCTTTTGAAATTCTACTCCAAAAGTTACAGCAATTTTCGAAAAGGAATTTATGGACATCAGTTCGCTTTGAATATTATCCGAAATTACACACACAGACTAACCTGCACAAAGTTATACCTGACCTTGGCAGAGAATAACATGTGTGGGATAATTTATGCACATGTTTTTTTTTAAAAGCAACCGTATGTGGGTAAATCTCAACTCCGCCAGATGAACATTCTGTGGTCAATCATGTTGAATGTGGCCGAGATGTCCACATGGACTGATAAATACTATTCATATATAAATATCTACGTATACATATATATTTATTGTACACACACACACACACACATATATATATATATGAATAAAAATACAGCATCTAATAACTATAATGGAATTTAACCATTTAAAAAAAACCAAAAACATTTACATTGTGTAGTAACATCTGACAAAATAGTACATTACCTGGTCCAAATTTTGATGTATAGTTTTCTATTCCTGCAAGATCTAAATAGTGGTTTCTCCTTTCAATGTTCTCATCGACACATTGACGATAACATCCGTTCTGTTCAGGATGATTGTCCCCGTGCTGATGTCTATGAAATTTCAAGAGAGGAAAAGGTCATAAGCACAATAGCATTTCAACCTCAACTGCAATCTGTAGACAGATGTTTTATCTTATTAATGATAGCAAGTATGCTTACCGTAATCGGGGTTCTCCATAGACAGTAGGATGAATTAACCATGACAAGTGGGTAATGTCATAAAACTATGCAAAATAGACACATCTCTCTAGCTCAGTAAAGTTTTCACTATGGAGCATGCGCAGGAGTTCCTGCACACATGCTGCTTCGTGAGTTCTTCAGTCAATAGTAGAGTTTAGCTTTAGCTAGGTAGTAAACTCTCTAGAGAGGGGATGGTTTAAATTCATCCTATTGTCAAAGGAGAAACCCATTTATAAGCAAACCTGCTGTCTCCTTCGACAACAGGCTGAATTAACCATGACACATGATGAGTCCCAAACTGAGGGTTGCAGTGGAGAACTTACTGAATAAGCAACTGGACTCTCCATCGAGAGAAGAATACTAAATGAACAAGCTGCACAAAACTGCTTGCCCAATGTTACTGTCAATTTGGCCAACAGTATAGGGACATGAAGGTGTGAAATGATGACCAACCTGCAGCTTTGCAGATATCTTCAATGGACATGGCTCATAGGTGAGCCATGACTCGTACTCGATGAGCCTTAATAGAGTTTCTGATCTGGAGGCCAGCCAGCGCATAGCAATGCATGATACAATCTGCACTTAGCAACAGCTATTCCCAGGGTTGTAAGAGAGAAAAAGTTGAGAAGCTTGACAATGTGGCTGAGTTCTCGGCAGATAAATATGCCAAAGCCCTTTTATAGTCCAGTAAATGAAGGGCCATCTACCCTTTCGGCCAGATTTTACAAAGCATTTACACGCTCTAAATTGTGTTTTATACATGTAAATACACTTTACTTGTGTAAGTGGACTTTTGAAAATTGCTACAATATTTGCCACTGAATTGTCAATAGGATATTTACTTGTAAGTGTACCTCGTATTCATAAATGGCTTTTTAAAATTGCTACGATAGTATGTTACACTTACATGAGTAACTCCTTTTAAAATTACCTCCTATGGGTAAAGAGAATTGCTCATAGTTCCAAGAGACTGATCTGAAAAAGATATTCTGTTGCCAACCAGATCCCTTAAGTTCAGCAAGGGCCCCTCCCCCTGGTGGACACATCTGTCTCCAACACCACCTGATGAGGCGCAGTTCGAAGAAGAGCATCTATCTCCAGGACCTGTGAATCTGGTCACTACAGAAGAGATGTTTTTCTCTCTTCAAAAAGCTTTCACAGAGTGTGACAAGGGTTGGAGTAGCTGAGGCATGGAAGCCCCACTGGAGAAAGCTCTTTTTTTTTTTTTTTTTTAATTTAATCTTTATTCAGTTTTTTTTAATATAATTACAAGACAGCTACAAGCATGTCCAAGATTTTTCAGGAAGGGCATAACATAATCAATCTCCATTAATGGAGAAAAAAATAAAAGAAAAGATTACAATTTAAACAGCAATAATACTATTTCTTCTGTCCTAAACCTGTGTTACAATGTAAAAGAGGGGGAGAACAGAATAATACAGAAGCAAAAAAAAAATTAAGCAATTACATATCCCTTTAAACTAAGTAAGAGGGAAATAGCGGGTATAAATTTAAACGCTAGCGTTTCCAGATGAATCTTCCCTGGTATCCATATGTGAATTCAAAAATAGCTCTAACTGAGCAGGTTCCATAAAGACATATCAAACATCATTCATTTTTATTATACATTTGCTAGGAAATCTTATTGTTATCTGAGCGCCTAATTGGCGAGCTCTAGGACATAACGATAGAAACTTTTTACGGCGTAGTTACTATATCCAGGTAAACCCAAATCTTTTGTCCCAAATACATCTTATTTCGATTCTGAAGAAAAGACCTTAACACACTCTCTCTCTCTGCTGGTAACTTAAATTTAACAATTATATTCCTCTTTTTTCCCACTTGTTCTTCCTGTGTTGTTTCTAAAAAAAACGGATAAATCCATCAGTGGAGATATAGTCTCAGCAGGTCCTATTCGGGTTTCAGTGCTCGCATTCATATTACCTCGCCCTTGGTTAACTTCTGAGAGGAAATACATTTTTGAAATAGTTGGTAATTCTCCAATTGGCCAAGTCAATATGTCCAGCAAGTAGTTTTTAAATTCTTCCTTAGGAGAGATAAGTTTGCATTTGGGAAAATTTAACACTCTCAAATTGTTATCTTACACTGTTTTCCAAATTTTCCATCATAGAGCCCTCCTGTATTAAACTTGCTAGTATTGTTTGAATCTGATTTATTTGGGAGTCCATTTCTTGAATTTTATTTGAATGGGCTAAAACCACCGGATTCACTGCATTAAGCTGAATTTGTGATTCTTTGATCACTACTGTTAGTGAAACTATTGCATTCTCTAACAGGGATACCGCATTCCACAGAGCTTCTAGAGTCACAACAGGAGATTTAACAAGTAATTTTGAGGAAATATTTACCAGTTCTTTTTGCTGTTGTTCACTGGGTTCCTGGGTTGATTCCATCTGGCTCCTTCCTTGTGTGACCGGTGCTGGCAAATCCACACCAGTACCACTCAACATTCCGATGTTTGCTTCATTCAAGGCAGTTAAAGCTTCTCCGCCTTGAAACTGCCCCGTCAGACTTGCAAAAGGACCTCGCTCGCAAGCCATTCCCCCCCTTCAGATGCCTTCTGTCCAGGGGTTGTGGCCAGTCCAAACGCTCTGGTATAGGCAGGGGGTGAAGGAGTCGCCGGTGCTCTGGGGCTCAAAGATATTTCGCCGAGCAGCGTCAAAGCCTGCTCCTCCTCTGGCACTGCAGCCGGCTCTTCCGGAACATTTCCTGCAGTGGCATAAAACTCCTGAATCTTTGTTTGTTGTAAGGTAGGCTTTAAGGGGAGTTGAGGTTCCCTCCCTTACCTTCCCTTTTCTTTTTTGTATGTGGCATTATTTCGAAGAAAACAGAGAACAACAAAAATTAGTCAGGAGCTCCTTCTCGCCACGTCTTTCCCTCACAGCGCCATTTTGTTCTCCCAAAAAGCTCATGTTGAGGTATGTCATCTTCTGGCATAGAAGAATGTTCCAGGTAACAGCTCTGAAAGTAAGAGGTCTAAAGTGATGCTCATAGATCCTTGCTTCCAGTCTAGAAGTGGAGAAACACTAGCCCATGACTAGTGGTGTCCTGGACTCCATCCTTGGCTTGGTTGGATTCCTCCACCCAGAGAGA
Source organism: Rhinatrema bivittatum (assembly GCF_901001135.1). NCBI lineage: Eukaryota > Metazoa > Chordata > Amphibia > Gymnophiona > Rhinatrematidae > Rhinatrema > Rhinatrema bivittatum. Next base: position 72,628,919 of record NC_042621.1, on the reverse strand, counting down.
GGGCTAGATCCTACTACAAGTATCTCTAAAGACGGCTCTCAAGGCATGGAGGCAAATGGGACTCCCCCTTGTGGGCACAAATGCAATATTTTGGGCAGGAGAGGTTGAATGGTGTCCTCTTTTTCACCAGCTGCTAATCAAGTAAAGGAAGTCCTCACCAATCCAGCTACCTTTTCCATGGACCACTGTGGCTTTGGCCCAGAATTGGGGAAGAGACATCTTTTTCTGAAACCAAAAGAGCAGGACTTTCCAAACCTGTCCTGGTAACCCCACAGCCAGTCAGGTTTTCAGGATATCCACAATGAATAAGGATGACATAAATTTGCATATAATGGAGACTCAGTACATGGAAATGTATCTCATACATATTCACTGTAGATATCCCGAAAACCCGACTAGCTGTGGAGTCCCCAGGACAGGTTTCGGAAGCCCTGAGGTATAGGACCATCTTCATACTGGACTCTAGGATGGGGCCCCCTTCTCATGCCAACTGTGCTGATAGTCGCATAGAGACCAGAGGCACAATGGAGCATATGAGCACCGGAATCCCCAGATGAAGCCCATGGGCTGACAGAAGTGAAGCAACTCCAGAAAGCCCAGTGTCAAAACCAAGGAAGTGAGAGGAAAACAAGGGCACCAACTTGGGAGGAAGGTAATTATAAGGAGTCTCCTCCAGGTCCTCCCAATGCTTGCTCCTGCATTGAGTGCATTGAATCCATCAATGATGCCAGGGAGCTTGGCCAAGGTCTCTGAAAAGTGATATATGAACAATACTGAGGTCCAATGTGTCAATGGTGCCGAGGCCAAATGTGTCAACAGCGCCAGAGGCCAATGCGTTTATGGTGCTGAAGGCTGGTGCATTGACACCTGCTTTGGTGCTGACTTATGCCTTAGCACTGACTGCAATGCTGGTCCGAGGAGTTGTGCTTATTTTCTTCTGCATCAATATGCCCCTAGAAGCAGGGGAAAGACCCCGGTGTACCAAAGAGTGTGCAGGCTCTTGTGCGTGATGCTTCTATACTTTACTTGACCCCTGAACTACAGTGGATCTGCAGCCTTGGGCAAAAGTTGGGGGGATTTTGCTCAAGGGGCTCTATCTTGTTTTGGTGCAGAGGGAGCCCAAAGAGGCCCTACTCTGGGAATGGCTCTGACTTTGTACTGACCTGTGAAGTTCCTCCATCTCCCTGGCCCTGTTGGGACCTCAGTGACATTCAACCACAGTCACAGCAGCTGGCTGAATGCTGGTCAAGACTGAGGCATCTTTTAGCTACAGGCTCTGTCCTTGAAGCCACTGGATGTGATCTTTTTGGAGCTGGACATAGTTATTCTTTTGATTTTTTGCCACAGCGCTGAAAAGTGCTGTTGAAAGGCTTCCAAGGCAACTTTGAAATAAGCTAGTTGAAGAAAGGAACTTCAGAAAAATGAAAAAGTTACAAAAACAAGAGAGTGTTTACATGTCCATGCAGAAGCTCGGACAAAAAAACAAAAAGACTGAGGATCTCATGAGGTAGCATGCATGCAGGAACTCCTGTGCATGCTCATAGTGAAAACTTTACTGAGCTAGAAAGATGGGTCCATTTGGCATTGTTGGATGACCTCACCCATGTGTAGCCTTGCCTGTCTTTACAAAGAACTTTGTTCTTACAGGAATAAAAGCATTTATGGTGAAACCACTGGATCTTCTACTATGCAGTGCAGTGTCGTTCCTTTAAATTTACAAATGATTTGTGACTCGGTAGACTATAAGGGCTGAATTTTCAAAATCATTTACATACATAAAACTGTGAATTATATAAGTACATGGCTGCTAGAAAAATAGCCTGGGGTTCTGTACAGGTAAAAGTATGTGCCTAATCCAGTTACACATGTACTTTTCTCTTATTTAAAGCTTCCATGAAAATCAGTTTCCTTTAGTCCCTCCTCACTCAGAAGAGGCGTTCCAGGGGAATGGGGGGTGGAGTTGGAACTTGGGACACAGACATTTTGATTTTATAAAGCTTGCACCCATGCAAGTGGGCTTTTGAAAACTGCTACAATATATGCCCACTGAATTATCCATAGGATATTTATGCGTTAAGTGCACTTTATGATAGTAACTTTCAAACCGGCGCGCAGGTGCATGTCGGCATGCGTCCAGATACGCGGCCATTTCATAACTCGTGCACACGTATGCATGCATGCTAGAAAACAGGCTGACCGCGCGTACATCTCGCTTCTACCACGCAAGTTAGGGAATTTTAAAAGGGGCGCGGCTCCATGCCACTGCCAGTTTCACCAGTTCATCCACCAGTCTGCCCCGTTAACAGCTAGGTCCTCTAATCTAAAGCCTCCCTGATTGAATAGTTTACACTCCTCCAAGTTACCCCAGACCCTTCAAACCCCTCAGGTACTGCTAGTTTTTTTTATTTATTTATTTTTTTTTTTTAAATGTGCACCTCGTCCCTGTCAGAAGTAAACTTACACGGCAGGGGATCTGGGCCATGTGCCCTGGCACGTAATTATTTACCTGCACAGCTGTGGCTCTGAAACTTTCCCGCCTCTTTTTGAAAAAGATGTACGCACAGCAGGAGATACGTGCGCATCTGGGTGGCTTCTAAAATACGGTCTGCACGTGCGAGCCCGACTTGAGCACGCACACCCCAGGGAATGCATGCACCGGGCTCTTCAAATCTGATTTTCAGCAGGTAATTGGCTTTTTAAATTGCTACGACAGTGCAGTATGTTACATAACTCCTTTTAAAATTACCCCCATGCAGGTACATTTTCAAAGGAGTCACAGAAACGTAATATACTATTGTAGCAATTTTCAAAAGCCACTTACATGGGGTAAAGTGCATTTACAAGTAAAAAACACAAGTTGGAATATCTGTTTTCTATGAAAACAAGGGAGGAATATTCTGTAAATCATAACACTTTAAACGAATTGAAAGCATAGGCTACACATCTGTAAAATATGGCTTAGAATGCAAAATGAATGCCACAGATTGGACGGCCAGTATATTGCGTAGCCAAGGGCAGAAGGAAAGAATGGCAGAGCCCAGACACGCTCCAATTACTAACTTCCCCCACCAATGACGTGACGACAACCTTTCAATGGAAAGAGGGCGATTCTAGATTGGAATCCAAAATATTATACATTCCTTCAGCGAGAAGCTCTAAACATTGCCTGCTTTATCTAATCTCTAGAAGGCAGTAACCATAAATGCAGCTGTGTATGAAACGTTTACGCCACTGGAGCCTTCCAAGCCACACTTGCAAAAACACCAATAGGAACAAAATGATTGTTTTTATGGGGGATTTTTAAAAAACATTTTTAAGGGCGAAGGGCATGTAGAAACTAAAGAAAATTCCTTTTTCTTGAAGCTTTACCGTAATAAGAATGAACCTGAAACTATTCTTAAATACTGGGGAAAGTGACAGCAATTATTTTGCTGCTTCCGTTAGGTGATTTTTCCGGCTTTCTAAGATCTGTTTAAACTAATACATTACTACCTCTGGAATGCTGAAGGCAATTACCATATTCACATTTTCAATTAGCGGGGTGACTCTTCCATGGCAAATATCTGTGCTAAAAGGAACACTTTGGATCACAAATTTTTAAACTTTGATATGGCAATCCAGTTCTGCAACCAGTAAGTAGATACAGTGCTGAGAAAAAGTTTGCGAACCCCCTAGGATGGTCTATATTTTAGCACCATTTATACTCAACATGATCAGATCTTAATCTGAACCCTGATAACCCCATAGAATAAATAACTTGGACAAAAAGAATATATTTTGATTCAATAAAAAGGTTCAACAGTAAGTATCTATGAGTGACAGAGCATATGAAACCTTCATTTGGCAACTGGTGGCACCTCCTTGAGTAGCAATAACCGCAACTAAATATGTTCATCAGTTCCTCACATCACCTTTGAGGAATTTGGGTTCATTCAATGCAGAACTGTGTCAACTCTGTGACAGTCGAGGTCTTCCTTGTATGAAAGTGCTTTCTTCAGTTCTTGTCACGACATCTCAATAGTATTGGCCAATCCAAAGCATAAAATCTCTTCTTGTCCAGCCATTCTGCACTAGCTTTACTTGAATGTTTAAGATGGTTGTCTTGCCGCATAACCCACTTTCAGCTCAGCTTCAGCTCACGGATGGACAGCCTCACATTCTCTTCTACAATTTTCTGATATAAAGCAGAATTCATGGTTCCGTCAACGATGGCAAGCCATCCAAGGTCCTGATGCTCAAAGCCATCTCGCACTATGATACTTCTACCTCCAACGCTGGCCAGTCGAGATGAGGTTCTTACTTTGGAAAGCAATGTATGGCTTTCACCAAATAAAAAGATTTAATGTGACTGAAAAGTTCAATTTTTGACTCATCTGTCCAGAGAGTGTTATTCCGGGAAGTCTTGTGGCCTCGGTCACTGAGATACTCTCTGGCAAACCTGAGGGGTGCAGCAATATTCTGTTCAGAGAGCAGTGGTTTCTTCTTACCTGTCCTCCTATAAACATCACTCCCATTCAGGCTTGTTTTTTCCCCTAATGGTAGTAGACGCATTAACCCTCACATCAACTGCAGAGAGAGAGGCCTGCAGATCATTAGATGTTTATCTGGCGTTCTCTGTGACTTTGTAGATAATTTTCCAGTTGGCTCCAGGGGTCATTTTAGCAGGATGTCTGCTCCTGGGTAGAATTGCCATAGTCTTCAGTTTTTTTACCTTTGTAGACTGTCTGACAGTGGATGGATGGCGCCTCAAATGTTTAGCATGCCTTGTAACCCTGTCCAGACAGGTGAGCACCAGCTTCTTTTTTTTCCTAGGTCTTCTGAAATGTCTTTTGATCATGGCATGAAGAGTTCCCACGGACTTTTAGGGTGAAGATCAAACTGAAAACCTTTTGGGCCTTTATACAGGACAGGATGCCCAAATCCAGTAGATGTACTCTGCAAGCTGGTTTACTCATTACCCAATTATTTAAGCATCTGATTCTAGTTACCCAAGTAATTGTGTTAAGCAATCTAGGGGCTTACTCGCTATTTCAAACACACTGATTTTTAATTAGTTGTATTGTTTCTAACTTTGCCCATTACTATGTCTCAAAACACACAGTTTTGATTTATACCTTTTAGTGCATTAAAAAAGGCAGGTTTCAATTAACGCTGCGTATCGCAGTAAAGACCTTTTTCTCAGCGCTGTACATTTCTCCATCGAAAGGTAAGTCTGCCAAACCCACCTGGCAGAGGCTCGCTGCTTCTTTTCAGCGCTTCGCATTTCTTCATTGGCTTTGCTCTCCGTTCGATGTCTTGCGCTCTGCAGATCTACCCAGCACAAAGAGAAAGACATTTTCTTATCTTACGGGAGACTTTGCTGCATTCAGCCTATCAAATATGTCTATCTGGGATGTCGTGCTGCTAGAAAACTTTGCAGCATAAAAGCGTGGTCTTAGGTGCACTGCCCCGTTTTGCAAAACAATTGCAGGCATGAAAAGGGTAAGCTGGACCGAACCCCCCCCCCCCCCCCGACAAACCTTGCTTTTTGTTACACTTGTAGGAATGCATGCCTTATGAAAAACATACAGTAGTTCAGTGACAGCAGATTCAAAACCAGGTGACATTCCAGAGAATATGAGGAAGCATTTACAAAGCAAAAATCACAATCTGGAGAACAAATCATCTGTATTTTAACGAGGCACTTCCTGTGGATAAGTCTGCTCCAAAAAATGCAATGGCTGGGAAGGTTTTTGCTGAGTTATTGTTCTGCAGTCGGGTTACTCCAAAATGACAACATATTGGGAGCAACTGTCAGTAGCCCACAGATTCCTGGGTGCACAAGGACCTGATAGGCAATTATGCCTTCTGAGAATTCACTTAAATGGATATAAGGGCACAGAAGTCCCTGCAAATGTTGTACCCCCTTTCTTCTGTGGGTGGAAGAAAGGGGGGGAAATACATACGCAATGTGAAAATACAATTCTGAGCCTGTGCTTTATTCCCCTGACCTAAACACTCCCTCAGGAATATCCGTTTTTAATGGAGATATAAGTGTGCATGTTTTGAATCCTAGACGTACTTCACAGCTGCTCTGGGGGGAGGGACACTTTACAGTCAGGCCAATTTATGCAGATAAACTGCTGTTTACCTGAGCAAATGGCCTAGAAAAATGTACCAAAGTCAGCTGGAGAACGTATGTTTACAAAAGGTTGCAGGACAATCAGCTAAATACTCCACGGGGCTCTGGCAGGCGTCAACCACCGCCGTTTCTGGACGTTATCTTGAAGCATTGCGCATCAGAATCTCGTTTCACTGTGGCACTGCCCCCGTCAACCTCAGCAAGAAACAAGAAGCTGGCACACCCAGCTCTTTAAGCAAGAAGCAACATGGCTGTGTCTGACTGCTGGTGGAACCCCATGGGGGCGCTTACCTGTCCCGTATCAGCCGTTTGCAAATATAAAATCAATTCAAAATAATAAGTTGTATTCTGCAGCAGCCACATGCTCAAGAACCAACTTATGAAAAACTCGTTTCTCATTTGTTGAGAGGACACATAAGCAGGTTGTTAATACAAACAAAAAACAGGCTTTGAAATGTCTGTATACAAATGCCAGAAGTTTAAAAAATAAGATGGAAGAGTTAGAGTGTATAGCACTGGCTGAAGAGGTAGATTTAATTGGCATCTCTGAGATCTGGTGGAAGGAGGTTATTCAGTGGAACACTGTGATACCAGGGTATAAATTGAGAGAGAGAGAGAGAGAGAGAGAGAGAGAGAGAGAGCTCTGTGGGCGGAACCCTGATGGGAATGTGAGCCTCGCTGGGATCAGGAGGCCCCCGCGTCTCCAGGAGTTTGAGCTCCTGACCCTCTCCGGGGTTTTGTGTTATAAGAGTACTGCAAAGGTAAGCAGTTATTGTTGATATCATTTGCTGGTTATGTTAATAAAGTGAAATTGCATGAGAAAGGGCTGGAGTCGGCATGGTTCCTGCTCTAGCCCAAAAGATTATCCCTCTGCCATCCTCACATATGCTGTCGGATTGGGGATTTTCTCTCTGCAAGGCACAGAGAAAACAAGTCCCCAGGGAAGACTGTAGAAGAAAATTTGTTGAGTGCATGGCCTGCCAAAAAGTTGGGAGGCAAAGCGGTGTGCACAAGAACACACAGAAGTGAAAGTAGAAAAGAAAAAAAAAAAGTTTGTGCAACGCTGCCTAAGGAAGGGGGCTGGGACAGACAAAAAAGTGATACTAGGGCTGCAGAGCACGGACACTTTAAAGCTTGCTGGCTCCAAGAAGAGCACCCAAGAAAAAAAACAAAGTGAAACAGCCTTTAAAACAGATATGTGCGGAGCCCGGAAGGAAATCAGGTTTAGGTTTACAGCAGGCAAAGGAGACCAGCTCTGTCCAGGCTGCTACTCAGTGAAGTCCATGCTGGAAAGGCACAAAGAAGCTGACAGAAACAGGGCATGTTCGTGTGTGTGTGTGTGTGCGCGTCTGTGTGCATGTAGGGTGTGTGCGCGCGTCTGTGTGCATGTAGGGTGTGTGCGCGCGTCTGTGTGCATGTAGGGTGTGTGTGTGTAGGGTGTGTGAGTGTAGGGGGTGTGAGTGTAGGGGGTGTGAGTGTATGTTTGTGTGTGTGTGTAGGGGGTGTGTGTGTATGTGTATAGGGTGTGAGTGTGTGTGTGTGTGTGTGTGTAGGGTGTGTGTGTGTAGGGTGTGTGAGTGTAGGGGGTGTGAGTGTAGGGGGTGTGAGTGTGTAGGGGGTGTGAGTGTGTAGGGGGTGTGAGTGTATGTTTGTGTGTGTGTGTAGGGGGTGTGTGTGTATGTGTATAGGGTGTGAGTGTGTGTGTGTGTGTGTGTGTAGGGTGTGTGTGCGCGCGCACAGGGTGTGTGTGGCCTCTAGTAGCAAGCTTTGGCTCTGCACAAAGCACCAGAATTCAGACAAGGGGAAAGCAGGACTTGAACAGATACGCAAGCCTTGGTTCAGAGCCTCCTAGAAGGGCAGCAGCAGCTGAAGGACACTGTCCTGAAATACCAGCGACTACGGATGAACACCTGGGGAAAACAAGAAGCAGGCAGGGCATGTACAGCTACTGGTCTGACTAAAGTAAAACCGGGACTGGACTCAATACGGCTGGCAGCAGAGAGGGTGGCAGAGCTAGCCAAGTCATCTGTCTGCTCTACCTTGGAAAGGGACACTGCTTCGGAGGAAGCTGGAAGCAGCAAGGCCGCTGACATCAGACCAGGCAGAGACGTGTGCAATGGGACAAAAAGCCATGCGGGACCTTAAGGTCCGGGAAGAACACAGGTCACAGGTTACTGTCTGCCTTGCGGAGATAAAGACAGAAGCAGAGGCTGCACCGAGGTTGACTGAGTCACCTGTCTGCAGCTCGACCCTTCAGAGGGACCCATCTCCAGAGACAGCTGAAAGCAGCAAAGGACTGGAAGGCAGAACAGACCCTGAGCTCCAAGAACAGCTTGGAAGAAAGTTGCTGTGACGGAGTTTGGGATACCAGAAAGCTCGTGGTGGAGTTTTGTAGCCTGGTCTGGAGAAGACAGAGTGCCCAGAAAGGGGCAATGCAGCAGTGATTGGCCTGTGGGAGACGCTGCAGAGGAACTGGATACAGGCACTGCAGAGAGGCCAGAGGGAGGCGCTGCCATGGGGCTGGATGCAGGTGTTGCAGCACTACAGGAAGCCCAGAGGGAGGCGCTGTAGAGTGCCCAGACACCAGCACTGCAGAAGGACCAGAGGGAGGCGCTGCAGATGACGAAGGTGTGCAGAAAAGTTAGGAAAAGCCAGGAGCAAAGTTTCTGGTGCAACACAGGGAGACGGGAGCCGAAAGAGCAGCAACAGCCCATTCAGGACATTCCAGGTTTCTCTCAGCCGGGACCTGCTCGAGTTGCTAAGGCCACCAGTAATGAAAGAGAGATGGGACCCTCTACTGGTGAGGAGTGCCAGAAGAATATGAGTCTGCACAATGTGACTGACTTACAAGTGGGCTCAGAGAGAGGAGCCACGGAGAGCCCAGAAAGGGTGTGTGGAGATCCCAGAAAGAGATGCCACGGAGACACCAGCAAGAGGGCCTGCAGAGGAGCCAAGGCACGTCATTATAAAGCAGGATCTCAAAGCAGTGCATGAATTACAAAACCCAAGTGGTGGGTTTGCAGACGGAGCTGACCGCAGAGAAGCAGTCGCGCTACCAAGCAGAGAAGCAAGAAGAGATCCTGAGGCTGGTCCTGGAAGTGATGGCATTAGAATTAAATAGCTGCCAGACCAGAGAGGACCATGGGGAGCTCAAGGGCCAGATCTCCATGCCGACCCAAGTCCGTAGCTCTCTGGCAGAGGATGCCCGAGCATCCAGTGAGCAGCTGAGTCAGGAGACTGCACACTGAGCTAAGGAAAGCATACGAGGTCACAGTCGCTGGCCTGGAGGTACAGTTGGCAGACGCAACCAGGAAGCAGGAAAACAGCCAGCTGGAAAAAAGGAGCAGCTCTTCCAGAGTGTGGACCACCTGCAGGCAACCTACGTCCTTCACCAGAGATGCATGACAAGGGAACTGCTGCCATGAAAAGTAAAGTGGTACAGCTGCAGAGGCAGCTGGGGCAACTCGTATGGAGCCACAGCCAGGAGTCAGCCAAGGCACAGGAACCGGAGGTCGCCAATGCTGAGCTTCAAGCCCATGCACAGAAGGTAGAGAACAGGGCCTGAGAGAGAGAAGGGTGCACAGCTGACTGAAGTGTATGTGGTGTTGGCACAGAAGCTAGCGGACTTGCAGCGCCGGACCAGCACAGAGTACGAGAAAGTGGCCGATCTGGAAACCACCGTGCAGGTACTGCACAAACAGGTGGCACGGGCCACAAATGTGAGCGTGATCAGGGGGGGAGATTGAAGCTCTGCGCACAGCCACCAAGGCACAGATCCGGGGAGCCAGAGCAGCGTCTCCAAGTCACGGTGAACAAACTCAGGCAGCAGCAAATGGAGCAGGAGGAGAGACTGCAGGCTGAAATGCTGCCCATTTGGGACCGGGAGCAGGTACTCGTGGCACCAGAACTGAGCAATACTCTGCAGCAGCTGCCGGAGAAGGTGACTGCTGTCCAGGTTAACCACACGGACCTAGAGTTATACCTAAGCCTGCAAGTGAGGGAAGTAGTAAAGCTTCAGCAGGAATGAGTGTCTACTAAACTAAAGGATGCCGGAGACGCTTCTATTTTTTCCAGTAAAAAAGTTAGCAGCGTGCATGAACAAAGTGCCCCACTGAACCAGGAGAATCAACAGAAGGCAAGAATGTTTAAAAGATGCTACAGAATCTACTTAAAAGGAAGTTAATGCCCTGCAAATTAGAGTGGAAAAGATTTCCAGAGAGAAGGAATCTGTGCAAGACAAGCTTGAGCGTGCCAACAAAGAGAATACAGAGGGTGACAGAAGTTTGGAAATCAAAGCTGAAGTCGGAGTCGCAAAATGTAATGGGAAGTTTAAAGATCAGCCAAGATGCAGAGCGTTCCGCTATTGCTTTGGAGCTTGATGTTCTGGAGAGTTCGCATTTAGACACCATGGAAGGGAGAAAGAAACTCGGAGCAGCAGAGACGCCAAGAAAGAAAGTGGAAATGGGAAATGTCTGGCTTCTCTGAGAAACACCGGAGATTGCCAGGACAGGATGAGAAGCCCCGCTAGTCCTGAGAACAATACGTCTGCCGAGGGTCGGTTCCAAGATTCTGCGGCAAAAGAGCTCCAGGTGCAGAAAAGACAATTGGGAGCTGTGAGAGCAATGAAGAGAAGCCACAAGAGTCCCTATTGGAGGAAAGGTGGAACTCAAGAGCTCCAGATGGTCTCAAATAATGGTCTATGGGTGGACACTGGGCAAAAGGCGAACTGGGTGGTAGCAATAGTGCTACCTGGGGTAACCCTGACCCCATGCCTAGCTGTGGGAGACCAGATGACAGAGAGTGGGGTTGTGTGCTACTTCCCTGGATGGGATCCAGGGGGAAGAAATAACGCTCAGGCTGATGGAGCTGCGCTGAAGGGGGTGTGGTGTGTAATGGAGTGATCCTCTGGAACAGAAGTCATCTCCGCACGCCAGCCCACTGCTGGCGCTCACTTCCCCAACCTCCCAGCCCACCCCTTTCTTTGGGTGCGGCACTTTGGCGTGAAATGGGGGTTAACACGCGTGGCCGGGCCCCTTGTAGAATGCGCAGGGCGTGCGCAAGGCCCGGCCACGCGTGTTAACCCCCCCCCCCCCCAATCTTAGGCACGTGTGGCCTTTTAAAATGTACTTGTTGGAGCATACACAGTAAGCAATAAAGAAATGTTAACAAACTAAACTAAATTCAATTACATTTAACGTGGACACCTAGAGCAGAGTAACCCAAATTATAGCTACTGCCAAGAAGCTGCTCTCCTCGGGGTGTTGTCCTCAGCAATTCTTTTCTTCACAGTCTGAAAATCTGTGTCCAAACACAGTCTGGGCTTCGAGATGTAAGTTAACTGTGCAGTATTCAAAAGTTCAACCAGCTTTACCTACGGCAGGCTTCTGAAATACCTGCCGATTTCAGCCCAGCAAAAAGGGTCATCACTCTTGATTCAGTTCCTTAATCATTTTACCATCCATGGTCTGGAGAGTAAATCCGAATCCCGCAAACAAACAAAAACAAATACAGGTCTAATTTTGTACAGCTTGCAAACAGCTTGTAAGGCACTCTCTAGAGTACCAGCACCACCCATGGTAATCCCAACAGACTGAGTGACTTCCATTCACCTGCAGTGGTAGGCACAACCCTCCCACAATAAGACTATTTTAACTTTTAGCCAAATGAGGCAGAGAAAGAAAACGATCCCCCCTTACTTTAAATATTGCAGGGCTGCCAGTCCCGTTATATATTCCATCTCTTCCACACCCACCTCTGGAGGATTCTCAGGCAGTTCAATCTCCATATTCTTTGCTTCACTCCCAAGGTCTGTTCCAGCTCTCGAACCTAACCCTGAGCTCTCCTCCTTCTGTCTCCCAAGCACAGCTCTCCTCCTCCTTCCATTGCTCACTAACCCCATTAAAATCACCTGATGGCAGTGTTTCCCCCTCCCGCCTGTCAGTCAGGTGATCCAAACCCATCTCCCAAGGATTCCTGGGAGATGTATTTTCCCATGACGGTTCTATCCTCTTAGCCCAAACTTTCAAGGTACCTTCCCTCTTAACGTAGCTTCTCTGTTTCCCTTTTAGCTCTTTGGGAACCAACTGTGACGAGTACAATAGCAACTCATCACATTACAAAATGCAAGGTTCCACCATTAGGAGTCTCCATTTAGGAAAAGGATCTAGGGGTCATCTTAGATAATACGTTGAAATCTTCTGCTCAGTGTGCAGCAGCAGCCAAGAAAGCAAAGAGAATGCTAGGGATTACAAGGAATGGAATGGAGAATAAAACAGAGAATATCATAAGGCCCCTGTATCACTCCATGGTGCAACCTCATCATGAGTATTGTGTGCAGCTCTGGTCGCCACATCTCAAGAAAGATGTAGCAGAATTAGAAAAAGTACAGAGAAGGGCGACCAAAACGATAAAGGGGAGGGAACAATTCCCCTATGAGGAAAGGCTGAAGAGGTTAGGACTCTTCAGCTTGGAGAAGAGACGGCTGAGGGGAGATATGATAGAGGTCTATAAAATAATGAGTGGAATGGAATGAGTAAACGTTAATCTGTTGTTACTCTTTCAAAAGAGTACAAAGACATATAATGAAGTTACTAAGTGATACATTTAAAAGTAATAATAGAAAATAATTAAGGATAATTAAGCTCTGGAATTCATTGCAGGAGGATGTGGTGAAAGCTATCAATATAGCTGTGTTTAAAATCGGTTTTGACAAGTTCCTGGAGGAAAAGTCCATAACCATTAAGGTGGAATTGCAGAAATCCATTTCTTATCCCTGGGATAAGCAGCTTGGAATCTCTCTAATCCTTGGGATCCTGCCAGGTACTTGTGACCTGGATTGGCCACGGTTGGAAACAGGATCGTGGGCTTGACTGACCTTTGGTCTGACCCAATATGGCATGTTCTTATGTTCTTATCACATTCCAATATGAAGCACTTCTTCAGGACCAGAAAAATAGACCATATATACTGTATATCTAATTTTTTTTAACTTGAAGAGTGGTTGAACTGTAAACATACATGAACAGAAATTGCTTTTAAAGGCATACACCCAATGCTGTTTTAACTCTTCTTACTCTTAAGTTGTTTCATTTTTAGTGAGATGTGTTTGTAGATCACAGACTATATAGATTCAGCCCTGGAGGTTTAGGCCTCCATTATCCGCTGAGCTCCTACTGTGTCTCCTGTTCACTCACCACGTCACACACACCTGATTATTCACTTCCCTGAGCTTTACAGCCTGAATACATGGACTCCTGCTCAGGGGGGCCTTTCTCTGCCCACGTAAGCTCACGCCTCCTTTCTTCCTTCCTCTCTGACTTCACTGGAATGGCATAGGAAAGAGTTGGGGGAGGGGGAAGGCTGCTTTCAGAGTCCTTTCTCGCTCAGTGCTTTCTGTGGCAGGACTGTGGCACTTATATCCCTGGAAAGGTCCGGACGGTTTGCTGCCTTCCTGGCAGACATTCCACTCCTACCGACCCCGCGCACCCCTCCAACCCACCCATCCAGCATTCGCACATCTCCTCCCATTCGTTCTCACAGCCACCGTTCCTGCTTGCACTAAACCTACTCAGTAACACCCGCAAAACACACAAGTCACATCAAAACCGTGTTTTCTGGGGAGGAAAGAAAAAATCCATGTCTTTCTGGTGTCTGAGAAACAGACTTTCTCAAAAATCTCTTTTTTTTTGTATAATTAAATCTACCATATGCTATATTTTGGTTTTTAAAGTGAATATTTTGTTATTTTTGAAGCTTCTGATAGGTAAAAACATCAAAAAGGTTTACATTTTCAAGCGTGCCCGAAAAAGCACGAGTTAAATGCTAGATTCTTACCTGCATGGTTTAGCACAATTGTCTTTTTTCTCTGACTGGCATCCGGTGCTACTGAAAGTTTCACCCGCAGTGTTTTGCTGGAGCTGGGAGAGTGGTTCACGGACGCATCTACTACTTCATAGATCGTGTGGAGAAGGCTGGTAATATCCTAGAGTTATCAAAACAAGAGAAGACAAGTTTGGAAACAGGTTGCATACGCCTTTGCTGAAAGAGAAAGAATAGATTTTTCACGGAAGAGAACTGAGGCACGTGGCTAGGTTTCCTTTATCAATAGGTAAGAAGTTTCACAACAACTAGTTAGATTTCTGATGTTGTGTTTCAATTCATAATTACACAGCAGTGGAAACTACCATCCCTGGAGACATGTCTTAAGGCCACAGTATTGCCTGCTTCAATGGCCTTTCTGATGTACTCTCCCCACAGGCTCGATCACACACAGGGGGGGGAGAGACCCAACTCTCTCCCCCCAGCAGGCAGCGACCCTCTGTGCTAACCTGCTCACCGGCAGACCAGTGCTTGTGCCGAGGAAGGGAGGAAGCTAGTGAGGGAGTCCAGCGTAACGGAGCCATCCTCCTCAGACATCAGTCCTGCAGAGCCAGCAGGTGGCGCTGCACCCTAACGGTCCCTACTGGGGAGGATGGCCACAGAAGCCTTACATTACGGAGAAAACGGCTACTATTGCGTGCTAAGAACATTATATTTTAGTGCAGCCAACTTTGCGACCTAGATCGCGCGCTTCTTTAAATGGACAAACCAAAATCCTATTGTTAGCACTGTTAGCTGTATTGGTTTCCTTTAAAGGAGTTATCCGTGCAGCGTGTTATGAACAGGACCATTTTACTCCGAAAACTAGTTATGAATCCATGCACGTTACTTTCTTCCCTTCACATTACTTTACTGTTCTACACTATTCACATGGAGATGTCAGTTTCCAATGCAAAATCAGCTGGGGTTTCATCACCATCCTTTGCATAGGGCATACCTTCCTTTCAAGTGCTTATACATCTTTTTGTCCAACAGGTGCTTGGACAAAGAAACCTGTAAGCGCTTGCTGACAGCCCTATGAGGAAATAATGAGACCGCGTTTCTGCCTCTCTCTGCAGCTAAATTTTCCCATGGGAAACAATGGGTGTATTTTCTAATCATCAAAACCATATGCGTTATTGCAATCTCTGCCCTCTCTCCGTTCCTGGGACCGCCCTCTCCAGTCCATGGACAAAAATGTCCATACTGTTGAACAACCCGCAAGTGGTGAGCAATAGTCAAAACCTTGATTTCTGCAAGTAAAACACATTGCTCTCCTCATACATTAGAGGTGCATAACTCCGGTCCTTGTGGGCCGCCAAGCGGTCAAGGCTCTCGGGTAACAACAGCATGCAAAATAATCTGGCTGTCAGATCAAAATGTAGGCAAATATTCCTGATGAGTATTCCTGGTAAATATCCTGATAAACAGGCCTGTTTGTGGCCCTCAAGGACAAGGGTTATGCATCTCTGATATAACCACAGTGGTAATGTGGTTTGCTAGTCTGAATTGTTTTGCTGGTATTACATGCTATTGTTTAAAGCATATATTTCTTATGATCGATTAAAGTATACTAATAAGTGAAGAGTTTTAGATGATAAAATGAGAAAAATTGTTAGAAAAAAACTGAAAGGAGCAGCTACAAAAGTAAAAAATGTCCAAGAGGCGTGGTCATTGTTAAAAAATACCATTCTAGAAGCACAGTCCAGATGTATTCCACACATTAAGAAAGGTGGAAAGAAGGCAAAACGATTACCGGCATGGTTAAAAGGGAAGGTGAAAGAAGCTATTTTAGCCAAAAGATCTTCATTCAAAAATTGGAAGAAGGATCCAACAGAAGAAAATAGGATAAAGCATAAACATTGGCAAGTTAAATGTAAGACATTGATAAGACAGGCTAAGAGAGAATTTGAAAAGAAGTTGGCTGTAGAGGCAAAAACTCACAGTAAAAACTTTTTTAAATATATCCGAAGCAGAAAGCCTGTGAGGGAGTCAGTTGGACCGTTAAATGATCGAGGGGTTAAAGGGGCACTTAGAGAAGATAAGGCCATCGCGGAAAGATTAAATGATTTCTTTGCTTCGGTGTTTACTGAAGAGGATGTTGGGGAGGTACCCGTAATGGAGAAGGTTTTCATGGGTAATGATTCAGATGGACTGAATCAAATCACGGTGAACCTAGAAGATGTGGTAGGCCTGATTGACAAACTGAAGAGTAGTAAATCACCTGGACCGGATGGTATACACCCCAGAGTTCTGAAGGAACTAAAAAATGAAATTTCAGACCTATTAGTAAAAATTTGTAACTTATCATTAAAATCATCCATTGTACCTGAAGACTGGAGGATAGCAAATGTAACCCCAATATTTAAAAAGGGCTCCAGGGGCGATCCGGGAAACTACAGACCGGTTAGCCTGACTTCAGTGCCAGGAAAAATAGTGGAAAGTATTCTAAACATCAAAATCACAGAACATATAGAAAGACATGGTTTAATGGAACAAAGTCAGCATGGCTGTACCCAGGGCAAGTCTTGCCTCACAAATCTGCTTCACTTTTTTGAAGGAGTTAATAAACATGTGGATAAAGGTGAACCGGTAGATATAGTATACTTGGATTTTCAGAAGGCGTTTGACAAAGTTCCTCATGAGAGGCTTCTAGGAAAAGTAAAAAGTCATGGGATAGGTGGCGATGTCCTTTCGTGGATTGCAAACTGGCTAAAAGACAGGAAACAGAGAGTAGGATTGAATGGGCAATTTTCTCAGTGGAAGGGAGTGGACAGTGGAGTGCCTCAGGGATCTGTATTGGGACCCTTACTGTTCAATATATTTATAAATGATCTGGAAAGAAATACGACGAGTGAGATAATCAAATTTGCAGATGACACAAAATTGTTCAGAGTAGTTAAATCACAAGCAGATTGTGATAAATTGCAGGAAGACCTTGTGAGACTGGAAAATTGGGCATCCAAATGGCAGATGAAATTTAATGTGGATAAGTGCAAGGTGATGCATATAGGGAAAAATAACCCATGCTATAATTACACAATGTTGGGTTCCATATTAGGTGCTACAACCCAAGAAAGATCTAGGTGTCATAGTGGATAACACATTGAAATCGTCGGTGCAGTGTGCTGCGGCAGTCAAAAAAGCAAACAGAATGTTGGGAATTATTAGAAAAGGAATGATGAATAAAACGGAAAATGTCATAATGCCTCTATATCGCTCCATGGTGAGACCGCACCTTGAATACTGTGTACAATTCTGGTCGCCGCATCTCAAAAAAGATATAATTGCGATGGAGAAGGTACAGAGAAGGGCTACCAAAATGATAAGGGGAATGGAACAACTCCCCTATGAGGAAAGACTAAAGAAGTTAGGACTTTTCAGCTTGGAGAAGAGACGACTGAGGGGGGATATGATAGAGGTGTTTAAAATCATGAGAGGTCTAGAACCGGTAGATGTGAATCGGTTATTTACTCTTTCGGATAGTAGAAAGACTAGGGGGCACTCCATGAAGTTAGCATGGGGCACATTTAAAACTAATCGGAGAAAGTTCTTTTTTACTCAACGCACAATTAAACTCTGGAATTTGTTGCCAGAGAATGTGGTTCGTGCAGTTAGTATAGCTGTGTTTAAAAAAGGATTGGATAAGTTCTTGGAGGAGAAGTCCATTACCTGCTATTAAGTTCACTTAGAGAATAGCCACTGCCATTAGCAATGGTTACATGGAATAGACTTAGTTTTTGGGTACTTGCCAGGTTCTTATGGTCTGGATTGGCCACTGTTGGAAACAGGATGCTGGGCTTGATGGACCCTTGGTCTGACCCAGTATGGCATTTTCTTATGTTCTTATGGTGTTGAGAAGGTGTGACCATCCATTATTCAAGTCTATAAGTATTGAAATGGGATCTGTTATGATGCATTGTGGCCTTATGTAAAAGCCTAGGTAAAGAAGTGCATATGACAAATTATAGCTTGTTCCTCTCCTGGTGTTTCGCCAACTGACCACTGAGACTTCAAGAGTTCCCCAATAAGCTGTCAAAGGGCAGGCAGGTATACATTTTGTGGAAAGGATTTTTAACATTTTTCTTTTAGTATCTCCTCCTATTTTAGATCCCTTCCCTCACACTCCCTCCCCCAAACCCATAGAGACCAACCATCATAGTGACGGTTCCTTTTGGAACTTGGTAAAAACAAGTCTCCTTCGGCATGTTTCATTCACCCCCTCCACCTGACCCAGCCAGCGTTCTTACATCGAGGTTACTGCTGGAGCTCCCCCCCCCCCCCCCCCGATGCTGGTTCCCCAGTCCCCTGGTAATCTGATGAGCATCAGACGCTTCTGGGCATGAAACCCAACTCTCTTGCACGACAGGACACACCACTGCTGCTGGATTCCAGGAAAGATAAAGCCATTTAAAACCATTTTGAGTTGGGTGCCATTTTTTTGAAAGGAAACCCAACTGATTTTTAAAGGCATGTTATTGTGAGAAATGCTATGTATCGTTTCCATAGACCCGTGCCTGCTCAGCTCCCGAAATTCCTTACTTATACTGGACAAGTTAGGGAGAGGACTTTTAATACCACACACAAAATTGCATGAACTCTCTTCTTGCCCAAAAATACAATATGAGATCGTTTGGCCAGAAATGATGACCCATAAACCAAAGAATGCAAAGTAATGGCGAAGCATTATTAGCAGACATTTTTTTAAAGGAAGATATGATACAGCATTCCCCATTTAGGTTTCTGATAGATGTAGGAATGCTCACTGGCACAGCTGCCTGAGTACTGTGTGGCTTTCTAGGCCAAACAGCTGCAACTCGCATCTATTTATCAGAAATGCTAAGTGGCCGGAAGATTTCGGATTCGAGTAACTTCTTCTTAATATATGCAGGAGTTAAAGAAATCAAGCTACAGTCCAGTTCTGAAACTGAAAAAGTAAATGGTCCGTCTCTAAAAGACACCAACAAGTGGAGAAGATCAGGAGGATGTTAGCTACTCTTTGCTGTCTTGCAGAAATTATTGCTAAAATATGATGGCAACAAAGCAGTAATAAGTAGCAAGACAGAGCCTGAGGATTGATTAAGATCACTAATCCCCTGATCCATACCTGTCATCATTCAAGTGTGGAAATAAATCACCTCTGGCCAAATCTCCACCACTAAAATTAACTAAATTCAAACTTCATATGGGAGACCTCCCGCTCTCAATGTCTGGGACCGAGATTGCCTTCAAATAATTGGGGGTTTAACAGAACTGCAGGTTAACATATCATTTCCATGTCTGCAGGTCTACAGATTGCTCATAAAAGCCAGCAATATGGCACCACCATTTCATTTCCCTTGCAATGAAGCAACTACATATGCGCAGAGAGTCCAATTTTGAAAGCAGCCTGCGGTTGGTATACAATTTGTGTTAGCATTTTATTCACTGTATGGCAGGAGCCCTACAGTTTATAAAATATTTTGCATTTCTGCCCTGAAAGTGTGCAAGTATGTTGAAATATTTGCTTATATTTGGAATGCAAGCACACATATACTTTCTCTACCCATTAAAAAAAAACAAAAACGAAAACAAACGTGTATATTTTCCGGGCTAAATAATTGTAACAGAATAAAAAGCAGAGGCAGGTATATTTTAACGTATGCACATATACTCTTCTGAAAATATTTCATTGCAAACATACTTGGAATCTCCAGTGGGCGTGTACTTCCACCCAGTTCACCTACTCCCTCTAGCACTTCACCCTGAATCGCCATCAGTTCACCCAGACTTTCCACCCAAAGACTGCAGACAAAAGCCTTGTCCAAATTTCAATGAAGCAGGAGTAAAGGTGTTCAGACAAGCTTGTACTCTACACATGTAGACGTCTTACACGCATGCTCTGGAACCCTCCTAGACCCACCCCTTCTTTTCCCGTTAAAATGCACACAAAACACTTATGCATATGCATATATTCTGTTTGTACATGGGTGACCACCACATAACTCTGAAAATTCCCTCCAGAGTGAATGGAAAAATTAGTGGGGCAAAGGCTTGGAGAACGGCGTTTTAAACAAAGTGAGAACTGCAAAGCTTTTGAAGAAAGATCTAAAGCTGGCAAGCCCTGCTCAGGATAACATTTCTTGTTTGAAAGTTTTCTGGCGCGATTTCCGATCACCTTGCTTACTACATGGTCAGTTCGTTTCAGCACCTCTCAGACTGCGAGGGGACGGACGCCACATTTAGCAAAATGCTGCATCCCAAGAGAGGAAAAATCCCTCCCCCTTTATTCACCAAACCCTGACATGGATGAGTATTTAAGATTACACGAGAAAGCACAAAAACAAATTACAGTGCAGAAAAAAAAACCAGTATGTGCGGGGGTAGAGCACTGAGAGAATGGCAAATGTTCTTTAAAAGCAGCAACCAATGTTGAAGGAACTCAATACAAAACCGCATTAGCTCAATTATCCAAGTTTCAAGTCACATTACCAATTTCCCTATGAAGATAATTACAGTGTAGCTCGTCAGTACTCAAAAGGCCTACAGTAAGGAATGAAATCTACTGGCTAAAATTTCTTATTCAATATATAAGGTATTAAAGACTTGAAAGCTTTGGCTTCTTACACAGCCAAAGAAATATAAATGACTCTTCAGGGACATTAATATTTTAAATCTAAATAATGTAAGAAAATTATATCATCTGGTAGACCAGTGATTGTGCTCACGAAAGACCGCTTGGTTTCATTTCAAACAAATCTGACCAGGCCTCATCATGGTGGGGATGAGGTACAAGCCGTACCTGCTTCAAAAGAAAATAAAAAAACGATGCATTTAGGGCACGGATGTTTTCAGTTCCCACAGAGAAACCACCCTATAATTGAATTTCGGCATACTTGTGAAGACAAGTTATTATGGGGAGTCTTGTGGGCAAAAGTACATCCTTAAAATCCTTTTTTACATGTGAGATGTAAGTTTTGAAGATGCATCCCTTACTCATCCATTTATTTTAGACAGTTAAGAATACTGTATGTACACTTTCATGGCTCTATTGGATGGATGTCCTTTTTTAACCAAAATGATTTAAAAAGAAAAGAAAATGGGAAAAGCCCACATGTAATTTAACAGATGAATTGCGATTTGAAAGGAACTCTCATGCTCAAAATTTAAGTTGTCATAGGGGCCTATGCACAAAGGGGTAGATTTTATAAAGTTGCACACACGTACTTTTGTTCGTGCACCAGGCGCAAACAAGAGTACGCGGGATTTCAATAGATACGTGCGTAGCTGCGCATATCCATTAAAATCTGGGGTCGACGCGCGCAAGGCTGCCCAAAATCGGCAGCCTGCGCACGCTGAGCCACGCAGCCTCGGAGGTAACTTTCCTTCGGCCTCCCCCCACCTTCCCCTCCCTAACCCACCCCCCCGGCCCTATTTACACGCTCCCTACCTTTGTCGCGAAAGTTACGCCTGCTCGAGGCAGGCGTAACTTGCACGCGCCGGGCCAGATGCCGGCGCGCCATGTTCCGGTCCGGGGGCTGGTCTGGAGGCTGCGGCCACGCCCCTGGATGACGCGCCGCAGCTTCACGCCCCCCGACACACCCCCCCCAGGAAAGCCCTGGGACTTGCACGCGTCCCAGGGCTTTGCGCGCGCCGGAAGCCTATGCAAGATAGGCTCGGCGCGCGCGCGGGGGGGGGGGGGGTTTGGGGTAGGTTTTCGGGGGTTAGGTGCGTAAGTTCGCGCATAACCCTCTGAAAATCTACCCCAAAGCATTTTTCCACAGACACAAAATGGGAAAAACCCTTTAGTACATCAGGCCCTTATTGTCCAGTCAGGTATAAATACCTGTTCGTAACAATACGTTGTTTTCTGAGTCAAGCCTGCTAATTTTGGGGCCCCTTTATTCTGCAGTAGAATAGGGATAGCTGTAGTACGCTGAGATCAATAATTTCTCTGGCCCAAAATGGGTGCTTCCAGAAATCTAGCAGGTACACATTAGCTCAGGACCTCCATGGGTTTAAAATGTATTGTCCAGCCAAAACAGCGCCATCACTTGGTTGAACAACAAGTGACTTTGAGCTCTGAGCATGGACGTTCTCTTTTTAGGTTTTCACATTCTGTACAACTCTAGCCACAATACAACTCAATCCAAGCACAGCTTGGGGGAGCCCAAAATAAGCTGCTCACCAGTTGGATCAGAGAGAGACCCTGAAAGCAAGCATTCAAATTCAAAACCCAGGTCTTAAAACCTATTTGTGACAGGCCCACTTCTAGCACAGGACCCGCATACAATGTTATGGCCAGATGCATTTAACACCTAATATGCACTTTAAAAAAAGTTTCCAATCCACTATTCATCAAGAGGCTATTTATGGGCTAATCACTATTATCAAAATAAAAATGAAAAAATATAGAATCCTCATCCTTAAACTTCTTCTAAAAAAAACCTAACTTAGATCCCAATGAACCTAACAACTTCCACCCTATTTCTAATTTACCTTTTATAGCCAAGATAATGGAGAAATTAGTCAACTCACAGCTATCGGATTATCTCGAAGACCACAAAATACTCTAATCTACCCAATACGGGTTCCGTAACGCACGAAGCACCGAAACCTTACTCATCTCTTTAACCGACCACCTCATCATGGGATTGGACAAAGGACAATTCTTCTTACTAATCTCCTTCTTGACCTCTCCGCGGCATTCGACACTGTAAACCACTCCATCCTCCTCGACCGTCTAGCAGACATCAGAATAACAGGAACGGCCTTTAGTTGGTTCAAATCTTTCCTTAGTAACAAAGGCTTCAAAGTCCGAAACCACAACAAAGAGTCCCCGCGCATCAACTCCTCCCAAGGAGTTCCTCAGGGCTCATCCTTGTCCCCCACTCTTTTCAATATATATCTACTACCTCTGTGCCAACTGCTAACCAACCTAAAACTAAATCACGTCTTATACGCTGACGACGTACAAATCGTGATCCCAATAACAGAATCCATTACAAAAACAATCAAATACTGGGAAAATTGCCTCCAAGAGATCAACCACCTCCTCTCTAGCCTAAACCTTATACTCAATCCAGCCAAAACTGAAATCCTCCTCATCTCTCCTGAAGACAGCAATACTCCTCAAAAGTCACTCAAAAATAACTTTGTCACTCAAGCTAGAGACTTAGGAGTTTTAATCGATAACCAACTGAATCTAAAAACATTCATTAACAACAAAACCAAGAACGGCTTCCATAAACTGCAAGTACTAAAAAGAATTAAACCTCTTCTTCACTTTCAAGACTTCAGAACGGTCCTCCAAGCTGTCCTATTCTCCAAGATAGACTACTGCAATTTCATTCTGCTAGGTCTACCCACCTCATCAACCAAACCGCTTCAGATGCTTCAAAACGCAGCGGCCAGAATACTGACAAACTCAGGCAGAAGACACCACATCACCCCAATCCTAAAAAACCTTCACTGGCTACCTATTCATTTCCGAATTCTACACAAGTCCCTTACAATTATCCACAAAACCATCCACAACCCAGCACCTCTTAACCTTCAACTCCCACTCAGACTACACACCTCATCAAGACCGATCAGAGAGGCCTACAGAGGAACCCTACACGCCCCTCCAACCAAAGTGACTCACCACATAACCACAAGAGAACAGGCCTTCTTTACAGCGGGTCCAACCATTTGGAATACCATTCCCACTGAACTTAGACAAGAACCCTGCCTAATGACTTTTAGAAAAAGGCTTAAGACTTCGTTATTTCAACAAGCCTTTACATAAATTTACTGATTACCAGAACTAAGGCCCCTATGCACCACAATGAATATTTCTAGAACTCGTAGAACTCTCCAAATAACTGGCGTTATGTTTCAAGTTACCTATGCTCTGTCTTCTTCTTCCCCCAGTTTGCTCACCCCTGTTTTTTACTTCTTTACTATGTTAACGTATTTAAGGTTATCGTTCCCCAGTTTTCTGTAAACAGACATATGACTCTGTCATGAATGCCGGTATAAAAAAGCATCAAATAAATAGAAATAAATAAAATAAATCCTAAACATCATCAATACATTTGGATAAGATTCTGTTCTCATATTTGCAATCCCTAGAATGTCCAAGGGAGTCAGGAATCTTTTTGCTTGGGATATGTATTTGTTTAAAACAAATACGGAAAAGGAGCTGAAAAAGTACTTTTTTGGCTCAGTTTGTTTTAAACTAAACAAATGTCCTGTGGCATCGAAAACCAGCCCAATATTTGGGTTATTCATTTTGGGAAATAGCACACTTTTTTTTTGCAAAGAGGTCACACTGTTTCTGAATAGCGTGTGCTAATTTGTTTCTTGTAGTATTTTTTTTTTTCTAATTGCAAATAGCGTACACTATTTGGAAATATTGCACACTATTTCCCAAAAGAAATAAAACACACAAAAAAAGTCCCACCCCAATGAAATGAAATTCAGACAAAAATCAACCTCCCTGCACACTCATATTTTCCGCTTGCATAATCTGAATACGCTCTTGTAGTCAACATTGTAAAATGAAATTCTTTATGCAAATTTAATATGCTTACTTTCCATCTGAATCAAAATGTATGCCATGTACACCTGTCCTTGCAGGAACCCTGAAGTCAAGCCATGATCTAATCACTGGGGTGCACTGGCTGGGACTCTTCCCTGCCCCCGGGGGGGGGGGGGGGGGGCTATGAACTCTGCGCCTCTGTAGCACCCCCCGGCCAGCCCACCGAGTCCAAGCCAAACCCAGCCCTCCTTCATGGTCTAAAGGTTACTGAAATAAATTCTAGTCATGAAAAAAAAATGTAGGTCAACAATTCATATACAAATTACAAAGACCTTTTTGCTGGCTGTTTGATTTTTGCTCCAGACCTTCCATGATTAACTTGCATCACTGAAAATAAAAGTATTTATTTTATATGCACCTCTTCTTCACATGCCGTTTGAAACTGCAGGATAAGTCTAATTCAGAACTTTTGTTTGCTTTACTGCCCATTGCACCATGGGTACAATTATTATTGTTGTCTTTATTTATTTATTTTAAAAGACTTATTACTTGCACTTTTCAAAAGTTTAAGGCAGGGAACAATCTAGCAAACATAAAATTAAAAAAATCCAACTAACTAAAACAACATTAATCAAGGACATACTCTGCCACTGAGCATGGAGTGACCTCATGCATGAATTAAAGTACTTTACAAAATCACGTTTCATATTTTGCAATAACTTCAAGCAGTGGTGCCTGTTACTTGTGTCAAAATAAGAACAAGTAGCAAAAGTGAGAGTTCAAATTATACTAAGTCAACGAGCAGGAATCACTGTGACCATTTTTTCAAGAGTCATTTCTGATTTAGAAAAAAAAATATTTCATATCACATCAGGGGTGGCCAACTCCAGTTCTCAAGAACGACAAGCAAAGCAGATTTTCAGGATATTCACAATGGATGTAACATTTTATTTTATTTATTTATTTATTGAAGGCTTTTATATACAGACTTTCTTGATACAAATCAAATCAACTCGGTTTACATCGAACTAAGCAGTAACTATAACCAACCATTCAACAAGAGATATATTAAAAGGAGCATAAAGTTACATTATAACAAGGATGCCTTAACTGGGAGTAGGAAAAAAAGAGAGGGAGAACAAGATAAAGTACTATATACAATAGAGTATGGGAGGGAGGCAAGGAGCCGATGAGAGATTGGCATAAAATGGAGGGCACACATCTATCTCATGCAGTTTTTATTGTGGACATCCTGAAAACCTGGAGTTGGCCGTTCTTTTGCATTAAATTATCTGAGAACTAAGAAAGTGACAAGAGTCTTCCTCAGCCATCTTTTTCATCGTATCCCATGCCATCCGCATCCACCCTACCCCCACGATCAACCGGATGCAACTTCCAAAGCAGCCAGGGTGTGGTTGATGGTCAGACGTGAACAAAGGGTAAATTATGCCACCATAGGCCATTTTCCTGCACCCCAGTTAATTTAACTTAAAACTGTCTTAAGCTGCTGTAAATAAAATGTACTATTGTGAGCACCTAAGGTGAGGTAAAATTTATGAAACCTTGAGAAAAACTTGAGGAATGGTCGAATACTTTGCAGTAAGGATGTGCAAGCTCCAAATCTTCATTTCATTTTTATCTTTTGTTTTTTTAGGCGGGGGAGTTCTACAATTGTCATTTCGTTTCTGTCCCTTATAGAAACAAAAACATAAAAAATTAAAAAAAAAAAAATCCCCAGGGTCTTCCCAGGCCCCCTCCCATAAAAAGTCCTGATGCTGGGAAGCACCAGGGCCCCCACTTACCTCGTCTATAGGGGGTCCCATCTTTCTAGGCGGGCAGGAAGGAGGCCCACTCACCTCCTGCAGTAGCTCCTCTGCATTTCAGTGGCATACTGCGACGTTAAACGGCAACACCTAAGGGCTGGCTGGCATCATTTTATTGGACGGCTGTGCAAACAGTAGCCTTACAAGAAAATGGGCTCTGGCCAGCCCCTAGATGTCGCCATTTTACGTCACAATACGGCACTGGTCTCAGGGCCAACTAGTGCCATTGAAATGTAGAGGAGGTAAGTGGGCGTCCTTCCTGCCCTCCTAGACTGATGGACAGGTAAGTGGGAGCTGAGGTGGTTCCCGGCTCCAAGACTTTTTTTTTTGGGAGGGAGCCCCGGGGGGACGGACGGACGGACTGGAGGCCCCAATACGCTGGCACCGTGGAAGCCTGGGAGGCCTCAGAAATGTTTCTGGATTGCTGCGGGGAGTTTGTCTTTCTTCCATTTTAAATGTTTGAAATGAAAAGGAAGAACCCAACGAAATTCCACTGGCTTTTCTTCTGTTTTGTTTTGAAAATGTTATGAAATGAAATATTTTTAAATGAATGCAAATCCCTACTGTGCAGTTAAGATTCAATGCAAAAAAAAAAAAAAAGGTGCAGTCAAGGACTTGGGGGTGCAGAAAACCAAGGGAGTGAGTGGTACATGATAAGGAGTGAGAAACTTGACGTGCATTGACCAGGAGAAAGGCTGGAGTGACTGTGCCTAATGATTTCATGGAAGTAAAACAGTGGAATAACGTTGTAGCCAGAGCCAGTGGCCTGGGAAGATGCATAGGGAGAGGCATAACCAGTAGAAAAGAGGAGACTATGATACCTCGTGCACAACGCTAACTGGTGCTCTCCGCAAAACCTGAAATTGGTGCTACCTACTCCTCCGGCTTCACTCGGGCCACCACCTGCAGACTCTCGCTGCCACAGCTCCACTCCCTGACATGATCTCTACTCGGTCATTCCTCATGGGGGACACATTTAGGTTTTTTTTTACCACACCTAGGCATTGATGGGGCCACTAGCTCCCACTCCCAAAAGGAGAGACAACACAAATAAATAACAATAACGTCTAAGGTCTATTCAGGATGGGAGAGAATCCCAATACAAACCTTACACCGAAAATTAATTTACACTGTGTGCACAGAAACACCCCCCTCCCTCCCAATGGGTGCGGAGCAGAATTCAAAGGTTTTCCTTACAACTCACAATACAAAAAAAAAATGTAAATTCTGGTGCCCCCTCAGTAATGAAAACAAACTTCCTCTCTTATCAGTCACTTTGTGAAGTAAACGCCAAACAAAAATTAACTCAGACTATACTGAGAAATTACTAATTACCTGTTAATTTCCTTTTCTTTACTACAGTCAGATGAATCCAGAACAAGTGGGTTAATGCACCTCTACCAGCAGATGGAAGCGGAACAAACTGACGTCAAAGTACATATACCTCTGCAGTGACATCAGCCTGGCAGTATTCTCTTCAAAAGCCAACTGTGGACAGACTAGCAAAAAACTTGATTAAAAACAGATAACCACTGCAATCCTCAGTCAACACGGAGCTCAAACAAGGAGGCGATGTCCTCTCGTGGATTACAAGCTGGTTAAAAGACAGGAAACAGAGAGTAGGATTAAATGGTCAATTTTCCCAGTGGAAAAGGGTAAACAGTGGAGTGCCTCAGGGATCTGTACTTGGACCGGTGCTTTTCAATATATTTATAAATGATCTGGAAAGGAATACGATGAGTGAGGTTATCAAATTTGCGGATGATACAAACTCACAGACTGTGATACATTACAGGAGGACCTTGCGAGACTGGAAGATTGGGCATCCAAATGGCAGATGAAATTTAATGTGGACAAATGCAAGGTGTTGCATATAGGGAAAAATAACCCTTGCTGTAGTTACACGATGTTAGGTTCCATATTAGGAGCTACCACCCAGGGAAAAGATCTAGGCATCATAGTGGATAATACTTTAAAATCGTCGGCTCAGTGTGCTGCAGCAGTCAAAAAAGCAAACAGAATGTTAGGAATTATTAGGAAGGGAATGGTTAATAAAACGGAAAATGTCATAATGCCTCTATATCGCTCCATGGTGAGACCACACCTTGAATACTGTGTACAATTCTGGTCACCGCATCTCAAAAAAGATATTGTGATGGAGAAGGTTCAGAGAAGGGCAACCAAAATGATAAAGGGGATGAAACAGCTCCCCTATGAGGAAAGGCTGAAGAGGTTAGGGCTGTTCAGCTTAGAGAAGAGATGGCTGAGGGGGGATATGATAGAGGTCTTTAAGATCATGAGAGGTCTTGAACGAGTAGATGTGAATCGGTTATTTACACTTTCGAATAATAGAAGGACTAGGGGGCATTATTAGCAAGTAGCACATTTAAGACTAATCGGAGAAAATTCTTTTTCACTCAGTGCACAATAAAGCTCTGGAATTTGTTGCCAGAGGATGTGGTTAGTGCAGTTAGTGTAGCTGGGTTCAAAAAAGGTTTGGATAAGTTCTTGGAGGAGAAGTCCATTACCTGCTATTAATCAAGTTTACTTAGGGAATAGCAACTGCTATTAATTGCATCAGTAGCATGGGGTCTTCTTAGTGTTTGGGTAATTGCCAGGTTTGGCCTCTGTTGGAAACAGGATGCTGGGCTTGATGGACTCTTGTCTGACCCAGCATGGCAATTTCGTATGTTCTTATGGCTAATACTTACCAGTAACACCCCGCAACACGTAGGCATAAATGAGGATCATTGTGCAATCATTCGGCAGCCAAGGGAGGGAAGCTGGATTCATCTGACAGTCCTAAAGAAAAGGAAATTATCAGTTAAGTAGTAATTTCTCTTTTCTTAGCGTCCAGTCAGATGAATCCAGAGCATGTGGGATGTACCCAGCTTACCCCCTGAATAGGGCGGGAGGCTGCCAGCGATCCTGTCAAAACCGCACATACAAAGTCTGTCTCCTCCCGGGCCTGCACATCCAGATGATAATACATGGCAAAGGTGTGTAAGGAGGACCACATCACAGCTCGGCAAATGTCGATGGGAGATAGCAACCTAACTTCTGCTCATTATACTGCCTGAGCCCTAGTGGAATGAGCCCTAACCTGACTAGATAACGGCTTGCCAGCATCAATGTATGCTGCCGTGATTATTTATTTATTTTATTTATTTAAAAGTTTTTATATACCGCACAAAGGGTAAATATATATCCGTCTAGGCGTTTTACATGTGGTCAGACATACATAATTTAAAATACTAACAATTGTTAATAGATTAAAACATAATATTGTTCAAATTTAGAAAGCTTGGATAAATAAGTACGTTTTCAGCGATTTTTTTAAAGTCTTTATGGTTAGAAGTTAGTCGGATATAGTCAGGTAAAGCGTTCCACAAGGTTGGGCCTGCAACTGAAAAGGCACGTTTACGGATCAAAGATAAGCTTACAGATTTTACATTGGGAATTTCTAATAAGCATTTGTCAAAAGAGCGTAACTGTCTGGAAGGTTTATAAATTCGTAGTAGAGAACATAGCCAGATTGAGTCATTGCTGTAAATCAGATTGTGTATAGTGGATAAAATTTTGTATGTTATGCGGTATGATATTGGGAGCCAATGTAGTTGTTGTAGAATTGGAGAAATATGTTCACTTCGACGGATATTATATAACATGCGGGCAGTCGCGTTTTGAATTAGTTGGAGTGGATGAATTGTTGATTGAGGTAAGCCAAGGTATAAAGCGTTGCAATAGTCTAATGAAGACAAGACAAGGGTTTGAGTGATCAGACGGAAGTCGTTTGGGAGAAGTAATGGTTTTAATTGCTTGAGCATGTACATTTTGTAGAAAGATTTTTTTACAATTTCAGATATGTTGTTTGTCAATGATAATTTGGAGTCAAGAATAACACCTAAATTTTTTGCGCGTGTTTTTATGGGAATAATTTGGTTTTCAAAAGTGAATGTTGCTGGGGGTCTGTGAATTGAGTCTGGAATAGTGGATAAGTAGATTAATTCTGTTTTGTTTGTGTTTAGTTTTAGTCTATTATGAGAAAGCCAAGTTTTTATTGAAGACAAATATAAGTGCAGTAATGAGAAGGTTTTAGACCAGGAATCAGTGAAAGGAATGGTAAACTGGATATCGTCAGCGTAAATTTTGAAATTTAAGTTCAAACCATTCAGAAGTTTGCACAAAGGTAACAGATATATATTAAATAGAAGGGCTGATAAGGCTGATCCTTGGGGTACTCCTGTAGAAGTGGAGTACCACTGTGATGATTGGTTGTTTGTTATGATTTTTTGTTGACGGTTGGATATAAAAGATGTAAACCATTGTAAGGGAGGACCAGAAATGCCTATTTGAGTTAGATTAGTGATAAGAATGTCATGATTTATTGTATCAAATGCGGCGGAAATATCGATTAATACCAGTAAGTAGTTTATGTTGGAGTCAATTCCTCGGATTATGGTGTCAAATGACCTCTTTAAATCAGCGAGTTAGTGTGACCCGCGAGGCCAGCTCTCCTTGCTTAGTACCACCGTGAAGGACAAACAGGCAATCCGTTTTCCATAAACTTCCAAATACCGGGCGATATGTCTCTTGACATCCAAGGGTCACAAGAGACAATACTCCTTTATCTCTCTCTCTGTCCAGAGATGGCAGGGAGATGGACTGATTCAAGTGAAATTCAGTGACCACCTTTGGTAAAAAGAAGGAACAGCACACAGCTGTACCGTCCCTGGAGTCACCTGGAGGAATGGTTCCTGACAAGGCAAGACCTGCAGCTCGGAAACTCTCCGTGCAGAACAAATTGCCACAAGAAAAACGGTTTTCAAGGTCAGTGATCACAAGGACAGGTTATGCATTGGTCTAAACGTAGGACCTGCTAAGAAATCCAAGATCAAATCAAGACTCCGTAAGGGTACCGGAAACCACAAGGGAGGACGAAGATGTTTCGCTCCTTTCAGGAAACGGGCCACATCAGGATGAGCCGACAAGAAACCACCATTCACCTGGCCCCTGAAACAGGCATCTGCTGCTACTTGTACCTTTAAGGAATTAACGGCCAAGTCATCCTGCAAAAATGTCAAAATGAGCGGGATCTTGGCTGAATCATCCTCGATCCTCACACCAGGCCTCAAACACTCACCAAACCCGCACATAGGCCAAGGAAGTAGAGAACTTTTTAGCTCTAAGCAAAGTGAAAATCACTACCCCCGAGTATTCATGTTTCAGCAATCGAGCCCTCTCAAATCAGATCTTTATGAACAACCTTAACAGGTTCCTGTGTGCCGGAAGTCAAAGAGGCCATCCCTTAGGAGCCACCGCAAATCCACATACCACTGACTCCTGGGCCTATCTGGAGCTACCATCCCTCTGTGGTGAGCAATCCTTTGGATCAATCTGTCTAACATGAACCATGGAGGAAAGGCATACAGCAACTTTGTCTTCCGGCCTCTCTTGCACTAGGGCATCAAGCCCCAATGACTCTCCTGCGACTGAAGAATCACGGAACTTTCGCATTGTGAGAAATCGCCAGCAGGTCTAGGAATGGGGGACCCCAGTCATCCAGAATCAACTGAAATGCCTCATCTAACAATACCCATTCTCTCCTGGTTCCAGACTCTTCCTGCTGAGAAAGTCTGCTCTTACATTGTCTTTTCCTGCTATGTGTGAGGCTGAGATCATCTGGAGATACACTTCTGCCCATTCCATAAGCTGATCTATTTCCCTGCAACATTTGCTGGCTCTTGGTTCCTCCCTGCTGATTGATGTAAGTCACAGTTGTTGCATTGTCTGACATTATCTGGACCGACCAATCCTGCAGCCTGTCGCTGTACTGCAAACATGCCAACTGGACCGCCCTGGCTTCCAGCTGATTGATATTCCAGAGAGACTCCTCTGCATTCCAGCGCCCTTGCGCCATCAGCTCCTGACAGTGAGCTCCCCAACCAAGGAGGCTTGAATCTGTGGTCAGTACTAAACAGTCCAGAGGTGCTAGGGAAACTCCTTTCCTTAGATGAATCACCTGCAGCCACCACTGCAGTTGGGAGGAGACTTCCATCGTCAGGAGAAACTGAATCAAATTGTCCTGAGACTGTGGGTTCCACCGAGACAACAGGGAGCGCTGAAGAGGATGCATATGCGCCCTCGCCCACGGAACCACTTCCAGGGTCGCTGCCATCAAGCCAAATACTTGCAGGTAGGACCATATGATTGGGTGCAAAGTGTTCAAAAACAGACGTAGCTGTGTCATCAACTTGTGAATTCGAGCTTCCGGCAGGAAAACCTTGTCCTGCTTCATGTCAAACTGAACCCTGAGGTATTCCAACAGCTGAGCAGGCTGGACTCCTCTTGGCCAGGTTTACCACCCAGCTGAGCTCCTGCAACAGGGAGATCACCTTGTGAGTCTCTTCTAGCGACATGGCTCGAATCAGCCAGTCGTCCAAATACGGTGTACGAGGATCCCATCCTCTCTCAATTCTGCCGCCACTGCCACTATTACCTTGAAAAAGGTCCTTGGGGCAGTGATCAGACCAAAGGGCATGGCTTGAAACTGATAATGGCGTCCCACAACTGTGAACCGCAGAAAACATTGATGCCCTAGTCAATGGGAATATGAAGATACGCCTCAGACAGATCCAAGGAGGTCAGAAATTCTCCCGACTCTATGGCCATTATTACCGAGCGCAATGTTTCCATGTGAAAATGCGTCACAAGCAGATGACAGTTGACTCCTTTGAGATCCAAGATGGGACGAAAGGAGCCCTCCTTCTTGGGCACAATGGAAATAAATGGAATATCGACCTGTATTTTCTTGAGACGTGGGCACTCCCTTCCCCACTGTAGCCCAGAAGGCCGAAGAGTTGCTGCTGTCCCTGCAACCCAAGAGTTGCTACTGCCTTTCCCCTGCAACCAGGCCCTACCAGTAGAAGTCCAGCACTGGAACCCAGCACTTCTAAACTTCTCCTCCTGCTATCAGTGCTTCTTTCCCAAGGGTTCGTACAAACTGAACTGAGTGGAATAGAGAGGCACCAGTGGCAGGAGGCCTTTTAAGTGCCAGACTTCAGTGCTGCTCTCCTTATGTTGGGCTGGCCTGGGGGAGGAAGAAAGCAGCTATTCAGGGGCCTCATGGTAAGCAGCTTTTATTTGACACTTAAGGGTAGTGGGGGGAAAAAGAATGGGTGTGGGAAGCAGCAGCAGCTCTTCGGCTTATGATTCCTATCAGCAGGGAGATTATCTTCATTGGTCCAGCTGGCTCCCCTAGTAAATGATGCCCTGTGCAACTGCACAGGTCGCACATTCCAAAAAACTGGTTCTGTCTGTACAGAGATCTCAATTACAATATTGTGTCCAATTTTAGAGGCCATACCTTGAAAGGATATAGACAGGCTGGAAATAATCCAGAGAAAGGCTAACAAAACAGAACAGGGTCTGCACCAAAAGTCACATGAGACATAAGGATCTAAATATGTATATATTAGACGAGACAAGAGGCAAGAGAAAACTGATAGACGTTACTCTCTTTAGGGCAGAGGCAAGGGTTGAGATGATATGAATAAAAGAAAGGGCAGATAAAGAAAGCATGACTTGAGGATACTGTAGACCTCTAGCATATTTTCTCTTTGAAAGCTGCAAGGGGTACCAAATACCTATGGACTTTTGCATCTATGTTTTGTACAGGTAGGAATTTTAAAGGAAAATAAGGTGTGAGGATTTGAAAATACAATCTGTGTGTGTTATTTCTGATCCTTCCCAAAATACGTCTCTCCTAAATGCAGCTAAAGGTAACACATGCTGTTGAACCCCATGCAGACTTATAGCCAGAATGAAGGAGGACTATATCCAGATGGCCGATTTACCTGAGTAAATGACCTTGAAAACTGTCCTCTAAAACTGCTGAGGAAAACATAAATTTACTGGGAAAAGACTGCTACCAATTATTTATATTCCTTTTCCATTCAATCATCACATTGCCCTGACCCACACTCTGCCTGCAGTTAAAGTAAGGTCAGTCACTGCTAAGGTGTTTCTATGACTGCAAAGCATGTTGGGATCCTATATGCGTTTTGTTCCAATTATTTTTTTCTGTTGGGGGGAATTATTCATTTTTTGGTTCATTTGATAAACCAAAATAAACAAATTAAAAAAAAAACAAAACTTGCTTGCTTCCTGCCAATAATCGGGTGCCTGGGCTAAGCCCTCCCTAGGCTGCGGTGACAGTCTACCTGGGCCCCTCACAAATAAGGTGGGGTCAAGGCTTCTCCCGGCCCCCACTTACCCCCTTCTGTGGGGTCTTCATCCACAAAAGGGGCAGGATTGATCCCCCAGTTGCTCCTGCTGGCTTCCTCTTTAAAAATAGTGCTGGCCTCATTTCCAATATGGCAGCTGCTAGAAAAGATGTGTGTGGGGGGGGGGCAAGATGGCCGCCGTGTGAGACGAATGGTTAGAAGGCTCTCTCTGTGTTAACTCTAAACTTATTACCTCTACGAGATATGCTGCATACTAAACGGAAAGCAAGGGTAAGGGAAGCGACAACATCTTCACCCTTTCCCAAGCAGACACAACCCAGGATAGTCCTTTTTTACCGTTCTGGCAAATTTAACGCCGGTGGAGGGGGCCACGGTTGCAGTCGGTACGGAGCAGGCACTGACTGCGCTGGCCGCTGACATCACATTGAGATCCCGGTGCACCGAAAACTCCTTCTCCTCCCATGATTACTCCTGAGGTGGAGGAAGTGTTGGGGGTTAATTCAAAGGAAGGCCGAGCCAACGCTTGGAATTCCAAGTGAACCCGCCAGGATGGAAACAACAGGAGCTGGGAACCGGCTGAAGTTCAGGCTAGTGAGAGATTTGTCTTCAGGTGATTCTGTTACCTGATGAAGAGAACTTGAATGTGGACTTGGGGAACCTGGCAGCAACGGGTGAGGAGACGACCAAGAAACAGCTGGAAGTTTTCCCTCTTATGGTGAAACCAACGGTCATTACTATGGATTCCCTGTGGAGTACTTTGAAAGGTTTGGAGACTGCAATTGTAAATTTAACTAAGATTACATTACAATCAAACTTACGGTTTCAGAACATTGAGAATAAAATTGTTTCACAAGACAGGAATATGGGACAATTAGAGGCAAGAGTTGCAAAGGTTGAATCAATGCAGCAGGAAATATTGAGGGTAGAAGCAATGAACATTAAGAAAATTGAAAATATAGAGAACTCTGGAAAATATTCCAATCTTCTAATTTTCCGTTTGTGGAAATTATATCCCCTCATGATATGTTTAAAAATTATCTTGTTAACGTGTTAAATTTATCTTCTAATATGTTACCTGTGTTAAATAGAATTTATTATCTTCCAGTTAGAGAAGGAAAATTGAATGGGGAACAACCATTAGATGACACCTTGAATTTAACTAAAGTTCTGGAAATGTCGTTGGATATGAAACTTTCAAGAAGGACTTTATTTGTGTCTTTCACTTTACCTTCAGACCGAGATCTAGTGTTCCGAATGTTAATACAAAATAAGTTAAAGGAAGTTTATGGTGAAAAAATCTGGATATACCCAGACATCTCGAGGATCACACAAGAAAGAAGAAAAAAAGTTTCTTATTATGAGGGGGCAAGTTTACCTTAAAATTCCCTTGCAAATGTCTTGTGTATTATGAGAATAATAATTATGTGTTTCTTGACCCTTTCCAATTGCGTCATTTCTTAGACGCCCATACCCAAGAGGTTCCTGACCAGGTTTCGGTGGTAGAATAAATTAGTTCGCTGGGTCTCTACACTGCGGCTTTTTCAAATCAGAAATGTTTTATTTCCTTTTTCTAATTTGTATACCGCTAATTTACAACCCTCCTCTCCTTTTCCTAGAAATAAGTACAGGTAACAGATAATTAGGTTACAGAGAAAGTGTTTTTGTTGTAATTATTGTATGGATATCTGTTTTCTACAACAAATGTAAAAATTGTTGTATATTTTGAAAATGATAAATAAAATTTTGTTTAAAAAAGGTGTGTGTGTGTGTGTGTGTGTGTGTGTGTGTGTGTGTGTGTGTGTCTTGGCTCCTGAGATTCCCAATTTTCACGTTGTCTTTTTTGTTATTTTCTTATTTAGTTATTTATTTATTTATTTTTAGCTTTTATATACCGGAAGTTCCTGTATACAATACATATCATATTGTACATATCAATACAATACAACAATACAATACATATCGTATTGTTCCTGTATACAATACATATCATATCACAATACAATACATAGTTATAGTGGTGTGTAAAGGGAAAATCCTCATGACCCCAAGAGCCCAGCTCCGCCAGACTCTTATTTCAGAGCAGACCCACATTTTACTTATGCCCTCAAGAGCCTGGTGCTGCTGGCATGGGGCAGCTTCCTTACTGGTGGCTGATGTCTTTGAGCCCTGATAAGTTGTGGAATTTAGTTGCCTCTGGCGTGAAAGACCATAGTCTGGTTGAGGGTGGAAGAATTAAGGACCACAGAGGGAGTTCGAGCTGCATCTGATAAGGTCAATCGGGCACTGATTCTCCCAAGTGAGATGTCTAAAGAAGAACAGTGCTTGCACTAGGAATCAGCAATGAAGGAGAGGCCAGAGGTGGATGTTTGTCTCCCTGGATAATGAGAGTGGCAGATCAGAGTTCTAGGCAACTTCAAGGAGTTTCCGTCACAGACTCCCTAGAGCTCTTTTCAGTCATTGAGGGACAGAAGGTGAAGGCCTTGTTAAGCCTCCTAAAGTGATCCTACAGTGCATTTGGAACACCATGGCTTCTTTAGAACAAACTGTTTCTTCTTTAGCTTTACTTTCCATAGATATTACTTCCCAGTTTCAAGCTCGAGGCCAATGTGGTTTCCCAGGGGGAGAGAACTTGGAAACTGGAGACTTGTATTTAGACAAGTAGAGTCAGTCCAGTTGGGTTTGATACATGGGGACATTGTCGACCATGAGCTGGGAAACCTTGAGAACACAGCTAGATTTCTGAATCTACACGTGCTGAATTTTCCCATTATTCCTTTCCTTGACAGCGCTTTTTAAGAATTATCTTTAAGAAGTTCTAAGTGTTCCTGAAGGAGATGTGCCCCCTTTTAATAAGATTTTTTATCTTCCCGCTCAGAAGAAATCAGTAGAAAGGGTGGCAGGCGATGGGCCTTAGTGGATGTTTCAATAGAGTGTCTGGACTCCTTTCTTGAGAAGTCGCCAGATGAAGTAACTAGCAGGACTACCTTGCTGGTCCCTTTCATGTTCCCTCAAGATTGTAACTCTATTTTATATTTGCAGTTTTAGAACCATCAATTTTTATTTAAAGGTCAGAAGATTTAGATATTTCCTTATGACTAGGCCAATGCAAGAGCATAGAAAGAATTTTCTATCAATGTGCCTTAAGGTTTTGGCTCAAGGTGCATTGAAACATGTTTAATTTGCTTTCTTTGCAAATGTATAGTGGTTTTGACAGCAGTTAAATAGATTTTTTTTTGAGCCAATCTGGCTGAGATTTTTCTTGTACTCTAAGGGATAGATATTCAAAAGCCACCTTAATGTGTAGCATTGGATCATGGACTATTACTTTAGCCTAGTAATGACCTGGATCACGGTAGGATGCTTTACTTAGGGATATTCAATGGGATGTTTTTCCAACTGCATATCCAGGACAAATTATCCGGCTATTCTTAGCTGGATAACTTGTCCATTAAAAGACCTCTAAGAAATTAGCCACTAGTTAGTACTATGTTTATCTGTATTGCCATAAAGTGATAGGTAACGGCTAAATTCAGGTAACAGATAACTTTTTGTAATTTTTTAAAATATGTTCTTATGTGCTCCCTAGGCCTTTTCTTTCTTGGATCTCCCTAAGCAGGTAATTTTCAAAAGCATTTACACGTGTAAATTGTAGCAATTTTCAAAAACCATTTACTGGCACATATTTGGGTAAATTCTATGGACAACTCAATGGAATATATTGTAACAATTTTCAAAAGCCCAGTTACAAGGGCAAAGTGCATTGACATGTGTAAAACCCTATTTTAAGCATGTAAATAAAATCAGGCCCTGCGTGAGGACTCATGTGAAGTATGTATACGTTGCCTGATTATTTGATGATTTTTTTTCATTCTTTGTTTTCTAATTTTATTTATATGCACTTTTTTTCTGTTCAAATATCTGTATATCTGGATTAAATGGACATAAAGTTGAAAAAAAAAAATTGTGCCGCTGGCCCTGAGACTGGTGCCAAGTTTTACATTAACAAAATGGGGCTGATCGCAGGGCCGGTTGTATAACAAAATGGCTATTCCTGAGACCAGCTCCAATTTGTTGATGGCAAATGCGATGCCAGTCTCAGGGCCAGCCCGGTTTGTGACAAGGAAGCCGGTGCGATAAGGAGTGACTGGGGATTACTCCTGCTCCCTCAGCGGGGAGGGGGGCCGAGGGAGGCCGCAGCCCCAGGTTATTTGCGAGCCCCGGGGTATTTGGCTGGGTGGGTGGGGGAGGTAGGGTGGAACAGGTGCCTGGGGAGGTCGCAGAACCTCAGGAAGCTGGGGGGGGGGGGGGGGGGGGGGGGGGGGGGAGAAGCCAGGAAGGCTCCCTCCCTTTTTAAGTTTTATTTTTCCAGTTTTTAGAAACACCGAAAATATCCAAAAACTTTCATATATTTTTTGGGCAAATCTTTTCGGTTTCTCACGTTCGAAACAAACTAAAAAAATAGACGTTTTAATTCTGAAACTTCGTTCATTTACAAAATGAGCTCACATCCCTACAAATCATAATTATCCTAATACAGTTGATACAACATCTGTTCTTCCTTCTTATGTATTCAGAGCTCAAAACTCCTCAGGATGATCCTGCGGCTGACAGATGCAGATTTGAAAGAAGCAAATTCTTTATTTACTTCCGTAGAAAAAAAAAAAAAAGGGCCTACTGCTAAGGCTTTGTCTGCACAACCAAGGTTTCACAATCTGAACTTCATCCCACTGACTTGATGCTAGCAAAAAAAAAAATCTTCAACTGTTTCAATCTGAAAAGCAAAGGCAGTGCCATCTGATGTTCTGAGGCACCAGAAGAAAGTGTGGAGCTACTTCTAATAACACTCTCAAGTTTTGCAAAACAAAAGGAAACAAGCTAATAGAAAAAAAAACCAACCAAACAATCCCTTTACTCTATATGCCATGATGTTTGAACCAATTCATGCTTGAATGTTGTGCTTGAGCAAGATTCAGGGTTTGCCTTCTATGGGGAAGCATTCGAAGACTATTCATGAACCGGAGTGCCCACTGTATGGTTTTTATTTCTTTCAGCCAAATGCAGACACACATGATAATAACATGTTTTGTTTTTTTTAGCACATTTGCTCTAATAGATGTTCCAAGCCATCACTTTGAAGTGGGAGGCCCATGCCATGCCTAGCTGAAGCTGGAATTAAGCAGCATTCAGCGCAAAGGGGGGGGAGGACCCAGAACATCAGCTTAGTATTAGTCTGGCGGTGGTGACATCTAAACACCTCAGCACCTAGAAATGGTACCAGGACACGCTGGGACTCATTTTCAGCTCTAAGAGGCTGTTGCAGTACTTTACCTATTTTGGGGAAAAGAAAACATCAGAGAAGGTCTACGATGCACTTAGATGGGAACCCAACAAAGAAACAGAAGGTGCCACCCAAAAACACGAGGAACACAGCGTTAATTGTGGCACCAGCACTCATAAATTGAAAAGAGTAAACGACTTATGGGACCCGATGATTAAAACCTAGAGATGATGAATTGTGCTGGCATCCCCAACTTGCTCATGAGTTGTTCCCCCTATTCTTTTCAATTTTATGTGAGTGCTGAAGCCACGGTTCATACGATCCCCAAGGAGAATCACTTGAGGATGGAGTAAAAGAAGAGAAAGAAATGTCTAAAAAAAAAAAAAATAATTCTGCTGTTAATACATAAAAAGGACAACATATGTGCTGTTTAATGCCCATGAAAATGGCAGAACAGCACAATCGATACCACTAGAAAGAAGCTGCAAAGCACAGTTGAATCTTTTGCTCACTTAAGAGAGAAGGAGCCAACATGCTACATATTTAAAGGACTTTGATTTGTCAATGGGCTTTGAAGATGCCAATCAAGGCAACCATCTGAAACAGCCAACGCTTGAAATACACCAAGTCCCAAAACACATGGAAAGAAAAACAAGCCAGTGTGGAACTGAGGATGGGAGAGTTAGGTCTCGAGCAACTTCAACTTAGCTCATTTTGAAGACAAAAGTGCGTTACACAAAGGGACTCTACTGGTTTTAGCTTCAGTAGGGGGCAGCTGTACTTTGCTTACCTCGCGAGTGACTCTTCCGTTGTTATCAAAATCATACAGCGTGAAGGTCCACTCTTGCCTGTTATCTTCCTCTACAGACACATCACACTCCAGCTCCTAAGGGACATGCAAAGAGCAACGGGTTACCCTAGGCAGCAAGCTTCTCTGCGCCGGTGGATTCATTTAGGCTTTACTCCAGCACGGGGGGTACCAATGCTGTGGCTATTTTCCCCCCCACGCTACTGCTAAACGTGCGTCTGATCAAGACACACAGCCTGCTGATACCAAAATGTTAAAAACCACAGAAGACCAAATTCAGACCCAAGTCAGCTGGCCCTGAGCCACTTTCTCTCCCAAGAACCTGCGTGCCCCCAAGCTTGCCAGTCACCACAAGGCAATGAAGAAAGCTGCAGCGCAATTAAAAGAAAAGCCGCCGTAGACGTGTAAAACAAACAGCTCCAAATAGCTTCAGTATGACTGAGCTCAAAATACCTGCTTGATCTGCTGACTTGAAACCAGTTCCCTGGAGCAGTTCACGGTACCCCCCCCCCCCAGCCCCCCTGCTGATTTCAAAGGCAAATCTTCTCTCAGTTGTAACAAGCCCATCCGAAAGGCTGCCAAGAGTCCCACACACACACACTGCTGTGGAAACACTGGTTCAGATTACACAAACATTCCCAGCAGCCTTAAAAGCCAAATCACATCCACCTCGCATTTTAGACTTCTTGCCTTGACACACTTGCATTTCAGATTCTTTAATAAAACAAAAAGCATTTATCTTTTTCAAAGTCCCCATCGCTACACGGTTAGAAGCCTTTGATTTGAAGAAGAAGGTGAAAAAAATATCAATACTCCGGCTCTTGCCGTGCAGTAACAGTTCCAATCACACACACATTTTTTTGACACAAAATGTTTATGTGCGGATGTGCAGTGCTTAGCTAATAATGTGGCAGCCTTCCCTGCATTCGCTCTAGGGTCCTAGTCCTAGACAGCTAACCTTTCTGGGCATGCCAAAAGCTACTTGGGAACAAATATCATCTTTACTGCTTGTGGAAGCCTTCAAGTTTGACTGGCACCAACCCGGCTGACAGGTGTCCCCTAATTTCCCAGCGTCAAGTCACTGAGTGAGTTTCCATGAAAACACAGTACTAGCTGGGGCACATTAAAGCAGTCCTAATGGTGCTCTGCTGCAGCTGACAAGAAATACAAGGGCCTCCTCCTGAGAGCGCCCCTCTAATCCTTCTCTTAGAGACGGCACTAGCGCTACTGCACAACAAAGCCAATTCCTCTTTTCAGTTTGTTCAGAAGTCCTCGAACCTGAAATGCGTCCATCAAGTAAAAATATACGGTTAACATCACTTTGTTTTCCCCAAGCGAAATTTCCGCAGAGAACGCAGTCAGAAAAAACATTAGCAAACATCAAGACAGTGTGGAGCGTCCCGGTTCAGTTTCAAATGTGTTACTTGTCCAGGTGTCACAGGAGATCTTAGGAAGACCAAGGAGGTTATCAGCAGGAACATGAAAGTTAACCAAGCAAATAATCTGTGTCAGTGCCGTACAGTACAGTCACACATAGAACAGATCTCATGAAGCGTTTACTTTTCGATTCCAGTTATTCAGACTGTGGTAAAGGAAGGAGGCATTCTAGGCAGTCAGAATCTATCATGAAAGCTAATACTTTTCAAATACTGTAATAGCTGGTGGGTTCCATGCTC
Organism: Rhinatrema bivittatum; assembly: GCF_901001135.1. NCBI lineage: Eukaryota > Metazoa > Chordata > Amphibia > Gymnophiona > Rhinatrematidae > Rhinatrema > Rhinatrema bivittatum. Next base: position 72,586,606 of record NC_042621.1, on the reverse strand, counting down.
GTTCGTGCAACAGCCTCACAGTTGAGGAATCCAAGGATTTCCATTTATGCACACGCCTGCTAAAATGTAAAAAGATGAATTGCATGCTCCTCTCTGGTGTTCTGCCAACGCCTATCCCATGTGTGCCATGAGTGAACAAGGCAGAACACAAAACACATTCCATGATGCTCACATTTGTTAAATCATTCTCTGTTCCGCAACGGATAATATGAGTCTGGCACTCTGTGATGAGAATAAGCAACCAAATATACAGGCACCTCTTGATCGCAACCCATCAGGTCAAGGTCAGAGGAGAGTCCAAGAAGGAAGCAGAAGGTTAAACCACATGCATAGCCTAAATCTTCCAAATGGAAAAATAAAGATTAACAGGGAAGTCTACAAGAGTTAACTATAGACAGCCTGCAGGACTTAAGTCGAGCTGTACTGTGACTCATTCGCTTCTCATTTTCTACAGTTAACTGGCAATGTTTTAGAATCCCTAGGATAGTACATGACAAGCTTCTTATAAGAGAGAACAGAAATCAAGGCAAATCAAGAGTAGAAATATGGCCTAATGCTTAAAGCATTAAACCGTGGGCCAACAAAAGTTTTAGTACTCTAGTTCAAAGCTCCTGCAACTACAGACTGTGCGGTGTTCCTTAGTTTAGCAAACTGTGAATAGGCAATAATGTTGCTTTCCCTTCTTATTACTACAGTAGAAGAGTACCATTTATCCAAAGACCCTTCTATTCAGAAACTCCAGATGCCTCACCTCCCCTGTAGCTGACAAGATACCCTGATGAGTGGAGCTGGTGGAGTTCAGCACTTCTTCAGAACGTCTCTCACCTATACAGTTCATAGTCTCATCTAGGGAATACTGCATGCTTCAAACAGCTGATCTCCGACTTTGAACAGTTGGGAGGGAGAGATGCTGAAGGAGTGGGATTCAGAAGCACTGAACATGATTAGATCCTAATCTAAACTCTGACAAAAGAGCAAGAGAACTCTGTAGAATAAATAACAGAGACAAAAAAAAAGATATATTCAGATTATATTTGTTCAACAAAAAGATTCAACAATTGGTATCCTTGTGTGAAAAAGTATGTGAACCCTTCATTCAGTAATTGATAGCACCTCCTTGAGCAGCAATAAATTTCAACTAAACATTTCCTGCAATTGTTGATCAGTCTCTCACATTTCCCTTGAGGAATCTGGGCCCATTCTGCTTTACAGTGCTGTTTTAACTCTGTGACATGAGGGCTTCCTTGCACGGATAGATCGCTTCAGGCCTTGCTACAACATTTGAATAGAGTTTAGGTCGGGACTTTGAGTTCACCAGTACAAAACATGAAATCTTGACTTCTCCAGTCATTCTAAACTAGATTTATTTGAACATTATCTTGCTGCATGATCCACTTTTGGCTCAGTTTCAGCTCACAGACAGATGGCCTGACTTCCCTAAAGTAGAATTCCTAGTTTCATCAGTAATGGCAAGCCACTGAGGCAGCAAAGCAGCCCCTCACCATGTTACCTCTACCATCATGCTTGACAGCTGGGGTGAGGTTCTTACTTTAGAAGGAAGTGTTTGGTTTTCGCCAAAACAACCTGTTTGTTATTATGACTGAATTTCATTTTTCACATCTGTCCAGAGAACAGTAACCCATTAGTCTTGTGGGCCATCCATATATGCTCTCTGGCAAACCTGAGGTGGGTTGCAATGTTCTTTTTAGAGATAAGTTGGTTTCTTCCTAGCTAGCCTCCCATGAACACACCATTCTTATTCAGGTTTTTTTTTCCTGATGGTTGAAGCATGGATCCCCACACTAGCCCCAGCGAGAGAAGCCCGCAGATCTTTAGATACTAGACTGGGGTTGCTTGTGACTTTATGGATGTTTTCCTCGTTGCTTTTGGAGTGATCTTGGCAGAATGACTGCTCCTGGGTAGAGTCACTTTTTCCCATCTGTAGACTAGCCTCTCTTTCTGACAGTGGATAGATGGATACCTAAATGTTTAGAAATGGTCTTGTAACCCTGTCCACACAGATCAACATCAACTAATCTTTTTCATAGGTCCTCTGAAATTTCTTTTGATGGTGGCACGAGTCCCTAGTAACTTTTAAAGTGAAGACAAAACCTTTTGGATCTTTATATTGGGAAGCGTGCCCAAACTCAATCACAGAGATTTATTCTGCAGGGTTGTTTACTTGTTACCTAATTATTTAAGCCCCTGTTTCTAATGAACAAAGTAACATAGCAAATGATAGCAGAAAAAGACACAAATGGCCCATCCAGTCTGTCCAGCAAGATTTTTCAGGAATGTCACTACTGCCCTGTGCAGGTTACCGTCATGCCTTCTGTTTAAGTTTGAAACTGCCTCTTCATGCATGTTATCCCAGTACTAGGGATCTATTGTTTTTATCTTATGCCCTCTTGAACTCTGGTATTATATTTTTTTTCCAGCACCTCTACTAAGAGAGCATTCCAAGTATCCACCACCCTTTCTATAAAAAAATATTTTCTGATGTTGGTTCTGATTCTACCCCCTTGGAGCTTCATATCATATCCCCTAGTTCCAGAACTTACTTTCTATTGAAAAAGATTTGACTCTTGTGCATTACTAATACTTTTCAGGTATTTAAAAGTCTATATCATATCCCCCTGCTTCTCCTCTCTTCTAGGGAATACATTTTTAGATCCTCAAATTTCATGTCATAATGGCTTCTGATGCAGACCCTGCACCATTTTCGTTGCCTCTAGCCTCTATCTATCCTTTCTGAGATGTGGTTTCCAGAACTGAACACAGTATTCCAGATGTGACCTTACCAATGACCTGTACAGAGGCATTATCACCTCCTTTTTCTGTTGATTATGCCTTTTCTCTATGCATCCCAGCATTTTTCTGGGTCTAACCACTGCCTTGTCATACTGCTTCATCTCCTCCATACATCCAAGGTATTGGTGGTACTCAGAGTCATGCTCTTAATCGGGTGCCAGCTATGATTAGGTTGCCATGTCATGGCTCTTGAAGGCATTTCTCCTATCCAATCTTGTTCAGCTTGTACCCACTTTCACATCCTGTTTCCTATGCCAGTCTACAATAGCTTTTAGTTGGGATGCCATGTAGTAACAAATAATATTTGGAACACTAAGACCATCTTTTAATTTGGTTAGTTACATAACATGTCCAGAACCCGGACACTCACTCAGCAAACATCCACTTCCCAGCTCTCCAAAACCCGGACTCTCACTCAGCAATCATCCACCTCCACAGCTCGCCAGCAAGAACTACTCGCAACTATACCGCAGCCTCCCTCAAACCACCACTCATTTATCAGATTCCTTCGGAAATAGGAATAGTACCCCCCATTCCTTCACACAGCTTCACAACAAGAGAAGCATAACGCAAGGCTACCCAATCCCCATCTTACACCACCGTCTCCTCGCCACTGAAAAATCACCCACGCAATCCCGGACCCACTCAACCAGGACCCTCATCCCAATCATGACCTCCCCCTTTACTCAACTCCTAGGTCTTGCACTATTCTCATTGACACTCTTCAACGCATAATCTCTCACAAAGACATCGCACATTCTCAATGATTATCTTCTTGAATCAAAGCCAGACATCTGCGCTATCACGGAAACCTGGCTCAAACCTTCAGACATAGCCTTGATAAATCAACTACCTACTCATCTTTACGATTTCTTCTCACTGCCCAGACAAAAAAAAAAAAAAAGAGGCGGCGGCCTTCTTCTAGCTGCCAAAAAAGAGCTGAGGCTTACCCTACAGCCAGTCAAGTCTGCATCTAAACTAGAATTAGGCCTTTTCAAATCTAATCTGCTTCAAATCCTACTCATATACGCTCTGCCAGGACTTCTAGACACAGATGCCTTCCCCATTATAGAAACCATAGCTAAGTATATAAACTTGGATTCCCCAGCTATGATCTTAGGGGATTTCAACCTCCACGTTAATTCAACTCCACTCTCTACCAACTGCGATGCATTTCTCACTTCTCTCACGGCCATGGGCTTCCAACAAAGTATCAACAAGCCCACCCATAAAGCTGGCCACACTCTAGACCTTATTTTCATAAACTCTGGCTTCACGCACTCTACCCCTCCCGAATGTGTCCCAGTCCCCTGGTCAGACCATTCGCTGATCTCCACAACCCTCACGATGAAAGAAAGTCCTACCTCTCACCTTCCCCAATCTACCTTTCACTTCAGGAGACCGTGCACCCCAGATGTCCTCAGCGAACACTTAGCCAAAGAACTTCTTAACCTAGATGTCTCAAACCCTAACTCAGTTCTACTCTCATGGCACAGCATCACTGAATCGGTAGCCAACAAATTATGCCCACTGTCTGCCAAAAAAATCAGCCCGACCTTGAAAAGAAAACAACCTTGGTTCTCCAATGAATTCCAAAAGCTTAAGCAAGACCTTAGTCATAAAGAAAACAAATGGCACAAGGCCCCCTGCCCCAGCATGTTAGCTGCCTACAAATCCTCCCTCCACTTCTACAGGAACTCCATCATACGAACAAAGAGAGACTTTTACGCTCATAGAATTCAAGACCTCGCGTTCGACGCCAAGGCACTATTCTCCTATGTATCTGAACTCACGGAAATCACCACCCCGACCATACCAGAGGACCAAGCACAATCCAAGGCCAATGAACTCGCAACCTTCTTTCAGTGCAAAATCTCCAACCTCTTAACACTCCTACCCCCCAGGACTACCTCATCTATCTCCTTCTCCTCATTTTCAGATATGGGAGCCATACTTGACTCCTTCGAACCTACATCCTCCCTGGAGATTGAATCCCTACTAGAGAATGAAACCCTCTACCCATCCATCCGTCCAAATCCCAACTAAACTACTCCTATTGGTGCCGGACACTATCTCAAAGCCTCTGGCTGATATTATAAACTGCTCTCTATCGCAAGGAATCTTCCCTGACGTTCTAAAACTCACCACCCTCAAACCCCTTCTTAAGAAACCGAACCTAGAACCCAAGGAACCCAACAATTTCAGTCCTATTTCCAATCTGCCTTTTGTTGACAAGATTATGGAAAAATTAGTCAATACTCAACTTGCAGAATATCTTGAAGACCATAAAATCATCTACCCAACTCAATACGGCTTCCGCAAATCGCTAGGCACCGAAACCCTCCTCATCTCCCTCACGGACCACCTCATCATGGGTCTAGACAAAGGACACTCCTTCCTGCTAGTACTTCTCGACATCTCAGCGGCGTTCGACACTGAATCCTCCTAAACTGACTATCAGACACTGGGATAACAGGAACGGCCTTCAGATGGTTCGATTCTTTTCTCAGTAAGAGAGGCTATAAAGTCAAAATCAACAACAAAGAGTCCCTGCGCATCAATTCTTCACTAGGAGTACCTCAGGGCTCTTCTCTGTTCCCCACCCTCTTCAATATCTACCTCCTACCCCTCTGCCAGTTGCTAACAACCCTATCTTTACGCCGATGACGTACAAATTCTGATCCCTATAACTGAATCCCTAACAAAAACACTTAAGTTCTGGCTGCCTCCAAGCTATCAATCACCTTCTCACCAGCCTAAACCTGGTACTTAACTCAGCCAAGACGGAACTCCTCCTCATATCTCCTGACTACAGTGATATCCCTCAGCTGTCCCACCCCAACACCTTGGTCACCCAAGTAAGAGATCTTGGAGTGATAATTGACAACCATCTGAACTTAAAGTTCAATCACACAACCAAAGACTGCTTCTATAAATTACAGGTGTTAAAAAGACTTAAACCTCTTCTACATTTTCACGACTTCAGAACTGTCCTCCAAGCCATTCTATTTTCTAAGATAGACTACTGTAACTCCCTTTTGCTGGGTCTCCCTGCCTCCATCACCAAACCTCTTCAGATGCTCCAAAACACGGCCGCTAGAATCTTGACAAATACCAATAGAAGAGACCACATCATGCCCATCCTCAGAAATCTGCACTGGCTACAAATAAGCTTTAGAATCCTACACAAGTCCCTCACCATTATTCACAAAACCATTCACAACCAGGGCCCTATCGACCTTCAATTCCCATTCAGACTCCACACCTCATCAAGACCGATCAGAGAAGTCTACAAAGGATCTCTGCAGCCCCTTCAACCAAATCCACTCATCATTCTGCCACCAGAGAACGGGCCTTCTTGACAGCAGGACCAGCCATCTGGAATGCTATTCCCCCAGATCTCAGACAGGAACCCTGCCTGTTGACTTTCAGAATAAAACTCAAGACCTGGCTGTTTCAACAAGCCTTCCCCTAACTCAGGCCAGTCTCAGACATTCCACAGTTCATATACTAATTGACACCTAATCAGTGCACTCCATTTCTGACCCTCTATATTATTTGTTATAGTTACCAAGTTTATCTTCTGCTTCTGGCTTCATCTCCCTAGTTCCATTGCCATTGTTTTATTGTAACTTTGCCTCTTCTTCTATGTTAATGTTATAACCCCTTGTTCCATGTAAACCGATATGATATGATCTGTATCATGAATGTCAGTATAAAAAAGTACTAAATAAATAAATATATGTTCTTGCTCACAATGTGTGGTCCTTGTCCAAAGTCTTCATCAGTGAATATTGAACATAAATTGTTTTTTAGGATTATTGCTTTGATTTATCTCTTTCCACACACTGCTCCTTGTCACGCTTTCAACCTTGCTATTCTACCTGTGGTCTTCCTACTTTGACCAACATATCTGAAAAATATCTTGTCATTTTGCTTTATTTCTTTTCAAATTGACAATTTTTTATTATATCATACAACAACAGACACTGGAATGAATGGCATGGTTATAAGTGTTTATCATACATGATACAATTTATATTAGCTTACCAATGAACAATATCAATATATCCCATGCAAAAAAAACAGAATCACACAAGAATCCCTGCCCCTTCCCCCCCCCCCCCCCCCACACACACACACACTTCTCCCAATAGCCATCTATATATTCTCTGTATACAATGAGTTCTGGGAGTTCAAATACCCTATTCCATTACACTGTCAACCATGATGAAACCAATGATACTAATAGTAAATGTACCAATAATAACAATAAAATGCCAATAATCACCACAGCAGAGTCAAATTACTGATGCAAGGTGGCGTTCATTTTGGCATTCCACAAATCACATTTTTCGCAAATTAGTTCAAATTTGTGGTCCTTTTGTCTTTTGACAGCAGTCAGCTTGTTCATCTTATAAACCTGATTTAACCTCTGCACTACAGATGGAATAGAAGGAGCACTTAACTGCCTCCAACAGTTTGCGTCACTGCATCCATCACTGCTAAAAAGATTTGGTTTAATAAAAATTGAGTGTTTCATGCTTTTCCTTGGGAATCCCCAATAAAACTCATTTTGGATTTACAGAAACGATGTCTCCCACTACCTCTGTATACAACAGAGCAATGTCTTTCCAAAATGTGGCTAATTTAACACACTCCCAACCACATATGAAAGAACGCGCCTTTCTGTGAGAATCCCCTCCAAAATTCTTCTTTCACCTTAGGATAGAATCTAAGTAACCTTGCTTGCATAAGATACCATCTAAAAAAAGAACTTTGTAGCTATTTTTCATCAATATAGAAATGGAAGTTTTACTAGCATTTCAATGCGAGAAGGCCTACTCAGCTTCAGAGAGAATTTCTCCCAGGCCACTGTATGCATCGGGTTTTTTATTGTTTTGATTTCACCAAATCCAAATCAATATTAGCTTTGGTTGACCTCAAGACATGGTTAACCTGTAAGTAGGCTAGATATTCTTCTCTGGGGAGATGATACTTTTCCCTACAAATATTTCCATTTCCCCACAAACCATAAACGCTCTGTGTTATTCCACAATCTTTCCAAGCTTTAAAGGATCCCAAAGATAGGCATGAGATACATTTTTTTTTATTATGAAATAAATTGGTAGAGTAAAAATACTCCCTCCTACCACAAAACTTTGTCCACCATCTCCTCCATACATCCAAGGTATTGGTGGTACTCAGAGTCATGCTCTTAACCGGGTGCCAGCTTTGATTAGGTTGCCATGTCATGGCTCTTAAAGGCATTCCTCCTATCCAATGTGGTTCAGCTTGTACCCACTGTTTCACATCCTGTTTCCTATGCCAGTCTACAATAGCTTTTAGTTGGGATGCCATGTAGTAAAAAAAACCTAGGCACATTGGAACTGCTGTCTTCAATCCATCAATAACCTGCTCACCAGCCTGAACCTTATCCTTAACTCAAATAAGACCGAAATCCTCATCATCTCTCCAGATGAAAACCACAATCTCCTCAACTCACAAAGCGCATCCCAATTCGCAAAAACAACCATCAACCACTCCTCCTCTGTCAGAGACCTAGGGGTTCGGCTCGATAACCTATTGAATTTAAAATCGTTCGTCCTCAACACAACTAAAGAATGTTTCTCTAAACTTCAAGTTCTCAAAAATCTGAAACCTCTCTTGCATTTCAGCAACTTCAGACTAGTAGTACAGCCTATCATCCTTACAAAATTAGATTATTGCAATTCTCTTCTCTTAGGTCTCCCTGCAATAACCATTAAACCCCTTCAGATGGTCCAGAATGCTGCGGCTAGACTACTCACTAACTCAAACAAAAGAGCCCACATTACACCCACACTACAAGGCCTGCACTGGCTCCCTTTAAAATCCAGGATCACCTTCAAAATACTGTTGATGATCCACAAGGAAATTCACGGCATTGGTCCTCTCAAGCTAAGCTTTCAACTTCGCACACACACATCTACCAGACCAATCAGAAACGCCTACAAAGGATCTCTATACGCACCTCTGATCAAAACCACTTTAAGAAAACGCGCCTTTTCTACAGCCGGGCCCACCCTTTGGAACTCGCTTCCTCCGGAGCTGAGACAAGAACCGTGTCTTCAAACATTCAAGAAACACCTCAAAACTTGGCTCTTCAGACAAGCCTTCCCGGAGGCTCGAGAACATTCGGACACTGGTCAAAGGACATAACAGGACATTAGGGATACTCTGGTCAATGGACTTAACTGAACCGTAGAGAGACTCAACCTCTCTAACATATCCCCTGATCCGTAGAGAGACTCAACCTTTCCAGCATATTCCCCCGATCCTGATTTAATGCAATTCATCCCCCCCCTCCTCGCTCTTCCTTCCCCCATCCTCCTCGCTCTTCCTTTCCCCCATCCTTCAACCAGATCTTCTCAATCCATCTTTCAGCCTGAGCTTCTCAACCCTCTCCTTCCTCATGGCCACCCGATTCCTCTGGACCTCTCTTAGCTCCTGACGATTTTGCAAAGCGACATACCACAAATTGGCAAAAACAGCTACATTTTCCCCTTCCTAGTTCCAAACAGTTTTCCTCTGTGCAACAGCAAATATTTTTTCTTTTAATTTGAAAATTGTGGAAGCAGGTTATGATATCCCATAGTCTGTTATTTACTCTCTGGCCTAAAGACCGATACGCTCTGTTCACTTTTATTATCACATCGCTCACTGATGATTCTCTCTCTACTGCAGCAATGATAAATTTACAGAAACATTGTACCGTCTCTGCACAATCCTTATTTTCATCACTCGGCGATGCCCATGAATCTTAAATTGTTCCATCGCGATCTATTTTCCATCTCCGCTGGCTTCTCTTTCATTGCAGAAACTTCTGCAAATAACGTTTTGTACTGGGACTGTATTTGCGATACGTTCTCTGCCTGTCCATCAGCATTATCATCAATTTCATCCACCCTCTAACCGAGATCAGCCAAATCTTCTTTAATTTCAGATATAATGCCCATTAACTCCATTTTGTTATTTTTAATCTCTTTTTTTGGAGTTCACAGAACCATTCTCTGAACTCAGCTCTGGCTGGCGTTTCCTGGGCCCGCTCACTATCTACGTCATTTAGGCCTACTTCCTGCTGCTCGCAGTCCAGGGCCTCGAGCTTGCTGCACTCCCTGCTGGCATTCTCGCCCTATTTGGTGTGCAAAAAATGTCTAAAATCCACCACTTTTTTCCTTTGACGCCATTTCTAAGACTCTATTTTCACAAATGAACAGTTTTGAATCTCGTCAGCTGACAGATGACCACAATGAGTCAAGGATTAAGCCCGAGGAGAGGGGACCTCTGACCCTAAACTGCCATCGGGCCCACTGACGTCACTTCCTCCTCCATTTTGCTTTATTTCTTTGGCTATCTTTTCTTTTGTTCGTGGTTTTTATCATCCTGATTTCTTTCTTTGTCTCTTTCAGCTTTACTAGATATTCTTCCCAGTGGTGTTCTTAGGGAGAACCTTTATACTTCCAGAATGCCAAATCTTTTTTGCCTTTATTTTTTCAGCCCATCTTTGGAGAATTGCGTCACTTTCCTTTTTCTCTTATTTTTATTTATTTTTTCAACATAAGGATTTGTTACAATTTTTATGGCTGTTTAGTTTGCTCCACTTTTTTTTTCTCTACCCTACCAGCACCCACTTACGATAATTTGTAGCTCAGGACTTTGAGCCACTTAACTGTACTAAGGAAACTTGGGACTCGCTTACTATTTCACACACACATGGATTCGGAATTAGGTTTGTTTTTTTATTCCTACTTTGTACATTCTTCTGTTTTAAGAAACATGGAATTGTTTATTTTATATCCTTTTTACTACATAATTAAACAAAGGTACCACATGCTAATAACTTGTAATTCTCATTATTATGTGTTCACAAACTTTTTTCTCAGCACTGTAATTCCAAAATGTTCTTATAGCACAAAGGAACCAAGAATCTTGCCATGTACCCATCCACCGTGCGGGCCAGTAAGGTGTTCCCCCCCCCCCCCCTCCATTTTGCATCTATGGCAAAAATGCTCTTTAAAAGGTGGAGAAATTCATCGGAATTAGGTGATAGGAACACAGGCTGCATTAGCCAGTCTTGCTATTTAGTTACATCAGTCTTAAAGTCCAAGGAACTTACTTCAAATTTCAGCTGTTTCTTAGAGTCTGTATGCAAGTCACTTTCCTTCTCATATCCAGAAAAAAGTCCATCAGTCTTCTCTGGAGGCAAAGCAACTGAAAAATAAAGATACATTTTATGAAAAAAATGGCAGGCCTTTATGTTCTGTCAGTTTCCACCTGCTCCTCTGGGTTTCTGGTGCAACTGGAACTGGTCTCTAACTGAGGCCACAGTGGCACGGTTCCTAATTTACCACCACATTGAATTTTTTTTTTCTCTATTAATCCTGCCTTCACCCTTCCATCTAGCCCAACCATCACGGTGACAGGTTTCCAGCCAGGGTCCAGGCACCGTGGGCCCCGCCTCTGAAATCCGGAAAGCACACGTGCCAATTCAGATCACTGGAAGTTGCCACTGCGTGACGGATGACACTCCCTCGCTCCCCAAGGGGCTGGGACCACAGCCCCCCCGCCCCCAAGTCCCAGCTGGGCCCGAAGAGCGGAAATCAAGCCAAGACCTCTGGCACCGCAGCGGCCGGCTCCAGAGATTTCACCAATATAAAAGCCTGAAACTGGTTACACGTCGTCCCGTGGCACCCTGTTATGTGCCACGACACGGAGGTGTGTGTTGGGACACTTCATTTTTGTGCTCACTCAACTTTAGCACTTCTGAAGACTGGCTGGCAGTGCTGGAATATGAACTGTTTAGGGATGAAAACAGTTCCAGTAAAGGCAGACAAGCACAATCTTCCAGCTTCTACCCCACACAGGCCATCTCCAAACCTGAGTGGGCAGTTCATTGTGCATTTCATTTTTTATCTTTAGTTCAACTGACAAATACTGGCTCAGTTAGACTGATAAGTTTTTGGCCAACTTTAACTATGGAATAAACTTTTCTTAAGGTATCAGATATCATGAATTCTCAGAAATGGGTACTGTTGCTTTAACAGATAATAATACAAACGGGAAAATTGAACTTCTGGAAAACGGAGTTTTCAGTAACAGACGTCTACTGTACTAAAGAACAATGGGTCCCTTTAAAATGCCATTCCAACCACCTGACTCACTGCCTCATTCAACTGGACTAAAATACTAACGTATATAGTTAAATGGAATATAATTTCTCCTTTTAAGGCTACACAGAAGTGTATGAAACACACTCTAGGAGCATTTCAACCCAGCTGACTTTTGAGTTTCTTTTGGCAACTTATGTGCCACCTTCGCTCTTCACTGAGGTCTATAAACTTCGAACTATAAATACTTTTTGGTCCTTTTGTTAAACCTTTTTTTTTTATTGGACTAGGTTATTTGTTTTTACGTCAGCATGCGAGGAAGAGAGAACGGTTGAAACTATATTGCTGTCTTGCTCTACTTAGCAAAGAAAGTAAGGTCAAATGTTGACAGCTCCATAGTCACCCGCTGGGCAGCTAGCAAAGTTTGCTTTAAAAACTTATCCAGCAAAACCCTGCAAGGATATTCAGTGGTGGGGGCGAACCACTGAACTGTGTTAATGTTCAGCAGTGCTAAACTTATCTGGCTATCAGGCCAAGCCACACATTTTACTTTCAGAAATTAGCACCGACCCAAAGGTAGGCGCTAATATCTTCAGGCACCGGGAAAGTGCACAGAAAAGCAGTAAAAACTGCTTTTCTATGCACCCTCTGACTTAATATCATGGCAATATTAAGTCAGAGGTCCCGAAAGTTTCCAAAAGTAAAAAAAGAAAAAAAAATTTTAAGTCGGCCCACAGTTGTCGGGTTGAAAACTGGACGCTCAATTTTGCCGGCGTCCGGTTGCCGAGCCCATGGCTGTCAGCGGGCTCGAGAACCAACGCCGGCAAAATTGAGCGTCGGCTGTCAAACCCGCTGACAGCCGCCGCTCCGGTCCAAAAGGAGGCGCTAGGGACGCGCTAGTGTCCCTAGCGCCTCCTTTTGCCTGTTTTTACCGCCGGGCCTCGTTTGAATAGAGAATCGCGCGCACAGGAGAGCGGGCCCGTATGTTAGCCAAAAAATGCTGAAAGCTGGCATTTATCTGCTTCATTAAGCCGGATAGCTGGCTCTGTCCCGCCCTGCCCCGGGCTAGCTGAATAATTTTTTTTTTAGCTTATGAAAAAATCAAAAAGAGGTGGGGGGAGAAAAATAAATCATTCAGAACAACCTCCCTCCCAAATATTTCCCAGCAATAGCCATGACACTTCATTTCCCAATGCGCCCATGGCCACTTACTAACCTGTATGAACCAAACAATGTAATGGACCAAAGCAAACAGGAAAACGGAAATAAATATAATTTTATCCAAAAGAAAGGTAAGCAGTTGGGAAGGGTTGTATAAAATGTATTTATTCCTTTTAGACTGAACATTTGCAGGGGAACATAATAATAAAAAAAAAAAAGTGATTCCAAAATTCTTCCCGCTTCAATGTAATTGAAAGAGAAATTCAGATTTTACCAGCACCCAGGGAAACATCTCAGTTCCTAAAGTTACATTTTAATGCCAAGTCCTCCTTATCGGCATCCAGTCTGAAGGAGACCACCACAGTAGCATGTGTAGGGATCCCATCCAGAGCGGACTCAGGAAAAAAAAACATGTAGGCTTATCCACGGTTATTACCATATCAAAACTTCCCTCTTTCACATTAACAGCCATTTTAGAATTAGGGACATGGTACAGTTTGGTTTCTCTTGAGCGTGGATTTATAATAGTTCCCATGGGGAAAGAAGCTTCGTCTTAGGAAGAGTTAAGCCGTCTCAAGTTCCTAACACTGGATGAGTTCTCCACAGATCAGGAGTCTGCAACCTTTCAAAGAAAGAGTCATTTTTGATTTTGGCCAAAATATTTTGAGAAGCACAACATTGCACACTTGAATATTAATACCCAGACGCATACATGAAACATATGGGGGTAATTTTCAAAGGCATTTACTTGCATAATACCGTGATTTATATGCAGAAATAGCTCATTTGCAAATATGTCAGCCTTTACCTGTGAAATCTTATGAGGTAGATTTTCGAAGGCTTGTGCGCAGCCAAACCGGGAGATTATATGCAAGACTCGCACACACGCGGGCCCATGCAGGTTTTAAAAGGCCCACGGCCATGCTCGTATACGCCGGTACACGGATTTAAATGTTTGTTTTTTTTTTGAAAAAGGGACAGGGCATGGGAGTGGTCTGGGTAGGGCATGGGCGTTCCTGATTTTCTCAACGACACCAGCGCGTAACTCTTATGCACACAAGCGTGCGCCGGGGTCCCTTCAGCTCTGGATGGCATGAAAGTAGAAAAATAAAAAAAATCTTGCCTAGTCAGCGGGGTTTTAAGGGTCAGGGCAGGTAGAGGAAAAGAAAGGCAGGCTAGCTAGGGGAGTATGGAAGTCCTAGACTTTAAATGGGTAAAGTGGAAACATGTATTGGCGCCATCTACTAAAATCCCCCTCTCCACTTACACGCGCACATGTGCGTGTCCATATAAAATCGTACACTCGTGTATGCACAGGTAGCAGATTTGATAACATACACGCATAAACGCGCGCATGTTAGGCAATTGGCGTGTCAATGTGCGTGCGCTGGCAAACGTGCACACACGTGCGCACACGGGTTACTTTGAAAATGATCACCAAAGCATGTAACTCATTTTCGTGCGTCTTTTTTTGCATGCAAAAAAGAGGCGATCTGGGGTGGGGGGAGGGGCAGCGTTGGGATTTATGCGCATACTTTTCCATTTTAAAAAGTATGGTCAAGAGCAGCTGCAACTTTGTGCAGGGAGTCTCGGGGGGAGAAATTTTAAAAAGCCCGTGTGTGCAAAAACCATACAATTGGCACGTTCGTGCGCGCGCGCCGGGAACTGTGCGCACACGGACGTGCGCGGGTCTAAAAAAAAATCTACCCATCTGTGCGTACTTTCAAAGCGAAAATATGCACACGACTTCACTTTGAAAAGCTGTGGAAAGTGGGTGAAAATTCCTCTCTTCCTGAGGGCAACTTTCAAAGCTACTTCTGCAAGTAGAAATGTTTATCCGCGGAAATGAAAAAATCCTCACTCTCTACTGGAGTAACAGTACGCGTACTGCCCGCACGCACGGACGGAAACTTTCATACCGGCGCACGGTCGGTGTGTGCATGCTGGCACACCCAGGGATGTGGCAATTTTATAACCTGTGCATACATAACTTGCATGCGTTATAAAAAGGTCTGGACGCACACACACACGTGCCCCCAATTTTAAATGGGCATGCTTCTAGGCACGTCAGTCGGGGGATTTTAAAAGGGGGGCGTGTGCCCACGTCGTTGCTAGTTTCATCTGTTCGTCCACCAGTTCATTTACTAAGTCCTCCAAATCCCCTTTGCTTGAATAGCTTGCACTCCCCCCCCCCTTACCCCAGACTCTTAAAACCCCTCCTGAAAGGCTAGTTTGTTTTTTGTTTTTTTTTAATTTGTACCTTGTCCCTAGCAGAAATGAAACTTGTGCAGCAGTGAGATCTGGGCGTGCGCCCAGGCACGTTAAGTATTTATGCGCACATCCCTTGGCCACGCCCCCAAATGCTCATGTGCCGCACGGACTGCACCCATGATTCGCCCCTTTTTGAAAAGTTTTGAGATGTGGGCGCAACAGGAGATTCGCGCTCAGCTGGGCAGCTTTTAAAATGTGGTGGTCAAGCACAAGTCCACTTGTGCGCATTATCTCCCAAATTTAAGAACATAAGAAGTTGCCATGCTGGGTCAGACCAGGGGTCCATCAAGCCCAGCATCCTGTTTCCAACAGAGGCCAAAACCAGGCCACAAGAACCTGGCAGGATCCCAAGGGGGGGGGGGGAGAGATTCCAAGCTGCTTATCCCAAGAATAGGCAATGGATTTCTGCAACTCCACCTTAATAATGGACTTTTCCTCCAGGAACTTGTGCAAACCTTTTCTAAATGCAGCTGCACTAATAGCTTCCACCAAATCCTCTGGTAACAAATTCCAGATCTTAATTATGCGTTGAGGAACAATATTTTCTCGTATTAAACGTGTTACCCAGTAACTTCATTGTGTGTCCCCTGGTCTTTGTAGTTTTTGAAAGAGTAAACAACCAATTAACGTTTACTCTTTCCATTCCTCTGAGCTCCCCCAGGCCTCCCACCCAACCAAATATAAACAACAGATAAGTCTGATATCAATTGTGCAGATAATTAGCAAGTGTGAAATGATGAGAATAAGTTGAAAAATGTACACACAAGTCTCTTATAAAACAAAACCGTGTGTACATATTTCTTGGCCTCAGCACAGAGTGTCTCTAGACTGTCCCTTTTTTGGGGGGTGTAAATGTCCGTGCGAGATTGAAAATTTGTGCATACGTTTGACGTTTTTAAATAGCATGTACGAGTTACCTAGGTGCATATATGCTAATTTTACATACACAAATGTTTCGAAAATTCACCCCTAGGAGTATGTAACTTGATATTATGAGTGGCATATTTTTTGTAGGGGGATGGGGTGGCAGGGATTTTATAGGGATAAGTTTATGTTTATGAATGTGTATCATTATGTGACTAACATTTACTTGCTGCTATTGTATTCCATTTGGAGTGTATCTTTGGATTCATTAAGTGGCTTATAAATGCAAATAAATATATATTACAGTTCTTTCAATATAACCGAGACAGGATTTTAAAAAGTAATGAACACCAGCCAACACATCCTGAATGCTTAACATCTGGCTACATAGCTAATGGCTAGCTTTGTAACACATGCTGACATGTGTCAAATCCTATAGTTTCGTTGCAGTAGAAAATGCTGTGCCTTTACTGTTTTAGAAAATATTTTGCATAGTCAATACTGATTATCTGGTTGGCACTTATCCTACTCAAATATTCTATCGGCTCTGGCAAGCCTCATGACGCGTACTTCCATGTGGGAGATTAGAATTTGATACCCGAACCCTACTCCTGCTCCCCATGCCTGTTGGGGATGGGGCTGCTTAAGAAGTGGACTTCTCAACCCTAGAGAGGAGGCGGCACTCCCAACCACTGAACAACAGTGACCCCTAAGGCTCAGACTTAGGGTGCTTGCATACTGGGCTTTTAGAGGGATGCACAATATTTGGCCCCTGGCTGAAGGAAAGTGGCTGGGCTAGAAAGTGGCTGGGCTAGAAAGTGGTTAACGTTTGAGCGGGGGGAGGGAGGGGGCCATTGTGCTATAGCCCCAGTAGAGGCTTAGGTCCTACAGAGCTGGAAGCCCACAGGAAGAGAAGAACACGGACAGGACAAAGACAATATATTCTATTAACTCAGCGTCTGGAGAGTTAGAGCTCTGTCTAAAACCAAGATATCTAAAACGTTTTATAAAAATGAAAGGTTTATGAGCAAAAGTCACATCCCTTTGAGCCTTTAATGCTTCTTCACCTATAAAGACCTATAATCACAATACAAACTGTATGGCTGGTCAAACTCAAAAGCATAGATATCTTCTTTCAAACTAGCTATATACCTATGTAAGAGGACCTTACAGCCCATGAAAGCATTTTGCTTGCATGAAAGTTCAAACATTTTAGTAGCCACCTTTTGGACGGAGTCCAACTGATTTATATCCAGTCCAGAGGGTGGCTACTAAAATGGTCAGTGGTCTTCATCTAAAGCATATAGGGACAGACAAAGATCGAAACAAGTATACCCCTAGAGGAAAGGTGATATAGGGAGATATACTAGAGACATTTAAATACCTCTAAAGTTCCCATGCCAGGGGGTGAACTTCTTTCAAAGGAAGGAAAGGAGACTCTAGAATAATGGGTCATGGGATAAGAATAAAAGGGCTTAGGCTCAGGAGTAATCTCAGGGAATATTTCTTTACAGAGAGGGGAGTGGATCCATGGAACAGCCTTCCAATGGAGGTGGTGGAGTCAAACACAGAGTTGTAATTCAAGAAACATGAGATGAACTCAGGGGATCTCCGAGGGGTGATGGGAATTGTAAAGCTAAATTAGTTGGGAGATTGGGCAGTCTAGATGGGCCATACAGTCTTTTGCTGCCATATTTCTATGGTTCTATTGTGCAAATTACTTTCAGATTCCACATTCACCTTTAAGAAGAAAAGAAAGATGATCCAAAAAGAGATAATCATTACAGCTCCTCTTCTTTAGATATTCCAAAGAAAATATATGCAAAGTCATGCACCAAATAGAACTAGGCATTCAATCATCAAATCCTCTTATGGTTCTACATGAGCAAGTACATACGGAAACAGGTTTGTTTTGGGTCAGTGCCAAAAACGTGTGTTGAGTTTTCTCTGGCTGAAAGCTAAGACATGAATTAGATACGCCCTTTCAAACAACATTAGGCTAGGCTCTCTCCTGCTAAGAGAAATGAATTGCCCCTCAGAAGTCTGATAGAAAAGGACTGCGGCCTTCAGTATGAGTTACAGCCACTGGCAAGTCTTCAACAAAATTCATGGTGGGCCAAATTTGAAATACACAGGGTTAGAATGAAATCACTTCTCAATATATTTCAGAGTTTCCTGACTTTCCGAACACATGGGTGGAAAATTAAAAAAAAAAAAGGTATAGTGGTAAAGGAATGTCAAACCTTAGTAAGGTGCAAAGTCACAAAACGTCTGGAAAGAAACTAAAATAAGGGAGTAAAGGAAACGATTGGGGGCAAGACAGTGGTGTACAGAAAATCTGGATTGAGATTTTACTTGAAGCAAACTCAACTCAACCTGCTCTAAATTCCTAAGATGGAGAAATGGAGTTTGCTAGGGGCCATGTTATTTCTATGGAGAGTGTAATAACTTTAGGATCACCACAGAATCCAGATATAATCAATTATTGGCTACCATTCCCCATTCTTTACAGATCTCGTTTCACCATGTGACATAATTATTTCTGAGCACACAAAAGGTCGGAGTCAAGTTTGTAACTTGACTGAGAGCTTTTTATGTGCTCACAAACATTTTCCTGACATCCCTGTGAGAGAGAGAATTATTTCTGACACATAATTCACTTACAGTATAAATGTAAACTCTTAATATAAACATGTGCATTCGTTTGGAAAAACCTTTTCAAACAGACACATGACAGCAGACAAAATCCATACGGCCCATCTCCTGCTCAGCTTTACAGACCCTTCTTCTCCCATCAGCAACTCTGTGCTGCTCCCAAACTACCTTGAATTCGGACCCTTCCCTCCTTTCCACCACCACCACTTCCACGGGGAAGCTGCTCCATTGTGTCCAACACCCTTTCTGTAAAGAAATATTCCCTTGAATTACTCTGGAATTTCTCCCCTTTGACCTCTATCCCATGACCCCCGACCTCGTTCCAGAGCCTCCTTTTCACTGAAAGAGGCCCGCCTCCTGTGCATTTATAGCTCCCGTTTCCCTCCAGGTTATACATATTTAGATATTAAACGGTAAATTTTAAGACTCGCGTGCGGGTCTCCACCTGCCTGCGGATGGACGCGGCGATTTTATAACACGCGTGCGTCTATGCGGCTAACTCTGGTTGGACATTAGGGCTGTCCTAAAGTTAACTGGTTCGACATAACTGGCTAACTTTAAGAATAGCCGGATATATTCAGTGATGCGACTGCCCCGCTGAATATACCCTAGTTAGCCGGATATATTTTTAGCCGGCTAACTAGCCAACCCTGACAGTGGCTGAAAATGGACCTCATGGAGTTCAGCCATATGAGATTTTTGAGGTGAAATTGGTGTGCTCTATTTGACACTGGTAGAGGAATTTTTGTCCAAAAAAAAGTCTTCAAAGTTAACATTCTCCAGGCGAGAGAAGATGCGTTGTTTTGTTTTTCAGTTTGTGTATATATGATGGGGTACTTGGTTCACTAATTGTTATTTATTTCATTTTAGTTTTGTGAATTTTTGTATTACATGTGTAAGACAGTATTATTTGTATATGCGCAGTTTTTTTGTTTTTGTTAAATTTATTATGAAATCATACATTACATAAATAACCTTTTAAAGGTCAATACTGAAAGCACGTTGGGCACTGTTCAGCTGGATAAGTGGGACTTATGCGATTAAGTAGGGGCCACTGAATGGGGCAGATTTTAAAAGCCCTATGCACGTAAATCCAGCTGAATTTACGCGCTTGGGGGGGGGGGGGGGTTATGCGCGCTGAGCCTATTTTGCATAGGCCCAGCGACGAGTGCAAGCCCCGGGGCGTGCGTATGTCCCAGGGCTTTGTGAAAGGGGTGGGACCGAGGCCTCCAGCACAGTGGCCGTGCCGGGGAATCGCACGCCAGTACGCGCAACCTACGCCTGCTCAGAGGCGGGCGCAACTTATGGAATAAAGGTTGGGGGGGGGGGTTTAGGTAGGGCAAGGTGAGGGGTGGAGGGAACAGGGAAAACCATTGGGGCTCGTGCGCATGTTATAAAATCGGACGTAGATTTGTGCATGCCGGGTTGCGAGCACAAATCTATGCCCGCGCGTAGGTATTAAAATCCGGCCCTATATGCGCATACGTTCAGTGGCCACCACTTAACTATATGTGCATACGGCTAAAATGTATGCACATAAAAAGTGGGCATGCATGCAGTGGAACAGGGTGGAGCGAGTTAGCTGTATAACTTGTACACCTAACTACACCTAACTACTTGGGATTTACTAACCACCTTTTTCAATAAGAAATTCACCCAAAGTAGTTTATAGCATATTAGGAATAGCAGCAAATAAACAGAGGTTAATTGCATCTTCACAATAAGAAAGTTGTAACGGCATACATCACATACTACTTTGGCAATAAAAGTATGCTTTAGCACTAACTTTGATAGATCAGCACACTGACTAAACTCTGCTAATACAGCAGAGATACTAGTAGTTAACTCAGAAAATAATCCAGCAACAAAGACATGAGTTTGTTGCAGCATATTTATAGTATTTGCGATGATGCCCTGCAATTTTCAAAGTCTTTGAGTTCTGGATTGGGCATTAAGAAATTTGACAGAAAAGCTAAGCTTTTATTTACTTCATAACATATAAGTAGTCATGTATTTACTGGAGATCTTCCAGCAGAGAGTGCCAGAAGGCAGATGTTGTTCCTGTGGAGGATCTGTTGTAGGTATCGATTCTTTTGATTTCCTCTGACATCAGAACTGACATTGAGGATCTGAGTGAGGATTTATTTGATCCAGGAGGGCACATAAGGATAGCCGTTCACTTAGGTAGGAAGGGCCTTCTCTTCTAGAGTCTTGAACACCAGTGCTAAAGTTCTGAATTTCATTCTGTATGCTATTGGTAACTAGTATAGTTTGTGTAAGACGGGTGTGATGTGGTCACACAGTTTGTATCCTTCCATCAGTCATGCTGTGGAATTTTGTATTATCTGGAGTTTCTGGAGGCCTTATCTATTAGGCTGTTGCAAAGTGCATTGCAGACGTCTAGCCATGTGGTTACCGTGGCATGTAAGTTCATTTTCTCAATGAGTGGCCACAATTTTTGTAAGTTTTGTAATTGAAAATGGCTGCTTTTTACTGTTGCCTGAATTTGCAGTAACATGGAAAGTTCAGAGTCCAGTAGGACTGCAAGGCTTTTAGATTTTCAAATCTTGAACTTGTCTATGTACGTTTTGTACCCAGAAAATCTCCATTTTATTGGGATTCAGATGGCATTTGTTTTTGGTCCAATTCTTGGATGGCTATAAGGCACATGCTTAGCTTGTTTATATGTTTGTGGGTCTAGTTCCACTGGTAGTGTAAGTTAAAGGCCAGCATATATATTTCCTTTTTGGCCTAATTTTTATATATTATTTTTTATATAGACATTAGCAGTAAATGGGTTTTGTTTGTTTTTTAGGTAGATCTAATCTTTCCCATTTCTTTCTTTGAATTCTGCTGACTTCTAGCAGATGTCCCAGTTTCCTCTGCCCAGCTGACCTTTCACTTTTATTGTCTATTATCTTAAGTTTTTTGCTACTTTTCTGTTGTATGAGATAAGGAAAGAGGGAAAGATCATTTTTCTTAAGGGAAATGGTGGGTAAGATAGCAATCACAAGATGAGCTGTTAATTAGCCAAAGGCTGTGAAACTGCCAGAAGTTTAAGTCAGTGGTCATCAACTCATCAGAAATGGACATTTGAAACTATAAAGACAGCAAAAAAACCTGTTGGTCTTACAAAGTACTGAATGTGTTACTTTAATAAGTGAATCATATCAAATCCCGGACATCGGAAACATCAGCTATCAGATGGCAAGTAACCTCTGCTGAATTGGAAAAAGTTTTCCATTTCTTGCATGGACAATGTTGGTATGATACTACAGCAAGATTTCTGCTAATTGATTTGGAAAGCTATAAGCCACTAAGAGACTGTTGCTAAAAGAACACTTATTCATTCCTGAAAGAACTCATTCTTGAAGGAACTTCTTACTTACTAACCAATTCACTTACACGCAAACAGCTGTGCATAACTGCAATAAGTTTCAACATTTATGTGAGTGACATAATGGAAGGATTGTCAGGAAAGATTTAATAGAAACATAGAAATGACGGCAGAAAAGGAACAAATGGTCCACCCAGTCAGCTTATGGTAGGTTACCCCCATGCTTATCAGTTTCCCAGACCGTAAAAGTTAAGGTCTTCATTGGTTGCTGCTTGAACCCAATTCCCTGTTACCCCCAAGCTTATAAGTTTCCCAGTGCAGTTCCTAGAACAGTTACCAACCAGCTGTAAGAGAGATTCACAACACTAGTGATAAGACTAACAGCAATGCAACAGTCTCTGGAGCAGCCTTATCATCACTGATACAGAGAGAGAGACCCATATGAGAGAACTTCAGGACATCTGGAAAGAGATGGCTGCTGGCAATTCCCAGTTTTTAGCTTGTGGGTGAGAAATTTCCATGAAGGGTGGAATTTGTAAATGTTTTCCTATTTTAGAGACATCTGGAAACATAAATATTCTCTGACCACAAAAATTAAGATCTTTACGTTTGAGAAAATCTCTAAACAATCTTTCTTTGTCTGACTCTAAATATAGAGAAGACAAAAAGGGTAGCTTTTTTCTGTATGATGTCTATTGACTCCTCGAGGAACATTGATACTCCAATTGTTGAAGTCTCAATTTCTTCCTCTTTCTGTTTTGCCACTTTATCAGAAAAAAAAAAATCTTAGAAATTAATGGCAAATCTTTATCTCCATACTGCAAAATATCTTGCATATTTTTTCAACATTTCTATTGGAGATAGAAAATTAGTCAGACGTAAGTTTTTATACCTCATCATATTTTCTAATTTTTCCAATTCTTTATGGGTAGATAAACTCTCTCTTATATGTATGGTTTCAGTATCTTCTAAAAGTTTTAATTTAGTTGTCACTTTCACCATTTCTTCCTTTAAATTAGAAACTTCCTTTTTTTGTTCCTCAATTTGCACCTTATTTGAATTTACAACAGCAGACAAAGACATATTCATTTGTGAAACATTTTCGTTCATTTTTGACAACATTTTCCAAATGTCTATTAATGTTACATCTTCAGGTGGGTCAACTGGCCACTGCTCTGGCCTCTTTGACTCTCCATCAGCATTAATAATTATCTTAGCATTACTGGAGTCAGTGCAGTCAATTCCTTTAGGTAGACTGCCTGAATCCAAATGCAAAAAGCCATCTGGTAAAGCTGCCAACGGTTGTGGGGGGAGTGATGGTCCAGCGCCGGGCTCAGGGAAGCTGAAAATTGCCCTCCTGAACTATCCCCTGATGGCAATTCAACCCGTCTGAAAACGTGGTTGTCCATTGGTCCCCTTGGTGTAATCGGGGATATGGGAAAACTTTTAACTTTTCTCTTCTTCCCCATTAATGGGTCAGAATAGGCCAGCAAAGTCCACCAATATCCAAAGTGAAGCTTAGACTCACCCACTGCTTCTCTGGACTTCCGGTTTTCTCCGGGCGCGCGGCTTAGGTGCGCGCCGGCGCTGCGCCGCTTCCCTGCCGATTTTATGGGCAGTCTCGGGCCGATGACGTCACTGGTCCCGCCCCCTCCTCGGGGCTCAGCTGATTTTTGCAGCGTTTGAAAGATTTTAAAACAGGCACAAAATCCAGGATCACTGGGGGACCTCTCTCTCTCATCTCCCAGCAGGCTCCCCAGTCAAAACGCCGCTTCTCTGCCAATTTTATGGGCAGTCTCGGGCCGATGATGTCACTGGTCCCGCCCCCTCCTCGGGGCTCAGCTGATTTTCGCGGCATTTGAAAGTTTTAAAACAGGCACAAAGTCCAGGATCACTGGGGGACCTCTCTCTCTCACCTCCCAACAGGCTCCCCCAAATGTTTTCCTATTTTAAAACAGAGCTAATCACACATTTAAAAGGCAGTCTCAAGTTTAAGGTAACAGAAAACCAAAACATTGTTTCAGAGATAGGTTTGATTTTAGTCTGGGAAGATATAGTATGATAAATTGTTGGCCAATGACAAGGTTTTAAATCAGACTGGGGGTTGCTGAAAATGTTATAATGTTGTCTAATGGTATATCTTGTCTACCATTATGAAATATTTTGTTTGTCAGGGAGCTTTATTAATAAATTTGGATGACTTCTTTTTTTTCTGCCTAACAGTGTGGTTACTTTGGTGTAGGGTATAACCTTAAGATAAACAGGGAGAAGTTTATCACCGTATTCTCACATCAAATTAGTGGAAGAGATTTGGGAGAGAATTTAAAATAATTCACCAGGGTATTTTTCTTAGTAGTTTGCAGTAGCATGAGTTGGACATCATCCACATAGATGTAGGTTTTTCATGCCAAAAGTTCAGATCAGTTGTGCAAGTGGTTTGAGGTCTATGTTGAACAGCAATGGTGACTCCACAGTGCTGCCGTGGAGTCATCAAAATGTACAGATTGTTGTCTGTGTGACAGAAAAGAATTTAACAAGCTTAGGACCTTGTGGTTAAGCTGGCTTCTGCTAATCGAGATAACATATCATCATGATCTTTGGTGACAAAGACTGCAGAAAAATTAAAAAGCAACAGCAAAGCTGCATGGCTTCTATTGTGATATCTCATGAGATCATCCAGTAGGACAATGATTAGTCTCTGTTCCGTGATCTTATTGGAATCCAGACTGATACAGGTTTAACCTTTTTTCTGCTAGCCAGTCACTCAGTTAAAGTCTTACTGATTGTTCTATTTTTTTCTCTAGAAACGGGAGACTGGACACCAGGTAGCAGATTTCAGATTTGTCTGGATCCAGATTTAACTTTTTTATTATTGGCCACTCTATGGGGTTTTTTTTTTAATCTATAGGGCTTGGGGTGGAGAGGAGGGGGGGTCAGTGATTTAACATTTTGAATATTTTGCATAACCAAGGAATGGGTGAGGGGAGGTCAGTGCTAAATCTTCAGACATATTTTTAAATTATACTTGGAGGGGCAACTCGGCCTGACAGGACATATTTTTAGCATTTTCACTGGGTGTCAGGGAATTGGACCATTGACCTGTGTGGAACTTTTTTCCAAGTGTATGGTCACTTAACTGGCTATATTTATTTAACAAATGTATCCACTGGAACACTCCAAAGTGTCTTTAAAAATGTTTAGAGAAAAAACTGTGATTTTACTAATATTTAAGTAATTAATATGCTTACACCTATGTTTGCTAGTTTGAGATTTTTTGGGGAGCCAAATTTTGTATTACAATAAAAAGATACATAAATAGTTGACATAAAACCTAAAAACATTAAAACAAGTACAGCAAACTCCAACATACCTGAGCAAGGCTAATCATAATATAACAGACTGTGTGATGAAGAGGGCCATAGCCAGGCCATTTGGCACCTATAGCCAAGTGAAAAAGTGTGTCCTCACCCTGAACACAACATAAAACACCACAAGGAGGGAGACTCTGTTAAATATAGAGGGCTTTAATTTTTATTTTGACCCAGCAGTTTCCTCCTGCTCCATTGGGCTTCCAGCTCATTTGGAACCAGTAAAGAGATCCTGGTGCCATGAGCCTTCATTTACAGCTATCAAAGATACTTTTCCAAACTTTGTTTACTCTAGTTATTGCAGTGGCAGTCTAGGGCTGGGGGCCATGCACAAGTTTCTCTTCAGAATCCTTCAATAATGGGCTCTTAATTCAACCACTAGGTGTCACCCCACTCCTGGTCAAGCCCTCCCACCCAGAATTTATTTATTTAAAAACTTTTCTATACCGTCGCTGTTATATACCATCACAACGGTTTACAAATAGGCACATAGACTAAGGTAAGTAAATGTAGGATATCGTACATTCTAACAGGTGCCAATAAAGTTCAGTTACAATTTCATAAATAAAATCATTATTTGAGTACTGTTGGTCAAGTCCAGGTATATTATTGTTACTATCTCTTTGAAATATTACTTCTTAAATGTAGGATTGAGTAAATTCATTCTCATCTGCATTACCCTGTACTTTCATTCTCTACCCTCCACACTCTTTAGTGAAGGCTTTTTTAAAGAGCCATGTTTTTAAATTTTTCTTAAAAGTTTTGAGATTATTCTGTAATCTGAGTTCAGGGGGCATCGTGTTCCATAGTATGGGCCCAGCCAATGATAAAGCCCTTTCTCTCACTTGGGTTAATTTTGCTGACTTTACTGAAGGGATTGTTAGTAGTGCTTTGTTTGCTGAGCGGAGGTTTTTTTGTGGAACGTGTACTCGTAAGGCTGTGTTTAGCCAGTCTGCTTCTTTATCATATATTAGTTTGTGTATGGTGCATAAGGCCTTGTATTTTATCCTGTATTCGATGGGTAACCAATGTAAGTCTGCTAGAGTTTCGGTTATATGGTCCCTCCTCTTTTTTCCCCGTCAGTATTCTGGCTGCAGTATTTTGAAGTATCTGGAGTGGTCTTATCGATATGCTTGGGAGTCCTAGTAAGAGTGCATTGCAGTAGTCAGTGCTGGAAAAGATGCGTTTGCAATACTGTTCTGAAGTGGGCAGGTGTGAGTAATGGTTTCAGTCTTCTGAGGACCATAAGTTTTGCATAGCCTTCTCTTACTTTTATAGATATGTGTTGCTTCAGGTTGATTTCTGGGTCCATTATTACTCCCAGATTCCTTACTTTTTCGGCTAGCTCAATTTTTTTGTTATTTCTTAGGGTTATCGGTGTTTGAATGATTTCAGTATGTTTTCTCTCAAGGTGAAGGAATTCAGTTTTGTCAATGTTGATAACCAGTTCCATTTGGTTTAGTAGTTGTTTAATTATGTCTAGGTACATGTTAGCTAGATTTAATGTTTTTTCAATTGTGTCGTCTATTGGTAGAATTAATTGAATGTCGTCTGCGTAAATGTAATGTATTATCCCTAGGCCTGCCAGCAGATGACATAAGGGTAGCATATATATGTTTCAAGTTTAAATTTTTCTGATAATGTGTTTTTTATCTGGACTTGAAAGAACCTGTTGTTTAGGTAAGATCTGAACCAGTTTATTGTTTTGTCACATAATCCAATTTCTTCAAGTCTTTTTGGTAGTATTTTGTGGTTTACTGTATCAAAGGCTGCAGATGTTGTTTAAATGGTAAAGTTTATTATAATTACACCCCTGTTTCTTGTGAACCAGCATGATGGGACCACCGTCTTGAATGTTGGTATATAAAAAAGTTAAATAAATAAAAATAAATAAATAAATAGATAAGTCGAGCATTATAAGGATGTAATGTTTACTGTTATCAAAACCTCTTAGTATGTTGTCTGTTAGTGAGAGAAGTAATTATGCATTTATAATATCAGATTTTACAAGAAAAGGACATTTTTAGGTAAAACTTTCACTTTTAAGAACACATATTAAGTTTACATGCATTGTTCTCATGCCAATCAGAAAACCCTGCGAAAAAATGTAAAAAAACACTTGTAACCCATATGGTATTAGTTCTATTGCAATGCATGTTGGGTATAGGCTTGGCCTTCAGAAAGCCATGAGTAAACTGAATTACAAATACAATATAATAAACCTCCCATACCAAAACAGCACTATCTGCCAAAACTCAAATAGTAACAACCCATCTATGAAAAGGCAACATTACAATATTACACCAAACCCTAAAACACTAATACACCTACTATTAGGAAACAGAACAAGCCAGGCTGCTATAGATCTCAACACAGAAATTATATGCTAGAACACTTCACCTTATTCACACATGTAGAAAGTAGACAGATCCTCACCAAATACTGAATAAAGAAACCATATATGTAAACACAAATATTCAGACAACTGGAACTAGAAACCACAACAAGCCAGATTCTGTATGCAGTGCAATAATGGAGAAACAAATAGCACCATTCCTCATAAAACATCTAACAATAAAATTAAGAAATGTAAATCATATTAGTAAACCATACTATTTAAAAATGATAAATATAAAAATCTTATAAAGAGAACATCCAATAATTAAAAGGGGCATGTGATAATATTTCAAAACAGCTGATTCATTAAATAACACCTAATATTAAAACTTACAAAAAAAATGCAAATAAAATCCCCTGCTTTCACACTTGGGACCTTCTGATTTCCAGGTGACCTGAGATTGTCATGGTTAAATGAGGAGAGGTATTGTTGCACACAAACTTTCTCCATGCTCTCTCTCAGACATGCTGAATCATATCTATATATATATATATCTATATATATCTATATATATATATATCTATATATGATACACACTAGATGACAGAACATCCTTCATGAACAATGGATCTCCATACTACCTCCAAGTTCTGAATAAGAGCCTCCCCTGACTCAGCAATTGTTTATACTATTTTTTACTACGCTCTTAAGCCTTTCTTTCCAGCAGTCTACGCTTCCAAGTTTACTATCCTTGCTGAATGTAACTTTTTGTTCTTTTTGTTTTTCCTGTTCCAACTATTGTTTTTGTTACAGTTCCCCAATTCGATGTAAACCGATCTGATATGGTCTTTCAACCATGAAGGTCGGTATAGAAAAGTGTTAAATAAATAAATAAATATATCTATCTCTCTATATACCTCTATCTATCTAATCTATATCTAGAGAGAGAGAGAGAGAGAGATACACACACAAATGCTCGTTCACTCTCTCAAATGTTCAATCATATATACATACACACGCTCAATGATATACATACATGCTCCATCATATACATACACACATACTCATTTACTCTCTCTCTCTCATGCTCAATAACATACACATAAGCTTATAAGCTTATATTTTCTCTCTCACATGTTCAATAACATAATACACATACATATGCTCTCTCAATTACACACACACACACACACACACATGCACCTCATATGTTCTCTCTCTCACAATCACATGTAAGGGTAGATTTTAAAAGCCCTACGCGGGGGTGGGGGGCTGGAGGGAGGGGAGGGAAGACAAGGGGGAGATGAGCTGTTTCATTGCAGAAGCATTGTCTTTGTGCGTTTCTGTATTAAGCTTAAGGCAGCTTATTGTTGAGACATAAATATGTTTTTTGATATGGGTGTATTATTGTTTTGGATTGTATGATGATAAAAGACAAATAAAGATATTGTGTAAAAAAAACAAAAAACCCCAAAAGAAACCCTCGCGTGTAAATTCCGGCGTTTACACTCGTGGCAGGGTCTTGTGCATGCCGGGCGAATCTTCAAAGGGGCCTGGCCACGCACGTAAATGCCGGTATACGCATACGTGCTGGGCCTCTTTAAAGGGGCAGCCGTGACAGCACCATTGTTCGCTGTCCTGAGGACTCGGCTCCCAGTGCACGCACCTTGCTTCAGGTTGGGCCCTGAAGTAAGTAATAAAACAAACAAAAAAAAAAAGAATAGGTAGGGTTTAGGGGGAGGCGAGGAGAGGTGAGGGGAAGGGAGGTTAGGTAGGGGGGTAGGAAAGGTCCCTCCCAGTCTGCTCCTTAATTGGAGCAGACTGGGAGGGAACTGGGGAAGGCCTCACAGGTTAGAAAATAGCTGCGTCCATGTGCGCGCGCACGTTTGAACGTCTACCCCTAAGCCTCTATTTGTGCTGCTCCTGCTTCTGACTGTGGGAAGGAGGGCCGGGGCGTGCAGAGGGAGGGCAGTGCTTCTTGGGCCCCGCGGACCATGCGGCTCCTCCCTGTTTGGCAGGGGGGGATGGAGGTGAGGGACGAGGTCAATGCTCCATGCTAGCACCTCACTACAAGAGCGGGGGTGAGGATGCACAGATGGAGGAGGAGGAGGCAGCGGATGCGTCTTTTACAGCCCCACAGGCTGCGCGGGGAAGAGGAGGCTGATATTTCCCATGACCCCCTTTGGCCTGGGCTGCTTCTTACTGCTGGGGTAAGGGGGAAGGAATAGGCTGATGCTTCTCGCATGGCGGCGCCCCTGATAAGATGGCACCTAAGGCTGAGGCCACATCGACCGTAGGCTGCTGGCTACGGCTCTAGTGATGGACATGACTGGTCCCACAAGAGCCAAAACACCGCTACACTGACGTGAGGATGAAAAAGTATTCGATCTTATAAACACTCAACTTCAAGACAAAAAAATCTTCTTAATGGCTGTATAACGAGAGAGCTTTCTCTAAAGGCTGATTCATATTGTGGGAAAGGTGGTTTAAACGGCCAAGCTTTTCTATTTGATAAGCCATGTTTTTTCCTGTATTGTTTTCGCACAATAAAGTACTAATCTTTAAAAAAAAAAAAAAAAAGCCAAGTTTTTAAGCCAAATACAGCTGCACATCATATAATATACGCAACTGCTCGGGCACTTGAGTTCCATAAAATTGGCCCCAAATCAGGAGAAGCACATTCTGTCTACTGTGGGGATGGTACCTCAAGCAGCCCTTTATTAGCAGATGTTAAAGTTTGTGCCGGTGTGTAAACAAGCAAAAGGGATGCTCTCCAAGGCGTTGAAGTGTTGTTATTTACGTAGCCATCAATGCCTTGAACCTACTTCTCCGACGGACAGTAAGCCAAATGTAAGGAGAATCGGACTGGCGTAATGCGATCGTGTGACCCAACACCTGTTAAAACATGAGCAGCAGGTTTCTGAGGAATTTAAAGTGATCTTAATACATTGTCCGGAAGGCCCACGAACAAGGAACTGCAATATTCAATTTTGGAGACAATTAATAATTGAGGGATAGCTAAAATAATACCAGAGCTCTAACAGTCGTCTCAGATGACATAGCATTGGTAATTTAAAATATCCTCATTTTATAAGACTCTTTATGTGTGTTTTCATAGGTGTCTGGGTCTAAAATTACTTCTGGATTCTGAACGTGACTAGATAGCATGTGCTCCTGAACTTCCAAAGTTGATGAAGTGTTATATAAAAGGAAATCTAGTTAAAATATAAATTTCAGTCTTGAATATATTTAATGCAAATTTATTGTGCTGCAACCAACTTTTAATAGCAGTCAAACAAATGGTGATATGTTTAAAGGTGTAAGAGACCAGGAGCACTCAGCAGGGAATAAAAAAAAAAATTTAAAATGTAAAGCCAAGCCATTCAGAAGTTTACACAGCAGGGCTATATAAATATTAAAGAGTGCTGCAGATAGCGCAGACCCCCGAGGCACCCCCAGTGGTAATAGCATGCCAAGTAGATGTCGTGGTCTCTATACAAATCTGCTTCCTATAATGAAAGAAAGGAGCTAAACCATTTTAATACGGATCCCGTACTCCAATTTCCTGTAATCTCGCGATCAAAATTTGATTCTTTAAAGGGTCAAATGCAGCTGGATAAACTTTACCCTAAGCAGCTATACTGAAATGTAACCAGTTAGGTTTGAAAGTTACCTTGCTAAGGTTAGCTGGATTACTTTAATCGTGGCTGTTCTGTGGGACATTTATCCCGCTGAATATTCTAGCTAACGTTAAGGGATAAGTGAGCTCTTTTAGGGATATCTGAATATTGACCCCCATGGTGACCACAGCTCAGAACCTCACAAAACTAGAAAAGATACAAAAAAAAGGGGCAAAAAAAAATAGAGGGAATGGAATGGCTCCCTTATGAAGGAAGGTTAAACAGGTGAGGGTTTTTCAACTTTGAGAAGAGACAACTGAAGGGGGATATGATAGATGTTTATAAAACTGTAAGTGCTGTGAAACAAGCAAATCTGGTAATGGTTACTCTATGAACCAGATGACTCTCCATGAAACTAACTGGTAGCGGATTTAAAACACATTTAATAAGTATTTTTTCAGGCAATGCACAATTAAATTGTGGAATTTGTTGTCCAAGAATATGATGGAGTCTAGCAGCATTAAACGGGTAGAGAAAGCAGCAGAGGTACGGCTTTGGGGATGCTTTCTAACCCAGATTGGTAGACGTGATGTGAGTGTGTGTGTGTGTGTGTGCGTGTGCGTGTGCGTGTGTGTGTGGGCAGTGTGCTTGGGAGGAATGGAGGGTGGTGTCGGTGTGGGGGGAGAGCTGAGTGTGCATGGATTGGTGGGTGGGGCAGTGAAGGTGTACATTTGGAGATGTGGGACTGGGTATTTGGGGGGGGGGGGGGTCAGGGCCAGTGCTGTTTTCCTCCCTGTGCAAATGATTTATAATGTTAAGGCCCCCCCCCCCAACCAAACCCTCATTGATTCTAACGGAGACGTTCATGAACGTCGCCTTTTTCCTAACAACGCGCGAACATTGTTAACAGGTGCGGTGAGGATAGAGTAAGACCACCAGATTTCAGGTGGGAAAATTTGGGACACCCTTCCCCCCCCCCCCCCCCCCCGAAGTGCCAACAACGGGCAGTTAGCCCATTTGTGGGAAGGAACAGTTATCTGGTGGACTGTCTCCACGGAAAATTGCAGTAATCTAGTCTCAAAATATACTTAAAAGCACATTACTTGAGTTCTGAAGCCACTAAATATTTCCACCCCTTATACAAAGCCTCAGGGCTGACAGGGAATTAATTATGCACCAGAAGAATCCAAATCAGCCAACAAAATCCAGCTGCTCTCAACATGTAAATTCTAAGACAATTCAATAAAGAAGTAGAATAACGTCTCCTCACGCCCCCAAACAATAGAAACTCAGTGTGCGAGACAAGTCTCGGTCAGACAGTCTGAACTGGGTGCCAGGCTGCTTTATCCCGGGGCCGGTGCAGGGAAGGCCCTGCGCTCCTGCTCTGACCCACCCCCCCACTAATGGTCCACTCCACACACAATTACAAATTAGGCATTTATAATAACAGACTTTCATGAAAAAGGCCATTCAAAGTATAAGCTTTTGAGGTAAAAAATATCTCTAACAACAACATATATATTGTAATTCCATGCACACTGCTGTAGTGCCAACCAGAAAATCCTGCAAAAAAGCAAAAAAAAAGAACCCATATGGTATTCGGCCTATTGTAACGCGCGATGAGCGAGGGCGTGGTCCTCAAAAAGCTATGAGTACAATGAATTACAATTACAATATACTAAACCTCCCATACTAAAACAGCACTAACTGCCAGCACTCACACAGTAACAATCCTACCTATGAAAAGGCAATGCTTCAAATAAGGCATTTAAGAAAAGTTTAAAAACATGGCTTTTTAAACAGGCATTTTACAAGGAGACGGGAGAATAGAAATTATTCAGGAATAAGCAGATAAGCACCGACACACAATACTTAGGACGATACAGTAGAGTAGTCTATGAACCCCACATCAAAACTAGCATATTGATCATTATGTATGATAAATTACCCGTAAAAGTACTTTCAGTACACTCGGTCATGACCCACTTCTCTAAAAACTATTTTGCCTAATGATATATTGTAACCGAACCTTTGACGGCACCTGTTAGAATGTACTATAGTACACTTTTACATACATTAAATTTGTGCCTACATGTAAACCGTTGCGATGGTGTATAACTTAGCGACGGTATAGAAAAGATTTTAAATAAATAAATAAATAAATAATACACCAGGCCACCTCCTAACAGGAAAACAGAACAAATCAGACTGCTATTCACCCCTACACAGAAACTACACACTAACAGAATACGTCTCCTCGGTCACACAGGCAGAACACAGACAGATCCCCACCAAACACAGAATAAAGAGACCACGGCGTATAAATATTTATTTATTTACAAATAAATAGGAATGAGCAGACAAAAACTGAACTGGAAACCACAAGAAGCCAACCTCTGCATGCAATGCAAAAACAGAAAGTTGACCATTCCTCAGAAAACATGAAATAAAATCAATAAATATAAAACATTAAATCATAATAGTACAACCATATTAATAAAAACAGCCAACAAAGAGAATCTCTGATAATTAAAAACTAATTTAAATTTGTTTTTTTTAATTTCTCAAACACCAATAAAATATTTCAAAATATCAGACATCAAATAACATGCAAAAATGAAAACTAATAAGGATTAAAAAAATATCACCCCATCCTGCTCTCCATACCTGGGAACGTTTGATTTCCAGTCACCCTGAGTTTTGTCATGGATTAATGGAAGTGGGGGTGCACAAACCTTTTGATGTATACACAGTCACGTTCATTCTCTCACACACACACACACGAGCTCCCTCTAACACACATGCACTCTCTCAAACACCCCCTCTCTCTCCCATTTCTACATGCTCACATATCCGTGCCGCTCCCTCTATTCTTTGGGTGGCTCCTCCAGCAGCCGCAGGCACCTCCTCTTCACTTCAGCTGGGTTGAGATCCACCAGGCAGTCCCTCAGCCGCCTCATTATTTCTGCCGCCAATGGGCAGCCCTTCTTAACTTTGCCTGCCAGTGGGTTGGGCCTTCTCCTCACCTCCTCACCTTAGCCACAGCTGGGTTGGGGTCTGCCAAGTAGCCCTGTTGCCTCCTGCTGGGCCGCTGGTGGCCCTGAGGCCTACACTTTGGCCTCTAGGTCACCACCCCTTCCGAGCTGCCACCCTATGCAAGTGCCCAACTTGCACAGTGGGTTCTCCAATGCTGGGGGTATAGAACTGTGTGTAGTGTAAGGGTGTGTGTAGATTATCTGGGCAATAGATTTGCAGGGGTGTGTATGATTTTTTGATGGGTAGGGGCCTGTGTGGGTGGGATGGGTTGTGTGTATGTGGAGGTTGTGTAGTTTGGTTTTTTGGCTGCGTGTCTATAGATAGTGAATATGACTGTGAGAGAGTGTGTGGGGGGGGGGGGTTCTGTATAAATTGGATATGTTTGGGGGGGTATGGGTGTGTATCTCTATGTGAGGGGTGTAAGTGGATGTGTAAGTGTTGGGAATGGATGTGTGTGCTTCATTAGGTTGGTGTGGGTATATGTGTTGGTGTTTTGTATGGCAGGGTTGTGTGTGTGAAAGGGGAGCTGTGGGGTGTGCTTTTATTTTTGGGTATGGCTGTGTGTGTGTGTGTGTGTAGATGGGAGTGTAGCTGTGGGATAGTGGTTGGGGTACGTATGTGTGTAAGGTGTGTGAGTGGGAACTGAGTAGAAGAGTCATTTATTTCACGTCTCTGTGGGGGGGGGGTGGAGTAGGTGTGAGTGGGTGTGGGTGTGCTGGGAGCAGGTACGGATGTGGAGGAATGTGTCTGCGAGGGGTGCACTATGTACACAGATGATACATGATCTATATCAGTTAGCAAGTCACAGCCCAGTGCCATATTCAGCTCCGCTTCATTTTAAACCTTGCAGTAATTATTCTGTGCTGTGCCACAGTGCTTGCACCTCCCAGGAAGTTCTACCCATGGGCTCCCCTGTGTCCCAGGCTCCCAATGCCTTATCTGCTTTATTTCAATCCAGCTACTTTCTCATAACTAAATAGATTTCTTCCCCAAATCGAGCATTTCAGGCAGTTTTCTTCACGCAGGCTACCAACTAGTTTACAATTTCTCTTTGCAATTAGTTCCCAGACTGGGCCGACTTCCATCAGCAGCAACTGCCAGATTAAATGCCTCACTTCACCATCTTCACCCAGGACACTTTGATGTTCAGTTCTCAAGCTTCAAAATACCTTTTGGATGCAGATCAGACAGCATTAAACAGAATTACTAATTAATTAAGCAAAGTTAAATTTTAAACACTGTTTGTTGTGTTGGCCAAAAGACGGAACAGTACAGCCTGCTTTTTTTTTTTCCTTTTGCTGCTCCTCAGAGATCAAAGACTATCTCCTGCCACCCTCCCCAGCCCAGTTTGAGAAGAGGGAGGGGGAGAATAAGTCTTACTAAGCTTTGGCTAGGATAGCTCAGGCAAAACAGCAAACGAAACTCGCTTTTGATCAGTGGGCATATCAAAAGCCACATTTATAAGGACGCAATCTGCTATCCCCCCCAAGCTTTACCGTTTTTAAGCTCAGAAAGCACAGCTTCACTGTGAACCGTCACTTTATTATGGGCCACTTATGCTTTTGTACTGATGACATTCCCACCCGAGGTGCTGAATTCTGGCAGTGCCAGCTGGCAAACGTTAGGAGTGATGAACAGTATCACAAAATTATAATATGAAAGTGGCTGATCGCCCTCTGGCCCACCGTGACAGCTAACGTGTTCCAGGCATTAATGTTTCTGCTGGGAGGAGTAAGGAAGTGCTTATGCGCGCCCGGGAGGGTCGATTATGAGGCATTTCAGATCTGGCTTGCACAGCACGCAACCTCTTGTTTTACATAATAGAACTGATAGCAACTTAGTCCCTGATGGCAGATAAGGGTCAATGTGGGCCCCACCCGACCTGCCTGGCTGTCCCCCACTCTACTGCTCTTAGCTAAGGATCTATCCCAGCTGCCGGCCCTATAAGCCTGACCTGCCTGCAGGCGATTGCTCCTTATTCAGTTTCTGTTGCCCTTCCCTCTTTGGGTTTCAACCATTCCGGACAGACAAACATACAAGTTTCTACACTTTAAACTCTAAATCAGTGGTTCTCAACCCTGTCCTGGGGACCCCCCCCAGCCAGTCGGGTTTTCAGGATATCCACAATGAATATGCATGAGAGAAAATGTGCATACACTGCCTCCATAACATGCAAATTTTCTCTCATGCATATTCATTGTGGATATCCTGAAAACCCGACTGGCTGGGGGGGTCCCCAGGACAGGGTTGAGAACCACTGCTCTAAATTCAGATACCTCCCCCTACACCACTAATGTTATGCCATCAAGAACAGGGCGCTATCTCTAAGAACCAGCCCAAGGGCATGGTGGCCCCCTAGAAGGAGAAGGGAATAGCGCTAAAGGCTTCTTGGCATCTTGGTGCTTCTGCTGCAGGTCCCATTCAGCATCTGCAGCCCAGAAAGGTCTATCGGCAGGAAAGGATTTGCATGCATGGGTGGGATGCATACACTGAATCCTGTTGTACTCAGACACCGGGATGCTGGGCCAGCAAATCAACGGCAGGTGAGACTGGTGGAGTGTACTATAACCAAATAATGGTTCAAAGCATGCCATAGAAATAACTGCTCTTATCCCCGTGAAAATATCAGAACTCACCCTTTTCTCAAACAAAAAAAAAAAAAAATCAATAGGACCGATGAAGAAAAAGTGTAGCGGCGACACAACGCCCTTGCCACTTTGTTTTGAAGGTCCTCTTCTCATTTCTCACGAAGTTTTGTGGTGCGCTTGTTGTGAATTTGAGATA
Source organism: Rhinatrema bivittatum (assembly GCF_901001135.1). Taxonomy (NCBI): domain Eukaryota; kingdom Metazoa; phylum Chordata; class Amphibia; order Gymnophiona; family Rhinatrematidae; genus Rhinatrema; species Rhinatrema bivittatum. The sequence goes on along the minus strand of NC_042621.1, from coordinate 72,549,212 downwards.
TTTATGTAGTGCTGATAACATTTCCATAGTGTGGAGACCGAGCGATACTAAATTATCATCATTCCCTTTTCATATTATTACATTTATTGGTTTCCTTTGCCATCCCCAAACTATAACAGGAAAAAAAAAAAAAGAAAGCAGCAACAATTTGGCAAAGCAGCACCCCAGTTTGGAGAAATCTCACTCTCTATTAAATCTCTGATGGAAACAAAGAATACGAGCCAATGTATTTGTCAAAAACAAGATTGGTATAGCAATTTTATTTATAGTAAATACTGTACAAGAATTACTTCAAGGGACAAGATTAAGTTTTATTATGGCTCTGCTAATCTGGACCATGTAGAGGACAACACACCTGCTGGTTCTGACAGCCCTGTTACGCGTGCTGCCCGCGGCAGACCCGCGGCACGGCCCTCTCACCTTCTTGCACGGACTCCAGCTCCTGGTTCCTCTTCCCTGGCGGAGGTGGGCCGCCAGCTCCGACTTCGGGTCACCTCCAGCTCTGCCATATTCCCCAGTGTTGCCAGCCAAGATGCCCCTGCTCGTCGGGCCTCTCCTCGTGGCCCGCAGAGAGACACCGCCATCGGCGCTGCGCCCCTCCCCCTCCCTAGGCACGTGCCGATGAATAATTTTTGGGCCGAGGTGGGGTTGGCGTAACCCATAGGTAGCTGGAGATAGGCTGGTAAGTACCCAAGAATAATTTTTGGGTACTTACCAGGTTCTTATGGCCTGGATTGGCCACTGATGGAAACAGGATGCTGGGCTTGATGGACCCTTGGTCTGACCCAGTACGGCATGTTCTTATGTTCTTATCTTAAAAGGCAGATATTCTCTGAGTCAAAAGAAGATATGCCGGTGACTGGCTGTGTCAATGCTGCTCGGAATTTCCTTTTGTTGGTTGAACTAATAATATGCCTCCCATCCCCAAAGGAAAAGTTAGGGCTTACCCTTCGGAGCCCTCTCTGCCTTCTGGATTGCGTTTGATTTCCAATTTTGCGGTAACATCATCTTTGGAAGAGAGGGCGATATCCCCTTTGCTGGGCCGGACAGCATATAGACACATATGTTATAAAATGGCCGTGTCTCTGAGTGTGCACAGATGCACACACGCGGCCACCCATTTACGCTTGTATATGGGCACACACAAAGTTGCTACTATATTTTATAACCTATGCACAAAGGATATGCGCAGATTATAAAATATGAGTACATACACATATACAAATGCTCCTGTATGTAAAACCCACAAGCCGTGCAAGTTTGGACTTTATTCAGATAAATGCCGATTTATCCAGCTAAGTAGCAACACATAGCCAGATAAGTTCAAAAAGCACTGCTTAGTCAGACAAATGGCACTTTTCAGACTTATCCAGCTATCGGCTCGATCCAGTAAGGCCGCGGTAAAAACAGTGAGGTAGTGTCAGGCGCACCCTTCCTCCCCGCACGCACAGTTCTCTTCACTAACTCCCCGATACTCTCCTCTAATCGCATGCAAATGCATGCCGCGGCTGTGAAGCGTTAGGGAAGGGTTATGCCCGCGCAACCCATTTTACTGTATAGGCGCTGTAACAGCGCCTATACAGTAACCTGGGTGCGCTGGTACCTGTCATTTCAAATGACATTTGAAATGACAGGCACCAGGAAGTGTAAAAAAGTTTAAAAAGTGTAAAAAACAAAAATACCTGTGTGTTATATAAAAAAATAAAACAATTTTAAATACCTGTCGGAGGGCCGTGGGTCCAGGCGGCCGGTGGGCGGCGGGCAGCCATCAGCGGCATCCGGTAGTCCCTTCTCCCTTCCTCCCTCCCTCCCCTGCCTGGATGAGCGCCAAAATCGCACGGGCGGGTCGGCAGCGGGGGGGGGGGGGGGGCGGCAGCAGGATCTGGGAGCGGCGGGTAGGCAGCAGCGGGGTCCGGGGGTGGCAGCGAGATCCGGGGAGCCAGCAGCGGCAGCATGTTCGATCGCGCAGGCAGGTAGGTGGCAAAGTAAAGATGGCCGCCTGCACGGGAAAATCGTGCAATTGGCCGCTGAAGACGTGACGTCACACCCCGTGACGCCAAACGTCGTGACGTCACGTCTTCAGCGGCCAATTGCACGATTTTCCCGTGCAGGCGGCCATCTTTACTTTGCCACCTACCTGCCTGCGCGATCGAACATGCTGCCGCTGCTGGCTCCCCGGATCTCGCTGCCACCCCCGGACCCCGCTGCTGCCTACCCGCCGCTCCCAGATCCTGCTGCCGCCCCCCCGGACCCCGCTGCTGCCTACCCGCCGCTCCCGGATCCTGCTGCCGCCCCCCCCCCCCCCCCCCCCCCGCTGCCGACCCGCCCGTGCGATTTTGGCGCTCATCCAGGCAGGGGAGGGAGGGAGGAAGGGAGAAGGGACTACCGGATGCCGCTGATGGCTGCCCGCCGCCCACCGGCCGCCTGGACCCACGGCCCTCCGACAGGTATTTAAAATTGTTTTATTTTTTTATATAACACACAGGTTTTTTGTTTTTTACACTTTTTACACTTACCATAGCAGGCCCGAGCCTTGCTACTTTTTCGTTTGTTTTTTTTTGCCCTGGTCCCGTCCGGTCTCCTGCAGCCCCGTCCGGTCCGGACGGGGCTGCAGGAGACCGGACGGGACCAGGGCGGGTAAGCAATGTTTTTACCCTACACTACACTAACTCCTACTAGGGGGAGGCGGTAAACTAGCAGGTTAAGGCCGCGGCAGAACAGCGGGTTAGGGAGGAGATAATATCAGCGCCCGTTACAGTATCGCAGGGGAATAGATAATTCCTTCATTATACAGCTTTTTCGTTCATTTACATGCCGGGTGCGGAAAGGGTTATGCGTCTGTTTTCAGAAGCGATACGGACGCGTGAAACTGGAGACTGTATCGCCGAACTGCCTTGCGCGCCCGAATTGTGCGCTACGAGCACGTTACAGACGGGCAATCCTCGAGCGGACGATACTGGATCGAGCTGTATGTAGGCCTGCTGCTACTAAGCTGGATAAATCAGAATATAGGCAGATAAATACTGCTACTTATCCAAATAAGTTCAAATTTCTCTGTCAAAGTAACGGGAAAGGCGCTATTTAGTGGAATAACTTGGAAATTAGATAAGTGTTCACAAATCATATACTCGGATATTTGTACTTCCAATTTTAAAAGGATATGCGTGGAGATATTAATTGCGTACCTCCCCCCCCCGCCCAACCCTGTAAAGCAACTTTTACATGTGCAAGTCGGGGGATTTTCTAACATGCACGCAGCCATGAAATAGCCAGTTTTACCAATTAGTCTACCAGTTCTCCCAGCCCATCTGCAGCTCGTGAACTTCCGCCTGAAGTTCCCCCCCATTGCACCCAGACCCTCAACCCAGACATTTTTTCACTTTAATAATGTTTACGATTGCTTATATTGAGCAGAAGTGAATATATGCAAGAAAAAGATGTATGCGCATCACTTTGGCAGGTTTTAAACCAGCAATTTATGGAAATGTTGGCCCTGCCCTGCAAGGCCCCTGGCACATCCCTTTCTTACACATGCAAAGTTACTTGCGGACCCCGATTTACACATGTAAGTTGCAGTTTTGAAAATAGCATGCATTCGCATATGTGCTATTTTATTCGCACAAGTGCGAATTTTTACGCACACAATGAAAATTCATCTGTAAGCCTATATTAAAATTAATTCTCCTAAGGGTGCTGGGTTTTGTTTTATTTTAAGAAAAGAAAAAAAAGTGCTTTGATAGTGTACACCAAGCAAATGTCACTGGATATCTAGCTCAGTTGGAATCTTCTCCAACTCTACAAACCACCAGGAAAGGCCTGAAACTAGAACTTAAGAACATAAGAAATAGCCATGCTGGGTCAGACCAAGGTCCATCGAGCCCAGCATCCTGTTTCCAACAGAGGCCAAACCAGGCCACAGGTACCTGGCAGATCCCATAAAGTAGATCTGTTACTCACTCCCAGGAATAGATAGCAATAGCTTTCTTTAGACTACCTGGCTAATAATGTGTTATGGACTTTTTTTTTTCCCTCCAGGAACTTGTCCAAACCGCTATGCTAGTCACTTTGATCACATCCTCTGGCAACAAATTCCACTGTTTGATAGTGCTAAAGTAACACGAGTACACATTAGTTTCAGTCAATATTCCTCCTGTCTGTAATCCAGTCCCAGCTGCTATTGTGACAAGGCCACGCCCAATAAACATAGACTATGGCACCCATAGGAGACTGGTACAAGTGTACTGCTTAAAATGATTGACAAATGCCACTTGCAGACTGCTCATTCTCTTCCTCTATGCTAAAAAAAAAAAAAAAATCCCTTGACCCCCTTTCTTTCTGGGCCATTATACTGACGAGCCAAAAATCTCTTTTGGGTCATCTGTTTAATATAGAATTTTCTGTCTTTTGCTAGATCAATACAACTCATGAGAACCTAAATGTAAGTCTCTGCAGTAGTTTAACCAGAAGACACATTGGGAACCTTTCCATATAGAAAACAACTACTATCTTAAATAACATTTATTAAAACAGAAGAGAAGATAAGCCACTCTCCCAAGGATTCTTAGGGGCATTTTCATGTTTTCTCAAACAAGTTCTTTGTATTTTAATACATAACAGCTGAGAAAAACGTTCTCCTTGAACACTGGATTCCAGGAATCTCTTTTGCAGAAGAAACTGGATTTCAGACTTTGCGTTCTTTCTGCAGAGCAAAGTGTTTTTATCTAAGCACAACAGCTGAAAGCCTGCTCATAGAACAGAAATGTCTCCTCATATTCTTTCCAGAAACCCTGAGGGGGCCACACTGATGAAATACGTGGAAGCCAATATTCAGTGCTGTTTGATCGGCTACGACTGGATTTAGTCAGGCAAATTGCAGGACATGAAAATCCCTCTGCACTGATTGGCCCTGAGACAGCCGGACAGCATGTTATCTGACCACCTTAGGGGCATTCCAGGAGGATGCTGGTTATCTGGCCAAGCTGGATAAATGCCGCTTTTCAGCATCACCTGCTGGTAACAGGACTGCTGAATAGTTAAGCCAAATAGACTTATCTGATTAACTTTAAGCTAGCCAGGGATATTCAACGGTGCAGGTACGCTGATGAATATCCCCAAAAAAAAAGAAAGCACTAATGCAGTTTATCTGGCTAACTTTGCTGGCCAGACAGCAGCTGAAAATGTACCTCATTATTTAATTTAAACTGGCAGGGAAATCCTCTGAACACAATGCTGTTCTGTATCTTTTCCTCTGCAGGAGAATGAAGTGAAATGGAATTTGAGGTTTAGATATAAGAGAGACGAAACATCTGCTGGGGGGAAAAAAAAGGCTAGAGAAAGTAAAACAGTTTTTTGGCTATAAACAATCATGTCTCGCCCTCATCACCTCCAAACAAACCTAAAACAGGTGATGGCATTTAACGTCTGAAAACACAACCCTGGAGCTACTTGAAACTATAAAAAAGTCTCCTTAGTATCTGCAGCCAGAATTTCCACTGTTCAAGCCTCGACTTCAGAAAAGCTGTAATGTTTCTCGGTAACAAAAGGGACTTGTTCTGCTTTTTTTTTTTTTTTTAGGTAAAATCTTGGCCTTATTTAGCTGCTGGAGAAGTACCGAGGAGCACCTGACCACAAAACCCTTTGTATTCCGGAGGGTATTAGTGGGGGAGGGGAGAGAAATGAGTTTCACTCCAGAGTATTATCTCCATGCACGGATGGCAACGGCGCGGCAAAAAAAGAGCCGGCGGAGCACACGTTTCGAAAACCGTCCCCAAAATTACATGACCCTGTTTTCTTGCACAGAAAACTACCAGATTCTCCTCACATTTATAGGTTGCTTTTGTCACAAAATACTTCTTCAGTCTAATAATCTGAATGAACCTAGCGCGGGCTTCTGCGGGAGCTTTCCCCTTCTGTTTGCAATGACCATCCTCCCCCACTCGGGACACATGTAAGATAACACTCTGCCGCCAAGGAGAGAGAAAGGCAGAGCCGCAAAGTATGCGTATATCTGTACATAAAATGTAGAAATGATGGCAATAACCACAGCTACTTACATTAAGAAAAAAAAAAAAAAGTAACAGTTGTAGTGAATGAAGAGCATCAACGACCAAGGGGTCCATACATTTTTTGTCCAACACATGCTACTGTGAACCTCCTTGCTCACGCTAGCATGTTTGGAATATAATTTGCAGACGGTGAAGGAACATAATTTTGCATAAAAAAAAATTCCAGCGAGGAACCGCGTCGTCGGCGCACACCGGAGATCCTGGCTTCATCTCACGAGCCACAGAATAACCGAGAATTTCAGGTCTGCTATCTCCAATTTCCGACGAGAGGCGGGTGGGCAAGTGGGATAGACAACAGCAGTCAAACTGCAACTTCCCCGCACAGGGCTCAGTAAATAAAAAAAAAAAGTGGCTGTTCCTGAGTTTTAGCCTCCCGTCACTGCAGCAAGACCGAGTCTACATTTCGCTCTCATGGCGTAATGCTTTCCAGGTTTACTTTGTTCTCTCTCTCCTTCAAAAGAAAAGCACTAATGCAGCAGGTCCTCTTACCAAATGCAGTCTTAATCCGAGAACCGAGAACCTTTTACTGTTGGCCAGTTAAGTCTGTTAAGGCTAAAGGATTTGATCAAACTTTAAACAAACACAGAACTTAAAGCCAGTTTCTTTCTCGGCTGCTTGAGGGTTCATTTTATCTCCTCTACTTCAAAGGCTTTATATAGAGAGACTGCCAACTATATTTACACCCACACACACACCCCCCCACACACCCTAGCTGAAATCTGTTGAAATTCTCTGAAGGCCCCTATTAACTCTCTATCCCAGTCTGAAGCCAGCACTCCCCTTCCACCATCCACAGCCCTAGCCCAACACTTCCTTCCCCTCTCCCCACCTTGATCCCAGCAGATGTTGACCCTCCTCCCATTAGCTGAAATAACAGAAAGGGCAAAACACCCCCAAACCATAATCCCCCCCCTGAAAAAATATGCCTTTTCCCTGTTCAAAATAAGCACCCACTGCAACCTCCTCTCACCCCTGCCTCCCCCACCCCACCATCGCAGCAACATGGGACTTCTGGAGCCAGGAATGATCACCAGTCGCTCCTGCTTGGCTGTTCCTGCATCTAAAATGGCAGCCAGTCAACCCAAGGATGGTGCCATTTTAGAATACGGTATATTACTGCCGCGCAACACAATGCTACTGACCTTGGACTGACCAGTGGCCATTTTGTAATGCCGAAAAAGCTGGGCAGGAGCAACTGGGGATAGTTCCTGGTGCTGCGAAGACCTGGACCCGAGATGGGGTGAGGCTGGAATGGGAAGAGGTCCAGGGATGCTGGTGCAGCTTTTGTTTAAGTGGGGTTTGGTGGGTGGAGGAAAGGAATTACAAAGCTGGAGCACAGGCAGGAGTGATGGAGGATGGCGCCAGCCCCCGTGGAACCCCCTGCTGCAGAACCATGATGGGGTAATGGCTGAATGATGGGAAATCAGTGAGGGTGTTCCTCGGGGCCCTTGGTTAGAGCAGGTTCTGTGGGCAGGAGGAAGGGCGACAACTCAGACCTCCAATTTCCTGGTTAGTGGCTGGTGGGGAGTGCATGCACACTCACCAGCTGCCAACAGACACCACAAGAGTAGTGTGTGTGTGTGTGTGTGTGTGTGTGTGTGTGTGTGTGCGTCTGCCAGCCACTCTGTATAGTTTTGATTTTCCACCATTAAAGGACTACAGATTACAACACTTCACTATATCTGCTGTTGCATGGCCATAATCACATTGTGGCTTGACCTTCATTTTTCCATTTAGCAAGGAGTTGCGCGCATCCGTATGCCGATGCTGAAGGTATTTCAGTGCCTTTGAGAAATGTCCAAGTCTAGGGGTGCAATGTGAGCTGATGTGTTTGCGAATGCCCACTTTCCAAGATGCACTCATTTACATGGAAGGGATGTGCTATTAGGTTTCAAAACAGAACAAAAGAAACCCCAACAAAATTCTGTTTGTTTTCGTTCGTGTTGTTTTGGATATTCGCTGCCACAGCCAAATTAAAAAAAAAAAATCTTTGGATGTAAGTCCCGAATCCTCCAGCCACCCTCCACCTCCCCCAAACCCAGCCCTTATACCATTGTGGGTCTGCAGGTCTGCCAGGGCAGGGGCAATTCACAGTTGGCTCCGGGCCTGCATTATTAAAATGGACACCAATCAAGCAGAGGCCAACGCCATTATGTTGAATGGCAGACCCACGATGAGGTAAGGGCTGGGGTGGAGGGGGATCAGGGAGTCATGGGAAGCGAGAGGGCCTTTGCTTAAGGGGGGTTTAGTGGACGATGGAGAGAGATACTTTTGTTTCATTTTTTTAGCATGTTTCAATGCTGACGACAACCAGCTCCCAGGTACATTATCAGTGCCAATGGCTCAGTTATAATTAATATTCTGCTGGTAAAATAAGGCTCTTGTCACATCTTTAGAAAGAAGTATAAAGTGACCATCATATGATGTCTCTTTGTGCAAACGGCTTGTGGAAAAAGCCTTCGAAGCTCAGCTTATAGAGGAAGCCTTAAGGCACGGAGGCTAAATTTAATCATCGGTCACTTATACTGTGTTCATGAATTCTCTTGACTGGGGCTGAGAATGTTGTACCTCTGAGTGGTGCACAATTATTGAAACTATTATGTGCACTTATCTCTGGCAGACTTTGGTGGTCCTGAAGACTGGTCCTGAAGACTGGCCTCCAACGCTGCAGGGTTTCGGAGGACACAGCTCCTTCTTCAGGGAGCCTCAGGAATAGGATGCTGCCTGTGAGTAAAGGTTATTCAGGTGTGGACAGGTCTGGTTTATTTTGAATGGCTCAGTTACAGCAGGCTCTGTATAACATTTCAAACTGGCCACTTCACAGTGAGTTGGCCCTGAATTAACTAAAAGCCGAGCTTCTGGTTGTCAGTGAAAGAGGACCCTCTTGGCACCAGCAAATAATAAAGTCTTGGTAGATTAGGGGGATTAGTAAGTTGTCCCTGTGGAGCAGGCCAAATCTTTGGGCGAAAGGCCTGATTCTTCTCTGTCATTGGAAAGTCATATGTTCCAACCAATAAAAGTTGGGTTTTTTTTAAAGGTTCAGCACGTGTGTCATCTTCGTCCAATTCTATGTAACAGTTTCTATACCAACTGGCAACAAACACAGTCGACTCCCTTCAAAGAGGTAGGATCAGATTCTTAATATCCAGATAATGTGCTGGACTACACATGCACACAGTTGTTACATCCAACATAATCTTTTATTTATTTATTTTATTTTCGATTTTTATATTCCGCTTTTGTTCAAACAAATGATGCCATCCTCCAATAGGCAATGCATACATTATAGAGAGCTTATGGATGTTACGTCCAGTTTTCATCTCTTTCATTTGGAATTCCAACACCTTCTGGAACACAGAATGGGTCTTAGTATAGTTGGCATAAGGGAGATCTTTCACCAGCTGATAGTCTGTATCTTGACAAAGCTGCTCATCTCTCCATCTTTCAATACAGTCCATGATGTTCAGGAGCACTTTTGGGTACGGGACCCCAAAAAGTCGCCATCACTATGCTTCAAGTCTGCTTGTGACAGACAAGTTAGTGTACGGTCTACAGGAGAATTAGCTGGGTTTTCCAAGACTCTAGCAACAGTACAGTAGAGAGGTCTACTTCAGGGAGAGATGACATCTCGTTCCAGTCCTTGGTGAAACTCTTCCATCCTAGCTGCAGTTTCTCCTTCCTTTGAAGGGTGAAAATCCTCCCGCCTTCTGCTTCCACAAGCTTCCCTTGCTAAAACCAGATAAGAATGGTGCATATCCTGGTTCATTTGTAAAGTCAATATAATCTTGAAAGGTCTCAGGAATAGGAGTCAACAGTGGTGTGTCTTTATGTGGATTAGGGATTTCTGTACAGATAGTGTCCAAATGTAACCGTCTCTATGACGCCACTCAATCCCATCTCTCTGCTCCCAGAAAAATCACTGGAACCATAGCTTTGATTTTATCCAGTTCTTGCTGGTAGATCCAGCACAGATGACTTCAGCCCCTTCCAAGGGATCACAGAATAGATGACAGTGAAGATGATCTGCGCTCTCCACTTGCACCATGCAATTCAGCAGTGCTGTTGCCTATAGGTGGCGCTGAGGTTAACCTCCCCTCACTATGAGGCTCAGGTCTGGACCTGAATTTAGTTTTTTTCTGCTTATGCAGCTTCTTTCAAGGGAGCATCCCCAATGGTACAGGGCAACTGGTGCTCAGGTTCCCTGAGTAGAACTGCGGTCTCATATGGGCTAGGGAAGAGTGGAAAGGTACCTCCTGCTGCAGCGGGCCCTGTAAAATCTTTAGGCCTGGATGGTTCACCTTCAATTTTGTTGTGCAGATTTCCACTTTCCAAAGAAATGGAGGTCTTGATTGGGAAATATTGATGCACAGCGGCTGCCCCACCAGATGGAGGAGATAGGTGACATGGACGTCTCTTATGAAAAGTTTAATTTGATAGGCCTCACATTGCAAAATTACCTGGAGCCACCCCTGTCACAGATAACAATCTCTGCATCCATAACTTATTTATAGTGATGTGCCATCCAGGACTAACCACACGCAGCCTTTCATACGATATGCATTTGGATTTTCAAGTCATTTTACTATATATATATCTTGTTGCAGGCAACTCAAGTGACGGGAATGTTACCCTTAGGACAAGGCACCTGATGGTACCGCCCACTTGGACTGGCATAGCTGCAATTGTTTTTTTTCTGTTCGCTGAGCAGTCTTGGTTAAGAGATCACAATGCTAAACTCAAGGTCCAGCTTTAGATGAAGCCTTTTTCCTTTCCGACAGCTAGCTGCTTGGCTCTCGTCTCTCTCACTCTGAACCGCATGCTGGTCCTTGTGCTTATCACACTCTTAGATTACCTACGTTATTTGTGTAGGGATTGTGACGACATAGCATCCTACGATTTTGAAGTTGATTGGTTGGCAAATGCTGATGTTTCACGTTGACAAACGGTCGTATGCAATACAACATTCTTCTCGGCTGATTTTGGGCACTTGACTCCCAATGGCAGCCCCAAGAAGGAAATGGTGGCCATCTTAAGTTAATGTTGCAGTTCACAAAAGCATTGTGGTTTCAGTTCCAAACAAGGCAAAGTGTGATAACAACAGCTCAGCACATACTTTCTTCAAGTAAAGTTACAATTTCAATGCATACAGTGTCCTTTGTCCAGGTACCAAAATTGTGTAATCCCCCAGCTGCTGTCCCCTTGCAAGACCCCATGGATTACATCTCAAATACAGTTTTAGCTATTACTGTCCTCTCTTGATGTTAATCCCCTCTAACAGGCCGATACAGTACAGTGCGCTCTGGCGGAGCGCACTGTTAACCCGCGATTGGATGCGTGTTTGACGCGCTAGCGTTACCCCTTATTCAGTAAGGGGTAATAGCGCATCGAAAACGCGCGTCCAACCCCCCCGAAACCTAATAGCACCCGCAACATGCAAATGCATGTTGATGGCCCTATTAGTCATTCCCGCACGATACAGAAAATAAAATGTGCAGCCAAGCCGCACATTTTACTTTCAGAAATTAGCGCCTACCCAAAGGTAGGCATTAAATTCTTCGGGCACCAGGAAAGAGCACAGAAAAGCAGTAAAAACTGCTTTTCTGTGCACCCTCCGACAATATCATGGCGATATTAAGTCAGAGGTCCCGAAAGTTAAAAAAAAAGTAAAACAAAATAAAATTTGAAATTGGCCTGCAGCTTGAAAACCGGACACTCAATTTTGCCGCCGTCCGGTTTCTGAGCCTGTGGCTGTCAGCGGGTTTGAGAACCGATGTCGGCAAAATTGAGCGTCGGCTGTCAAACCTGCTGACAGCCACCGCTCCTGTCCAAAAAGAGGCACTAGGGACGCGCTAGTGAAGTGTTCATGTACACACCTCCAATATGTGGCTTTTAAAGCATGTTAAAACTGCATTATTACAGATTAATGGTAATACTCATAACATTACTGATATCAAACACACAAATCCGGTTTAACACAAGCAAAATATTAATGAGCTACATCGCACGCAATTGCAGGCATTAATTAAAAGGCTTAACTCAAATCACAATAAATCTCACAGTCTGCAATAAGCCTTTCAACGTTAACTACACCTGCCAATGTTAGCAAGGCTCTCCCTCCCAAGATGGTTAAAATGTCAGATAGCTCAGCGTTCACCCCTCTCCCCAAAGAAAAGCTTTCCCACTCATGGCACCCCTCATCCTGGCATAACCCCCAATGCCCATCCAACAGAGCTAGCTGGGAGCCCCCACCTGCACTGGGCTTGCAAAAGAAATTCAGCCCGGGGTCCCCCCCCCCGTTAACCCAAGAACTACAGGAAGTCCATGGTGCAGGAGCAAAAAGCCATCACTTCTGCCCCACCAGCGCCAAAATTCAAAATGGTGACTACCGAACCACGGCTCGTCTTGGCCTGTCACATGCAGGGCATAGGGGCGGCTTGGGCCGGCCAGCATCATTTCGAATTTCAGCACCAGCGAGACAGGATCGGGTGGGCATTACTCCTACTGTATGGACCTCATGCAACTCTGGGGAGGGGATGGCTACGTTTTGGGGGCTATTGGCTTCCTGTGTTGGGAGAGTGAGGCGGTAGGGGTGTTATGCTGGGGTGATGGGAGCACAAGGGAGAAGCTTTTCTTTGGGGATGGGAGGGATTTGGTGCAGGGGGGGAAAACTTGGGGCTACTTGCCCCGTTTTTCACAGCCCAAATGGACCACCAATGTGCACTTCCACAGGCGCGAATGCAAGGATATGCCTACTTGTAAATCTGTGGAGAAATGACTTGCGTTTGAAGTGGAAAGTTAAAGAGCCAAAGCTTAGCAGACAGGCTTCCCGGTTTGGGGGGAAAAAAATCAATTCCAGCTTCCCCTCCCCCACTACCCCCTCCTCTTCGTCTGTCAGAAGGAAGGACATCCGACTCTAAACCACGGAAATTCTCTTGGTTAAAAAGTGAAACATCAAAATGAAAGCACTAGTACAGCATGGGAATGCAGTCTAGAATCAGGGGTTTCTGGCGGTTACCCAAAGGCACGTGAGAAACAAAGAAGAAACAGGCACAACATGGGGCCGGAGCACTAAAAAGAACCAGACTGATGGTGTAAAAAGCTCACTGTCACGTGGCTCTGAAGAAAAGACCCGGAGTTTCTGTCCTGCAGATGATGCGGACTTTGGCTGACTACAACCGATTTTTTTTTAAAGGCCACTTAAAAATTAAAAATTGTTTGATTTCATGCAATAAGGTACAGGTGATTTCAATAGAGGAAGTGAGCTGAAGTTCAGTTTTTATTTATTTATTTCAAATCTACTTTTATTATCGCCAATAAAATATTGCCAAGAACCATCCAGTGGTGCTGAGATAACAAATTAATGTATTTTTTATTCAGCTAAAGCATTAGACATCCCCTGTTTTAGAACTGAGCTCATTATCATTATATTTGGGGCAACTGACACACTTTCATTTGCACTGTTACATGGAGATGGCAATACAGGAGACCTAAGTGCAGCATGCGTTAACGTTTATCATTTGTCCATTATGTATTGCTTTCTTTTTCATGACTGATCTAAAAATCCTAAACAGTGCTTTAAGAGAGTTTAGCAAATAAAGCTTAATGCAAAAAAAGGTAGCCTTTAATTTGGGATGCAGAACCCTACTATATGATCCTGTTTCCCACCTTCTCCACCACACCCGCCCCCAGTCCCCACTCATCCCCAAAAAACGTGACCAAAGCTTCTTCCGACTATTATCCCACTATCTGATGTCAGGATAATAGTCTTACTAGAGATGGAGAGGATCCGCCAGTAAATCAGCCAGTCAGCGAGCCCCCCCAGGTTTATCTGTACGTTTAGGCATGACTTAGCCCCCCTGGCTTACAACTATAATAAATGCAATGCTACCTCAAGGCCCCCTTTCCCACTCACTCAAAAAGGGCAGTTAACAAACCTATTCTGATGAAACCCAGTTTGGACTGGAAAGTAACTGAAAATTTTCGGCCAGACTTCAGCCTTCCTTTCTTGTCCAAACTAGTGTAAAACGTGGTCTACCTCCAACTACCTAGAGAGGAAGACATCTTACGCTGCCACCAACAGGCTTCAGGAAGGGCCATGGAACTGAATCCAATCTCCAATAACACGCTGATCCTTTTCCTATTGGATCTTCCCACTGCCCTTGAAACGGTCAACCACCGATTACTGATTCATCGCACTGCCCCTTAAATGGTTTATATCATTCCCTTTTAACTGGATGCAATCTGTTGCTTAGGATAATACTTCCTCCACACCAAGGGGTCTCATGTGCAGAGTACCACAAGGCTCGGTCCTCTCCCCGATCCCTTTCAAAATGTATATTTGCCCAATCTCTCCTATTCAAAGATCCCGACCAGGGTATTCAACATCTGACAAGATCTGTTTATGATGCTTTTCATGTGGCTTCCTGCACCTCGACTGTGTCTATAGCCACAAGGAGACTATACTAGAAGCATGCAATCAAGCTAAAGGAAGACATTCATGAAAAACTGCACTGGCTCCCAGTTCAAAGCAGAATAAAATATAAAACTTTCTCATCTTCAAGTGCATGAATAAACGGGCTCCAGAATACTTAGGCCAACTTCTTCTGTCTTATAAGAGAGCTCTGAGCTTTACTGCAGCCCCTTCCTTATTTTTTTTTTTTTTTTTTTTAAGAACTTTTCTATACCGGCATTCGAATGGACATCATGCCGGTTTACATTTGAAACAGACAGAGTGGAAATTACATTATGACAAAGGTCTAAAGTAACTGGGAGGGGATCAAACAAAGAAAGAGATGGAAAAGGCAGAGGAACTATAAACAAGATAAATAAAGATGAACTATAAACAAGATAAATAAAGTGCAGCATAAATGTGTAGAGTGACAAACCAGGTATTGGTGAAGTTGTCAGTTAAGGACAGGGTACAAGGACATGTGGGAGAGGGGAGGAAATGAGGGAAGGAGGAGGAGGAGACTGGGGAGGTAGAGGTGGGTTAGTCCGGGTAGGCTTGTGTGAACAGCCAGGTTTTAAGTTTCTTTTTGAACTTGAAGGTGCAGGGTTCTAGGCGAAGACTGATGGGTAGGGCATTCCATCGTGATGGGCCAGCAATTGAAAAGGCCCGGGCTCTGGTAGAAGAGAGGTGTGCAGTTTTGAGGGAAGGTACGAGCAAGGTCCCTTTATTCATTGATCTTCCTTCCTCCTCACTGCTGGCCTCTGCCTGAACTTTCTGCACTAGACTTTGGGCCTTCAGTTGCTAAACCCCAACATTTTGGAATAAGTTATCACTGGCCCTATACCTTGAACTCAACTACCGGTACCTTACTTTAAGGATAAAAACCTAGAGTATGGCTTTTCACCCAGGCCATCCTGGCTGAAACCTCTAGTCCTCTTACCTAACATGAGTAAGGACTGCTAGTTATATACCACTGATTCTTAAAACTTTGCTAACTGTGAACTGATATTAACCAAACAGTTAATTCAAAAGAATTGTCTTTTCTAATTTTGTTGTAATCTGCCTCGAGGACATCCCTGGTAACAAGTGGAATATCAAATGGCTAGAAATAAATGAGTTGTACATGGGGACTCAAATACGGATGAGTATCAAACAGAGGAAGGTCATCGGGGGTGAATATAGCTGATGAGCTCATTGTTGACAGAGGAGTTTTCTTGTATCTGCTAATTCTCTTTCTTGGTCTTTTGCCAGTCTGAAGAAAAACCTATTTGGTAAGGATGAACCCGCCAAAGTGTATGGCCTTTGTTTGAGCATAATGTGCACATTCTAATTTGACTCAGTTAATTTTGTTCTTTTAAAAGCCAATATTCAAAGGATTTGGCCAGGTAATAAAACCCAAGATCTGAAAATGTCCTTTTGTACCCCTGCTAAATTTCGGTTAGGTAACTTACCAGTTCAGTGGAGGATGAAATGTAAAGTTGCCCTTTTGGTTCATAAACTACTTTCACTGGAGTCCCTTCCACTGGACCAATGCAATGCTCAAGATTTACAATCTTACTAACACATTGCACTCCTCATAAACAGGGTTTATAGATGTTCCCCTTTAGGCATTTTGCATAGTTAGCAGACACGAGAGAATGGGCCTTTTCTATTGTGGCACCGATATTTTGGATAACGTTAGACCTGCTCTCCGGCATGTCTAGAGATAGCCGAATAATTTATCAGGCTAACTCCGAATATCAGAGCCAGATAAGTTATTTGGCTAATTCATCCCTGCCCTGGAATATCCCCAACACACCCCTTTCTTATTTTGCTAAATCGTAGCCGGATGATGGCTTAAAACTGGCTACATCTCAGCTAAATAAATAAAGGGGATATGTAAAAACCTGTGAGTTATCTAGTTATATAGCTTTGAGTATTGACCCCCAAGGTATTTAGCTACAACTGGCAGTGAGCCAATGAATCAGTTTAAATCTTTCAGCAATCAGATGCATAGAAGGAAGACAACAATATTTAGTATCTGATTACTATTGGCAGGCACGGAGTATCAGCAGATTACAAAAAGTACACCTGTGACCCTCCAATATGCCAAATCATTGCCAATATCCACTAACAGCCTACTATGACTAGACAATTACTTTCGGGGCTCACCTAGCGTCTCCTGTTTTCTTATTAACCGCTGTAATAATCTATATACACACACATTACTAGTAGAAGTGATACAATACCTTCTAGATGAAAATGCTCATCGCCAATTGTTGCTCTGCAAACATCTCCTGATGGGTCCTGTAGTAAAACAAAACAAAAACATCTTTACAGTAATTCATTCTGTTACAACATAAATATTTATAATTAAGAGGCTTATTTTTAGGTGTTTATACATTGTAAATTTAGATATTGTTTTCCAGCTAAATAAGGGTTCTCCTGAGGATACAAAAAAATAGGGAATATAATTTTCAAATACGCGGAGATCTACTATAGTATTTTATAACCTGTAAATATCAGGTACACACAGATTATAAAATACATGTATGTCTACTTCCTAACATACTGCAGATATTCCTTGCACGTGAATATCTGCAGGTCATTAAAAGCGCGTACTTTTCCTTCCTATTTTTTAAAAACATACGTGAAAAAAAGCTGCGACTTGCTCTTATTTATGCATTGAAGTTGTTATATTCTAAAATGTGTGCATAACTGAAACCACCGGTTTGCTGAAACCTCCACCAGTACACCCAGTCCTTCTCTAGTCATCGATACACTCCTAGTTCTTCACCATGAACTCTCCCCCAATTCAACCAGACCTCCCAACCAACCAATAGCAGACAACGGACGAGTTTGGTATCAATTATGCAAGACAATTAGCAGATGTAAAGTTATGCAGATAAGCTGCCAAATGTATGCGCGCAAGCCTCTTATAAAACAGCAACTTGGGCGCATGCTTTCTGTCCCTGGCCCCAGAATGCCCCAGACTGCACCTTAAGAACATAAGAGCATAAACGTGCACACAAGACGAAAGTATGCACGTAAGTTTGATGTTTATAAAATAGCGAATATGCAAATACAAGCTACTTAAGCTTTAATATGCTAACTTTGTGTAGATAAAGTTTTGAAAATTCACCCCATACAGGCTCATTTTAGAACGAGCACACGTGCACCCATTCACGCACGCATATCGGCACATGCGCAGAGAGTTATTGGAATTTAAATCATGCCCGCACTTGCGCGCTTTTCACGGGATACTTGAGCAAACCTACATCACGTATCTTCCATAGGCCTCTGCCAGCTTTTACGTGCATATGTTAGCAGATTTTAAAACATGCTCATGCGAGGGGGTCATTCCCAGTTCTTCCAGCTAGTCCACCAGTTTGCCCAATCAGTCTTGAAGTCTCCCAGACCCTCTAGTTGTTCTTCATCCTTCACGCCCCCCACCCCCCCCCAAGCGGACTTGGACCCCTCGCCTTGTCGTGTAAGCCCTAAAACGCAAGCCCTACAGACTCGCTCCTCATCAGGAGCGGCAGTAAAGTTACGCGGATAGCAAGTCGACCCGCACTGTGGCCTCCGGTTTTAAAATCCAGAGTTACGCGAGTAAGTGTTGGCCCCGCCCCTTTACTTTCGGCGCGTGCTCGGGTATATATATATATATATATATATATATATACACATGCGCATAAATGGCAGCTTTTAAAATCCGCGTTGCTCGCGGGCAACCCAGATGCGCGCGTTATGTGGGCATCTTTGCATGAGCGACGCTTTTAAGATCGACCCCATAGTGTTTCTCAGTGTTTCTGGGGCACAGGTACCATTGCTGGGTACTTTCTCCAGCTGAGTTTTCATAACTCAAAGGCACTGCCTTAACAAACCAAACCTCGCATTCTCCCAATAACCCACATTAGCACTGACGTTCCCCTAGCCTCCAACACATGACCCTCCCCATGGCCCTAACTCTCTTCTTCTACAGAACACAGCTCTTCCACACTTCACCCCATCCCTGCCACTCTCAAACTCCCCACTCTCGCTCACACTGTCCTCTCACCACCTGCAGCGAGGCTCGCTGTGCCGTGCAGCCAACAGGAAGAGGAGGAGAATGGAGTCCCATCAGCTGCTAAAGATGTCAGCACAGTGAAGAACCAAAACCAGAGTAGAGGCTCGAAGGCAGACAAGGGGAGCAGAGAGCGAGACTACCAGGCACAGTGGCGTTTTTCCCAAGGTATATCCATTAGAGACTGTTTTGCGGCTCAGGGGTTTTATCAGTGTCCATCGGTTAAGACCTAAAAACAGAATCCCTATTGGTAATATGTTGCTTCGTTAATTACATCATGCTAGTACTGGAGGAATTTGAATTTTCTGCGCAAGTTAAATTATTACAAGAAATCTAGTTTGATTTTTTTTGTTTTTGTAGTACTGCTGGGACTGGAAATGAATGACCGCTGGAATTCCAAGATCTCAGTGGGGTTTTGAGGTCACCCATGGCGGACAAGTGGTTTACTAAGAGCATTAAACCATGAGTGAAAAGATTATATTCTGCCACTAACTTCCTGTATGCCCTGAACATGTCACCTTGCCTCCTTTGCTATGGGACCCAGTAGAAAAAAACAAAAGCATTTGTCTTCATTGGGCTTTCATTGTCAGCAAAGTAAAGGAAAAAAAAAATCTCACTTGCAGTAAAAAGTCTATTTTCTAATGTTCCCAATACATCTCGATTTTCCATATTCTTTTAGTTATATCACTCAGCAGACCTTCACTATGAGCAGCGGGAAGCTAACTCTGCATTTCCCATTTATGGCCACAGTGAATAAAATACAGCCCAATGCATCCTGTTAATGAAGTTAAGCATTTCTTGTGCGGGGGGTCTCTTCCTCAGGAATGAATGGCTCCGTGGTCTAGTCTCTTGCACGCTTATCTTCCGCTCATGCATCTTTTGCTTACAGAAACACACATCTATAGAGAGAGAATAGGACGGCCCATCCAGTCTGACCAAGATCTCTGGCTTTCCTGCCACTTTATTCATCTTTATTTATCTTGGCTTCTTATCGCCAGTCCCACTTTTCTGCTGCCAGCAACTATGAATTTAGAGAACTGGATTTCCCTCCAACATTCCAGAACATCGTACATAACCATTTCCTCCATACGACGAGACAGATTAAGGGGTAAGGGCCAGATGCACAAAAAGGGTTCTCTCATGTCGTGCCTACGGGAAAAAATGCTTTGTACATCTGGCCCCTTGACGTTCAAAAGTTATGCAGTTGTGCATCTACGCCAGAGGTTAAAAAGAGCAATTTTCCAAAGGCATCTCCCACAAGTAACCAACTGGGTTCTTTGCTAGCTGCCTATCCCGTCTCACACGTTACTTTAATGAATTCCTTAGGAGGTGGAGTAGAGAGAGGGGTCAGCACTTGCGCAGTATGAGTCCAGTTACACGCATAAGCATTACTTGCATAACACTGCTAGAAAAAGTGCGGGCGCAGGTCTGTGCATTCACTTTATCTGACCCAGTTTTCAAAAGTAAGGTTTTTTTCCCTTTCAAAATTGACCTAAAGTCTGTGGATAAACAATAACCGCAAGCTTTACATTTCTGTGCAGTTTTTGAAAGTTACCCTCTAAGAGGGCAGGGGAGGTAAAGCCCAAATTCTCAAAGTGAACTTATGCGCTTTGCCCTGGTACACTCGCAAGCTCACCCACACAAAAGTACACCAACTTGTGCCGGTTAACTTACGTGCATACCTTTTTAAAAGAAAAACAGTAAGTGCCAGCAAAGCTCCCTGGAATGTAACAGTGTTTGCAAAACGTCCGCTCGCACTGAGCCTCGGGCTATTTTAGAACAGTTATTTGCACCCAGAAAACTGTGTTTTCTGGGTGTCAATGGCTTTGAAAATCAGGCCCTAAAAATCTGTATTTTCAAAGGGGTTTGGTGGCTAAGTAATCTCCAAAATTAGGGAGTAACTAGTATCAAGTAGATGAAGAGTGACTAGTACACTGAAACCATGAATTATTCAGGTGAATCTCCACCACGTATGAATAGAGGTTTATGCTGAACAATTAAAATGTTATCTTTTATTTGCATTTATCTAAAAAAAAAAAAAAAAAAAAAAAAAAAGAGACTAACCCGACTTAAATTTCGTGCCCAGCTGAACATGTAAATTTTCACTGGGTAAGTCATTTTCTAGATAAAGCTGAGGTTTTGTTGGGGGCGTTCTGTGTGCAGGGCTTAAACGTAGCTGGGTACTGTCGATCTTCTGGACACCTGCTCATGGTAGCACGCAGGTCTAAAGGTATCCAGGTAAACGCATCCTCCCCTACCCCCTAAAATCATTTTTTAAATGTTGGGGCACTAAGTGCCCTATCCACCTTGCAACCCCCCAAGTTACATTGGCAGGCTATGGCAGCCTTCCTGCCCCCGAAGTTTCAAGGAGATGCACGTGTCCCTTGGCCCGAGCTCCCCCTTCCTCGATGAAGTGTATAAAACATGTATATATATCACGTGGCCTAGCTTCCCCACTGCCAAAAGTTTAAAATATAAAGGTGCCTCGCAGACGATTCCCCCGTTCCCTTCTCCAAAAACATTTGGGTACCACGCCCCCAAAAGCATCCCTGCAACCCTGCAGGAGAAGGCGCAGCTCTTACCCCCTTCTGGCAGGGGGGCTGTCTCAGCGGGTGGTACGGCTGGCACGGGTACCAGTGCTTATTCGTTCATTCACTTTTCCCATGCCAGGGTTGGTTCGTTCATTGACAGTTTTAGGCAGATAAAATTACTCCGTTCTGAAAGGGGCTTGCTCCTTCACCCACAGCTGTCTGTGAGGGAACCAATCACTGGTCTTTTCACTTGAAGCAAAGTGAATAAATGAATGCTAATGTGCCAGAAGCCATCAGCCTTATTGCACTCACAGGCCGATACAGTACGTTTAGCGCCCTTTTGGCCGCGCATTTTTTGACTTGCTATTACCCCTCACAGTATAAGGGGTAATAAGACCGCGTCGAAAACTTGCGGCCAACCCGCCGAAAACTAATAGCGCTCATCACATACAAATAAGTGATTTATCCAGCTAAGTGGTGCTTGCTGACCGTAGCAGGATATTCAATGGTGCCCCCTAGCTGTATATGTCCGACTTATCCGGAAAATCTTTTTTTAAATTTCGGCTCAAAAAAACTCAGCTCTCACCAATTTAATTTAATTTAATTTAATTTAATTCCAGAATTTATAGTTCACCTTCCATGGCCATTGCAAGAGGGATCACATACTATTAAAAAAGATAAATATGGACAATAATAGAAATAAAAACAATAATGAAATAAAAATAAATGCAATATAGAAAAAAAACTTGTGAACACGCATACCTGATCCCCATCTAAAATGACAACCAAATTAAAATACAATAAAGTAAAAGATACCAGATATGGTCTCTTCCCATACTTGGGTGTGATGCAGCCAAAATCCAAGGTCCACTTGACTTTAAAGTCAAAAAACAAAATGGAATATCATGAAAAATTTGTAATTCACTAGAAGACTTTTTCATATACACTGTGCAACTAAGATCCCAGAGGTTCATATTCAGACACAGTCTGGCTAGCAAAGTTAACCGGATTAACTTATCAAGCTAATTTAGGAGTGAAACCACACTATTGAATATAGCTGGTTATCTTACAGCTAAGCTGGTTAACTATAGCTACCTTAGGACAGCTTTTTGACTTGACCAGACTTAGCTAAATCATCCTGTTAACTAAGAATATCGGAATTAGGTGGCTAACTAACCAGCTAACTCAACCCCTCCCAGTTACACCCCTGGAACGCCCCTAACTTAGCCAGATAAATTCTAGCTGGTTATCTTATTAACCAGCTAGAATTAAGCTGGAGAAGTGCCCAAATAATCATTTAACTGGCTAACTTCTGAGTTATACTGTGACAAACCAAATATATCAAGAAAAAACCACCACAAATTACAGCGATCCTCAATAATTAGGCGTAGATCAAGAGAGGAGGCTTGCGATTGAGAAGAATCAACATGAGGTGGTAAACCTTATTTAATAGAAATGAAGGATCAGTGTGCGGAGAGGTCGGAACCCTAAAAGGTTGGTTATATACTGCCATCACATTCCCCTGAGGAAAGACCATCGTCTGAAACATGAACGGTTTGCGTCGGGATTACTATTAAAGGTTTGACATCACTTACCAACGAATTTGGGAAGTCGGTCGTGGACCCGCTTTAAAATTCACTTCGAGCCTCACAGCTTGAATTGTATTTATTCCGTAAATAAGTTCAACGTCTACAGTGCCACGGAAGAATCTGATTTTCTATTTGGACTTTCATTAAAAAATTCTAGTTTCAAAAAAAAGCTCACACGGAGGAGGCGGCAGGTTGATGATTATAATCACGTATTGGTGCGGGGACACCTACACTGTATATGAAACCTCCCTCCTACTCCATAAATATATTTTTGAGTTTTTGAAAATTTTTCTCTTTGGAAATCACATAGCTCCACAGAGTGTAGGTGCATGAAGGTTATTTTTAATAATTTAACAAAGTTTGCATAAATGTTTTTCAAAAAATGATAGTTTGTCAGCAATAGAGTTACTCTTGATCTACGCCTAACTTCTGAGTTAGCCAGCTAAATGCTTTTGAATATGGACCTCCCAAATTTTCCAAATCTATCTACAGTACAGCATTTGATACCTAAATGAATGTGTGGAGATTAATGCTCGTGTTTTATAAAATGTGTGAAGGGACCGTATTTCTATTCCACAAGCGCATGCACATGTTTCATTATGTGCATATATTTTTAATGCATATTTCCTTTACCTATTTTTGTTGTCTATTCCTTGCCTTTTAGGATTTTCGTACAGATTCATTTTTTTCCCCCCAAAGATTAAGGCCTATATATATATATTCTGTCTTTTGCTTTTTTTTGCTTGTTGTTTTTTTTTCCTCCTCCTACATCTCTCTTCTGGCCCTCCCTCTTTACCCTCTTGTCACTTCCTCCCTTGCTCCTCCCTACCTCCTCCCTCTACCAAGCCTGCTTTCTATGTCCATCGCCACCATCCTCCCTCCCACCAGCTTTTCTTCTGTGGGGCAGGAAGCAGCATCAGGCCACAGGTGGCAGCTGCTCTCTTCCATCCCACCATAGCACAATGGCTTCTCCGAGACTAGAGGCAGCACATTTTATGTGCTTGGGTGATGTGGCACCGGGGAATTTTCCGTCCCTGGAGTGAAGCTCAGATTACCTCAGCAGCTCTCCTACTGACATACAAATTGCACGCTGCGCTATTAGTCCTATATAGTAATCTTCTTTCCGATGTACTGCGTATTCAATCCCAATATGTAGGCCAAGCTTCAATTATTTATGCAGTCACATCTGGCTAATATTCCATTTATTTACAGCAGCAGTAATTATGTACTTTTATTACAATAATATTTTGCCCCTCACATGAACAATTTGCATCCTTTTATTTCTAGATCTTCTTTCATTCGCATCATAGCATAGTTTAACTGCTTTTGGACGGTGAAAAGGGAGAAGGAATTAAAAATGCATGCACACTGCAACAGAGATGCACGTTTTCATTACAATTAGTTACATTTTAACATGTGCTATTCCAAATTACTGCACAGGGAGCCCAATTTTATAACATAGCACCTAGGGCTGACGTCCGCCTGTACAAACTTGCTCCACCAGCCATAATTTGCAAAGCGAACATAGGCATGCAAGTCTGAATTTGAAAGTTAGCAGGTAAGCGCGAACCTTTGTGAGGCATACATGCACACGCATTTACGTGTGTTAGTGGGCAGGTGTAAACGTGCACATGCACATTTATTCGCATACTTTTGATTTTAGAAAGTACATGTGTCAATTATTTCCCCGCCCTAGCTCTGACCCCGGGAAAATTGTAGGCCATGTGCTGTAAGAACAAAAAATTTTCATCCTGCATATCCCTGCATTGTAATATGACCACACTGGCCACTTCTAAAAACAATCTTTCCACTCTTCACTTGTTTGTATTCTACTACTCGTACTTTCCTTGTATAAAGGCAATGTATGCATGGGAATTCTGATAAGCCACCCTCCGATTCACTTTGATTCATATTGGCAGGAGTGTATAAATGGAGAAGCTTTCAAAATGTTTAACCACCAAGACTGCCTCAAAAAAAACAAAACACAAAAGAAAAATCAGACCAGAAAGCTGAATCTCAAATTATAATTTTTGTTTTAATGGCTGGCTGAATGATCTATACAGAGATTTGGCTAGTACAGTACTGTTGAGTTAAAGTATCTGCAAATAAGCTCAGATGAATTTATACAGTTATTTAAAAACAATTTTATAAGATTGTGAGCCTCTTTAGGGCAGCAATCTATCTAATGTACCTGAATCGTAACTTACCTTGAGCACGGGTTTAGAAAAGGGAGTAATTAAATTCAAATTCACATACAGAAAGTTGAGGGTTTTGTTTTGATTTTTGTTTTTTTACAGTGAGGGCCATATTGCGCCACAGGCTAACTTATACCAGATAAACAGCAACATGTCCATTCAGGAACATCCCAGACCACCACTGACTCATCTAGATAAGTTGTTATATAAGAACATAAGAACATGCCATACTGGGTCAGACCAAGGGTCCATCAAGCCCAGCATCCTGTTTCCAACAGTGGCCAATCCAGGCCATAAGAACCTGGCAAGTACCCAAACACTAAGAAGATCCCATGTTACTGTTGCTAGTAATAGCAGTGGCTATTTTCTAAGTCAATTTAATTAATAGCAGGTAATGGACTTCTCCTCCAATCCTTTTTTAAACCCAGCTATACTGACTGCACTAGCCACATCCTCTGTCAACATATTCCAGAGTTTAATTGTGCGTTGATGAAAAAGAACTCTCTCAGACTAGTTTTAAATGTGCCACATGCTAAATTCATGGAGTGCCCCCTAGTTTTTCTATTATCCGAAAGAATAAATAACCAATTCACATCTACCCATTCTAGACCTCTCATGATTTCATATCCCCTCTCAGCCGTCTCCTCTCCAAGCTGAAAAGTCCAAACCTCTTTAGTCTTTCCTCATAGGGGAGCTGTTCCATTCCCCTTATCATTTTGGTAACCCTTCTCTGTACCTTCTCCATTGCAATTATATCTTTTTTGAGATGCGGCGACCAGAATTGTACACAGTATTCAAGGTGCGGTCTCACCATGGAGCGATACAGAGGCATTATGACATTTCCCGTTTTATTAACCATTCCCTTTCTAATAATTCCCAACATTCTGTTTGCTTTTTTGACTGCCACAGCACATCGAACCAATGATTTCAATGTGTTATCCACTATGACGCCTAGATCTCTTTCTTGGGTAGCAGCACCTAATATGGAACCTAACATTGTGTAACTATAGCATGGGTTATTTTTCCCTATATGCATCACCTTGCACTTATCCACATTAAATTTCATCTGCTATTTTGATGCCCAATTTTCCAGCCTCACAAGGTCTTCCTGCAATTTATCACAACTGAACAATTTTGTATCATCTGCAAATTTGATTACCTCACTCATCGTATTTCTTTCCAGATCATTTATAAATATATTGAAAAGTAAGGGTCCCAATACAGATCCCCGAGGCACTCCACTGCCCACGCCCTTCCACTGAGAAAATTGTCCGTTTAATCCTACTCTCTGTTTCCTCTCTTTTTAGCCAGTTTGTAATCTACGAAAGGACATCGCCACCTATCCCATGAATTTTTACTTTTCTTAGAAGCCTCTCATGAGGAACTTTCTCAAATGCCTTCTGAAAATCCAAGTACACTACATCTACCGGTTCACCTTTATCCACATGTCTATTAACTCCTTCAAAAAAGTGAAGCAGATTTGTGAGGCAAGACTTGCCTTGGGTAAAGCCATGCTGACTTTGTTCCATTAAACCATGTCTTTCTATATGTTCTGTGATTTTGATGTTTAGAACACTTTCCACTATTTTTCCTGGCACTGAAGTCAGGCTAACCAATCTGTAGTTTCCCGGATCGCCCCTGGAGCCCTTTTTAAATATTGGGGTTACATTAGTTATCCTCCAGTCTTCAGGTACAATGGATGATTTTAATGATAGGTTACAAATTTTTACTAATAGGTCTGAAATTTCATTTTTTAGTTCCTTCAGAACTCTGGGGTGTATACCATCCGGTCCAGGTGATTTACTACTCTTCAGTTTGTCAATTAGGTTCACTGTGATTTGGTTCAGTCCATCTGAATCATTACCCATGAAAACCTTCTCCAATATGGGTACCTCTCCAACATCCTCTTCAGTGAACACCGAAGCAAAGAAATCATTTAATATTTCCGCGATGGCTTTATCTTCTCTAAGTGCCCCTTTAACCCCTCGATCATCTAACGGTCCAACTGACTCCCTCACAGGCTTTCTGCTTCGGATATATTTAAAAAAGTTTTTACTGTGAGTTTTTGCCTCTACGGCCAACTTCTTTTCAAATTCTCTCTTAGACTGTCTTATCAATGTCTTATATTTAACTTGCCAATGTTTATGCATTATCCTATTTTCTTCTGTTGGATCCTTCTTCCAATTTTTGAATGAAGATCTTTTGGCTAAAATAGTTTTTCACCTTCCTTTTTAACCACGCCGGTAATCGTTTTGCCTTCTTTCCACCTTTCTTAATGTGTGGAATACATATGGACTGTGCTTCTAGAATGTTTTTTTGTTTTGTTTTTTTTTTTTAACAATGACCACACCTCTTGCACACTTTTTACTTTTGCAGCTGCAAAAGCTGCAAAAGGATTTGGTGAGAGAGGTAATGGTGGTGGGGCCAAGTGGCCCCACCGCTGTTACCTCTCTCACCAAATCCTGTGCTCCACTGAGAATTAGATCTAAAATTGCTCCCTCTCTCGGTTCCTGAACCAATTGCTCCATAAAGCTATCATTTATTCCATCCAGGAACTTTATCTCTCTAGCGTGTCCCGATGATACATTTACCCAGTCAATATTGTGGTAATTGAAGTCTCCCATTAGCGCACTACCAATTTGGTTAGCTTCCCTAATTTCTCTTAGCATTTCACTGTCCGTCTCAACATCTTGACCAGGTGGATGGTAGTATACCCCTATCACTATAGTCTTCCCCGACACACAAGGGATTTCTACCCATAAAGATTCAATTGTGCATTTAGTCTCATGCAGGATATTTATCCTGTTGAAACAAGACGGTAAGCGGTCTAGGAAAGCCACGAAGTGAAGAAATAAAAAACTAGACCGATGCCTTGGAAAGATTTTATTAGATAATGAAAGTGCCCGACTCTGGCCAAAGTTTCGCCTTATGGCTGCATCAGGGGCTCTACAATAAAAGTAATATACATTTAAAAAAAAATAATAACATCCATAATAATAGAACAACCCAAAAAAAATTGTACAGGAGGAGAACAGATAAGTTAAAGAACAGAGAAGATATATTCACCATTACCTTCGGTATAATCTAAGTGCAAAGACGAGGCTCAGTGTCTTTATATCAGCTGGTATCTGGTTATATACTACTTAAAAGAATCCACATATCCTATAAAATTAATAAAAAGATGTAATCAACGATGTTAAAAAGTCAGAGAAACTGATCTAAGAGGAAATTTAATTGTATGAGTCCACTTAAATTTACAGTAAAATTACCTTTAGAGTGAATGCAATACAGTCACTTGTACTATCACAATCCTTTTTGTGTCCAAAACAAGAGTGCATCGATGTTTGTCAACCAATTAGGTTTCTCTCATTATAAAAAATGTGATTATAAAAAATGCAAAGATAATTCTCCAGAGTTTTTTCCCTTTAAATTATAATAGATACAACTGCTTGTGGAAACTTTTGGATTAACATTTTAATGGTGATGATAAATCTGTACAAGCATAAATAGCCTGTTGGACCTGAACCCAAAATTGCTGCATCTTTCCAGAGGAAAAGAAGCAGTGCGACATAGTCCCATTATCTTGATGTCGTCAAGAACGTACAGGAGAGGAAACTAGTTTCATGTGACATCGCCCTAGATCTCCCCAGTATGCATTGTGCAAGATCTTGAACTGCATTTCCAGCAAGGACATATCAGCATATACTCTGTGCAAATCCTGACATATCTTCCCCATCTCTTCAGGAGCAATGGCAGTCTGCAGCACAGTACTCCAAAAACTACTCAGTTTGAACAGTGCATCCGTTTGAAGCTGGCACTTGCATAGCAAAGTCCATTGAGAGATTGAATTTTTAGGTTCCCTCTATGCTTTGCATCCTATCTGCCAGAACCGATTCATAACGCAATCCCTCCTCTGTCCATTTCTATGAATTTCAGTAATGTCATACTTGTAGAAACGCGAAAAAAAATGAGTATGTGGTATTTCAAACAGGTGCTGCAAATCTTGAAAGAGCAAAGCAGCAAAAGATCATCATCAGTTACAGGTGCCGGCACAGAGCAGCTTGCCCTCGCCTACTGTCCCAGCTGAAAAGCCTTGCTGCCCAGCAGGCCTCCCCCAATTACTAAACCAGCGCCATGCTTCAACAGCCATCCAAACGAGAACATTACTGGCTGCCAATGTTTTCATTGGTAACATCTTATCATGCATCAGATACAATGGTACCACGGGGCCACCATGGATGCAATCATATCTTTTTTTCTCAATTAATCTTCAGCCCAGCGAAAGCCTGAAATTGACGAAACAGTTTTTGAATTTTGAGTATACTTCTATAAATATCATCTGCAGTTTTTCATCCCCTTCCCTCCACTGATATACCTTTAAAGACTCTATACTGTTGTAACTTCACCGCTATGGGTTCTACTGCTAAAATAAACAAAAGCAGAGAGAGAGGGCATCCCTGCCGCACTCCCCTCCCCAACTGAAAACAGATACAGAACCATTAATAAGAATTCTATACAGGGGTTATTATAAAGTGCTCGAAACCATTGTAGAAAGGGCCCCTGAAATCCCATATTACCCATAGCCCAAACATATAATCCCATATTAAGGAGTCAAAGGCCTTCTCCGCATCTAAACTTAAGATTATAGCTTTCCTATTTTGTGACAGCGTTGCTATTAGTCTCCGTACGTTTCTGACACCTTGTTTACATTGTACAAAACCTGCCTGGTCAGCCGCTACAAGAGACGAAAACACTGCACTCACACAGAAAGCCAAAATAGACGCAAACTGTTGTGCTTCCCGGCCGTGTTCGCTCTGCGGCCAGACCTGCTCACTTTTCTCGTCCGTCCACGAGCTCCGAGCTCTCACACGCCGCAGCCAGTTCGTCTTCGGCTCCCCCTGCGCTCAGGCTGCTGTCCAGGCCTCACGGCAGGGCTCTGCGTCCTCCGTGGCATCGGCCCCACCACTAGGCACGCGCAAGCGTGCGCGGACCACTCGGCCTCTTAAAGGGCCAGGGGCAGATCCCACCTGCGCGGCGCGCCCTGATTGATGGCGATATTAAAGGAAGTGGTCTGACACCACTTCCTCGCCTTGGCAATCGGGTCAAACACTCCGGTGTCTCTAGTTTGCCTTCCAGCGTCTCCTGTTCCAGCGTCTCTCCATCCCTGGTGGTACCCTTTGGACTGATCTCACGGTACTGACCATTGCTTGCTCCTGACTACTCTTGATAGCTGCCTGGACCTGACCTCTGCCTGACCTGACTACTTCCGGATTGACAACAGGTACTGACCCCTGCTTCGGCTGACCATTCTGGACTGATACTCTGGCCTTGATCCTCGCTATCCACTCGGACACTCTCTTCTGGCCTCCTGCGACCTCTGGACATTCTTGTTTGGACATCGACCGTGCACCCTTGTTCGTGGTGGGCACTCTTCTGCACTTCCTCTCTAGGAGACCCTGCGAGGCCCACCTAAGTCCAGGCGGCCCGGGTAACCAAGGGATCAACCCGAGGGAACCCCGGGTTGCTATTGACGAAGCTCCAGCTCGCCTCTGTCTCCTCCTGTGCTCTGCCTCCTGGTGGCAGGCGCTCTCCGGGTGATAGACAAAGCATTTCTGATTTTATTTTTCTTGGAAACATAAGCGATAATATGCCCTCATGACTGCTTTGCTAGCTTCCCACACTAGTGCCGAACTTGACTGACCATGACCGCTCAGAATGTAAGAAACTACTAAAAACTCATCTTTTCTCCAGTGCATATAATCTATATTAAAATCTTCACACAACATTACAGTATATAACTTCAATTTGTTCAAAGTATTGTAATTATGTTTTAATATGTGACCAAATTATGTATGTTTGAATATGTGAACCGCCTAGACGGATAGTTTACCTACCCATTGTGCGGTATATAAAACTTTTAAAAAAATAAATAAATAATTTAAATAAAATTAAAGGCTACGTATTCTGCCCAGTTTGAATGCAAATAATCATGAAACTGATGGTCCTGAAATAAGCTTGGGCTCATTCTCCAAGTCATTGCACTGACCCCTGTCTCATAATTTCAGACCCAGCATTACTGGAGCGTGATCTGATATGGAAATTGCCTCTATTTTTGCCTCTCCCGCCTTCGGAGAAATTTCTGCTGACACTAGTAAATAATCCAGTCAGGAAAAACATTTGTGAGGACTGGAATAAAATGTGAAATCAGATTTCCTATGATGCAGAACCCGTCAGATCGCCACCAAATCCAACTTTGCATTCATGAAATTGACTCCCATTTTTCCCTGGGCCAGTTTAGACTCCCTCGTGGGCCTACAGTCTACCCTTGTGTCCGCAACCCTATTGAAGTCCCTGCCCACAATCAATTTGTATCCGGAAAACCACTGCAATACAGACACCAGCTCTTCAAAAAAAAATGCATGGTTATATGTCTTAAGGGCATAAATATTACAAAAACCCAATTTTTGCCCCAGCAACGTTCCAAAGATCATGACTTACCGGTATCTACCTTCTTCCTTAATTTGATACTCCACTTGAAATTGCATTTGCTTGTGAATTAGAATTGCAACCCCACGTTGTCTGCGTGTAAATGAGGAAAAAAAAAAAAAGACACTGTCCCCCAATCTCTTTTTAATTTAATGTGTTCCTCTTTGGTTAAATGAGTTTCCTGAAGCATAACCAGCTTTGGTTTTTGTCTTTTAAACAAACCAAGCAATTTTTTCCGCTTGATTGGGGAATGGATCTAGTCAACGCTTAAAGTAAATATTTTCCTATTAGCCGATAGGCCCCCCCCCCCATAGGTTTCTCGCAGCTCCGACAAACTGGAACTGAGAAAATATCTACATAAACCACCCAAGTATTGCCCAACCTTGGCTCTCAGGGATTAACCATCCATGCCCAAAACCCCCAGAGTGTACGCGCGACTATTCCCAACGATATTAGTCTCTGCTCACTCACACTCACCAACATCCAAAACAAACCTGTCCATTCATTCATCCTTACCCCCTCATATCTTGTCGTGACTCGTATTCCCAATCATCTCCAAGGACCACACTCCAATCACTCTTACTCTCGTACAGGGTGTACCCATATTGATTCCCCCCTTTCTAGTATAGGAAAAAGCATGTATGAATGAACATTAATTAACTGCCCTTCCAAAACAGCTATATTAAATATTAAGCTGTAGGCTTTACCCCCTTAGAATAGGGAGAACAATTACTGGCGGGTAACAAAGTTTTGCGGCCATAATATCAAGGCTGATAGTCAATCTCAGTTTAACACATAGCTTAAGAACCGGAAACAGCAAACAACACAAAGAGAAAAAGAAAAAAAAAATACCAGAAAAAAATGTTTTACTGTCAACCAAAGTGAAATATCTGGCCATTCATTTGAAACTCAGTTCCAAGTCGAGCTTCTAACATCAATAATAAAATATATAAGATCCATACCTAATGCAGCAATCATCTCGCTACACCAGTAATAATAACCCAGGATCAACAGCCTCATAATGCCAAGCTCGTCCATCACTGCCTCTTTCTCTGTAAAGAACTGCGTGCGACCATCATGATGGGCTCTTAACTTTGTGGGATACAGCAAAACAAACAGAAGGCTCTGCATTCCACCATAAAGGCAAACTTGAGCCATTTCTTTACGCAACAGCACAAACTTGCTCAGAAAAATCATTAAACGGCAGTAAACGGTGTCCATTATATTCCAGTGAGGCCTTTCTTCAGTGTGCCTGCAATAGCTGAACCTTATGAGTCAGTCCAGTTAAGAATATAACCGATAACTGGGCCTCTGCCGTGCATTTTGATCTCTCTGCGGCCCAATTCTGTGCACACACTTGCATACAAGTGGCACATCATGGCCGTCAAGGCCCAGCTCGCGTGGCAGCCATGTTTAAAAAATGCCGACGAGCTCAGAGGGCTTTACCGTCTCGGCCAGTCCAATGACCCGTAGGTTGTTTCTGCGCCCACGGTTTCCCTGCTCCTCCACTTGCTCCAGCAGCCGGCGATGTTCGGTTTGCAGCGTTACCACTTGCTGCTCCCATTTGTGCCGTTCAATCCTCGAGGTCTGAGATTTTTCTGCTCGGCCACATCCCAACCGCCGGACCTGAGCCCTTTATCTCATCCACGCCAGCCTGTAGTTTAATAAGTCTCTCATCCAGGGCCGCTGACACTGCAGTCGAAATCTGCAAAAGCATTTCTTCGGACATGACTGCAAAAAGGTCTATCGCTGTTTTCCGGTAACGGCAGGCGTCACCTTCTCCCGCTCGCGGTTTGTCCCTAATGGCAGGCTGCGTTTTTGAGCTCATATCCTCAGCTTATTCAGGCAGCGAAGATGACTTGTTGCGGTCATGAAATGCTCTCAAGTCCGCAGTCTGCGGAGAGAATCAGTCCAGAGCTCTCTCCCCACGTGACCTGCGGCCATAACCGGAAGCCCCAAAACACATTCTCAGTTGCTGCACTAATTGTGTAATTACTCACGCGTGACTAAAGAGGTACAAAGTAGGATGCATAGTCCTTTTTAGGAGGCCATCAAATGTTAAAATTATCAAATTTAATAACGTTTCAGTTTCCAGTACCTTTTCTGAGCAGTAAAAGTGGTCCTAGAACAAAGAAGGAGTTGCATTGTTTTGAAATAATTAGTAGATCTGAGAATACATTTGGGGGCCCCGCCATCTCTTATTCCCATAAACCAGTCAAGAGCGTGTCACATCTCTGGGCAGCATCAGCCTATGAAGGACGGACGCCCACAGAAGAGAAGTGTAAGGGATTTCTGGGATCAAGCCCCTCGCCCTCACTCTCGGGGCATTGCTGAGCCCTCTTATTCTGATCCTACTAATCACAGACAGGCCCATGAGTCAGGTTAATGCTGCACCATCAGCAAACCTATCAGCTTACAACAAAAAAAATAAAATAAAATTTGAGGGAGGAGGGGGGGGGGGGGGAAGGCAGTGCGGTTTAAAACAAGAAATTCCCAGCGAGAATGAAGAGGTCTGCTTTCCAGGATGTGTGCATGCAAAAGCGTTCATGAATATGCATGGAGCCAGGGGGAAACCCCCCCCCCCCCCAACTCTGCCAGAGTCTTCAGGTCCCCTCTCACACCAGTGCTGCGAAAATAGGGACGGTAAGTGTAAAACGAGCGTACGAGTGTCTGCACACATGCGTATGGGGGCGCGAGCTCCCATATGCTGGGATTTTAAATCACTCGTGCACGTGTACCGTTTAAAATAAGCCCAGAGCGCGTACGCGTACCCCTAAGTTTAAGCGGCGACGCGAGGGAACGTTATAAGCGGACATCTTTCCTTAGGACTTGCCGGCTTCCATGCGCGCGAGCGAGCTCGTTTGAAAACCTGCGCGCGAGAAGGAAATAACCAGTTTGAGCACTGAGCCCGCCAGTTTGCCCAGTCTCTCTCTAGGTCACCAAGACCCCGCCGGTTCATCAGCCTGCCTTCCCCCCCGCCAGTTTACCCCAGGCTCCTCACCCAGTCAGTTTTTGGCTGCAACGAATTTTATTCTGATTTACACCTGAAAAACAGTAGAAGTAAATATGCAATATATATCGGCCCGACATGCGCTGCGTTCGCTGGATTTAAAATCAGGATTTATGCGAATACATGCTGGGCCCACCCCTGAATGCCACCTGCTCCACTTCAAAACAATCTTTTTTTTTTTTTTTTTTTTGCGTTGCTCTATTGCACGTGCCCACATACCCGTGTAAAAAAAAATAAGAGTTGCTCATGCTCGGTCCACATACTCCTGCGTATATGGGCCTTTTAATGCAAGGAATTCTTTTAAAATGTAGCCGTTAGTGTGGATAGGACATTACGCACACCGAGACATAGCGATTGCATAAGCCTTTTTTTTTCCTTCAGACAGTAGGCTATAAACACCAAGAACAGCAGCAAAAAAAAACCAACCCCCAAACAGCAGAACGTATAGGGTATGTCCATAAAGTTTACTTTTGCACAATAGTTTGCAGTAGAGTACCATGGACCAGTGCTGGCAGATTAAACAAGAGAGGGACCAGCAAGCTGGGCCTGAAAATCAAAAGTCCCTTTCTGTTACTGAAGCCCAAATGCCGTTTGAAGTCAGAACATCTCTAGTCTGTGCCTCAGTTTTGGGGGGGGGGGGGGGGTTTGAGATGAGGACCTGAGATTATTTGGCAGCCTCATCCACCGGCAGATCTTCCAGAAGACCTTTCTTCATCTCCTCCGAAGGTTAACATCCAAATCTCCCTTTTCTTTTGAGAAACACGCCATGGGACGAGCACGTTCTCTGCGTTCAGAAACCGCGGAGGCCACGGTGCCAGCTGCCTTCTAATATCATTTTTCGAGCGTGAGAAAGGATAGGGGGGACACCTTCCAGCGGATCCGAGGCTACGTGGGTGGCTCCTTCCCTGCACCGAAAAGGTTAACTTCGCGTATAATAGGGCTTTGTCTGTAGCACTCTGTGCTCCATAAGCAAAAATGATCTGCAGCCTTGAAGGTGAAAAAGCAGCAAGGCAGGAGGACCTGGTGGCTGAATTAGAAGTTGGTTGTGGCTTATTCCAACCCAGGAGAGGGTTGTGCATACTCACTGTACTGTCAGGCACTTGCAGCCCTGAGTCGGTGCCGTGAGCTGGGGACCTGCTGGTTTGTTTTAGATATTATAGAGAGAGCAGTAAGGGCCCATGTAAGTCTGCCTGATTCGTTTCGTCATGC
Source organism: Rhinatrema bivittatum (assembly GCF_901001135.1). Taxonomy (NCBI): domain Eukaryota; kingdom Metazoa; phylum Chordata; class Amphibia; order Gymnophiona; family Rhinatrematidae; genus Rhinatrema; species Rhinatrema bivittatum. Next base: position 72,513,636 of record NC_042621.1, on the reverse strand, counting down.
CAGAGATCACTGGCTTTTCCCTTCACTTCTTTTTTTCATTACTTAGGGACTGCTTTTCAGCCCTTAGCTGAGGGCCTGACTTAGCTGCTCAGATTTAGAGCAGTTAATTCAAGCCCATTTTCAGGAAAATCAGCCTAAATCTAAGTGGCCAAAATAGGTCACAGCCTGGGTTTAAGCCACTCAGACTCGGGAGCCTAAAGTTAGTGGACTCAGAAATAGCGCACTCCTGGACAACTCCCTGGTCCCCAAATGATTAAAAACAACATCACCCCCAACTCCTACCTGTTGTCCACAAATAAAGTCCCCTGACGCTCACTCTCCTATTTCCTCTTCCACCCACCTGATGACAAAACAAAACGAAGCCCCCTGATCCCCCCACCCACCCGTCTGATCTCAAACTCCCCCCTCACCCCCTGCCCACGTACTCCTGCAAAAAAGCTTCCAGCGTCGTGCGTGCGTGCGTGTGGCATACACGCGCGGGCAAAATCATCCATCGGATCCACGGCTGCATCCGTTTCTGAGACGCTAAGTCAGCGACGATGCCGATATCTTAAACGCGGATAAAATACGGTGCCGGATACATTCAAAATTTAAAATTATGTTCATAAACTAAACCGCTGCAACCCGTGCACAATATCCTCACCAAGGCTGTAACGTTTAAGCGCAAAGTCCACCACAAATATTGCGTCTGACATGTAATAAACACACTCACTTTGAAAAAAAAAAAAAAATTATGCGCTTTGCCCATTTCTTCTACATCAGTGTTAACTCCCCTTCACCCGCAGACTACTTCAGAATTCGTCCCGAATGTGTACTTCTTCCTATCTGGGACCCTAAAGCCGGCAAGCAGCCCCCCCCTCTTCAAGAAATGGAAACCGGTCGCTTCTCTGCGGCCAAGGCAGGAGGCGCTAAGCAAGAGAAGGTTAAACTGCCACTCTCACCACCTCTAGGCTCCTGCCTTTCTTTGATTTATATTCTTTTTTTTTTTTCCCAAAGCAGATTTTACATTTAAGGTACCGTAGGCATTTCCCTATCACCAAAGGGCTTCACGATCTAAAAGCCTGTGGAACTCCCCAAGAGACAAGAATTTAATTTCTGAGAACTAACAAGATTTAAATTTTAAAAAATAAATAAATAAATAAAAGCAGCCCTATCTGTAGCTATATAACGCTGCCTGGAAATGTTGCTGTGTGCGGCGGGGTACACGATGCAACAGTTTCTGCTTAAGAGCAGGAATTCTGTTGTAAATCAGCAGAGAGAGAGAGGCACTGGAAACACAGGGACCCCAGTCAGTCTGCCCATGCACATTTCCTTAAAAGGAATCCCAGGCACACATCCAGTACCACATCAAAGCTAAAAACTAAAAGCAGATTTTTTTTTTTTTTTTTTGTTCATTCTGAGCCTGAGACTCTGTACTCCAGGATTTAATATCTCTTTTTTTTTTTTCTCCCCCCTTTCCTCCTCCTCCCCTCATCAACCCTTTGTCTGGCCCCTCTGTTCTCTAAAAGCTAACAGATGTTGATGCCACAAAGTATCAAAGAGAACTTCTGATGCCCACATAAAAAAAAAAACCTCTTAAAAAATGAACATATTCTTAGGAGAAAAAAAAGAGAATCTTGCAGCTCAGGAAACAACTGGCGTAGAATAGAGGCAGCAGCGAGGAACAGATAAGGGCATAGTAAGTGCAATATTAAAGAAGAAAAAACAACAAAAAAAACTGTATGCAAGCAGGCTCCAGGGGCCATCTGAAAATGCAAGTCATTTGTCAGCTCAAATGATTCGAGAAAACGTATCCCGCGTACACATTGACTCCCACTACAGCCTACTGCCTCGGCACAAGAAAGATGGAGCTCCATATTCTCTCATTAGTACCCATCTACTAACCAGAAAGCACATTCAGTGGACAATTAATTCTATTTATTCGTTATCTGACCAGGCAATAAACCACAAAAAGGTGTGCTTATTCCAACCTAGAAAAAAAGTTCTTTATCTATGTCGTAAGCGAGCAACTAATTACACATGCCCTGCCTCAGATCTTCACTTTAATGCAAGGTGCTCGTCTTTAAACAGAAAAAGCCATTTAAAAAAATACAAAAAAAACCCCCCAAAACACAGTCACATTATTTCCAGGTTCAAAATGAGAGTGCATGTGCCAATCCAGCAAAGTGCAAGACGTTTCCAGCAGCCTTTGGGCAGAACATGAGTGAAGTTCCATTGCAATCCTGATACTTCTTCTTCTTGTCCATATGCACAGGATTTAGCAGCACAGATTAATAAGTCAGTCTAACTGTTGCAAATTAGAGCTGGAAACTTTTTGGCTAATATTTTAGCTCCTCTTTCTTCCTTGCAGCTGCTTCCTCCCCTCTTTAGTCTTCACAGGAGTAACAGGAGACGGCGTAAAAAGATCAAGTTACAATGCCACTAAAGACGACTGTTTTATAGTAAATGGTCCAACTACAACGCAGCAGGATGACCCAGCAGCAGCAGCGCTGTGTCCCGGAGAGTGACTGTGTTGGGGAATCCAAATGGAGGCACGTTTCAGAGCACCGTCACCGAGTTAGAGGGGAGAGGGGGTTTAAAAAAGCTCATGGTCACTGGAAGTCCCTGACAGCCAAGGATGATAATCTTCCACGACTGTCCTAAAACGTAGATCCATAGATGACTGACGAGGCCATAATCCAGGATTAAACCGTACCGCAGCTTTTCCAAGTGGCAAAAGTTGTCCCTAGATAGTTTTGGTCTGTGGTAAGCTGTAAGGTTACAAAAAGCGCAGAGATCCTCCCAGCAGGCCGAACGCCATTTGACGTGATTCTGAGCCACAGTTTTCCCCACACGCTAAGGTTGATTTGCACTTGTGTTGGCCTTGAGGATGTTCTTAGAGCGCATTCTCTGCTCTCCTCTTGAGAGTTATACCTTGACTGAGCTGGAAGAATAAAATATTGCTTCAGGAGTCTGGAGACAGAAAGCTGGTCAATGGGTTTGCCCACAACCAGATGCCGTAGGTGCTATGTCCGTCTTCTGACTGGATGGCGAAACGCTAAAGATGGAGCCTCATGGAGCTGTTGCACAGCAGACACTGATTCTGGTTCATCTGGAAGCGGCAAAGGGAGCAAGAGGATTCCCTCCAATCTGGACCCCTCCGAAATAATTATACATGGATGCAAACAGAGCTCAGGGCACCCAGTCCTATGTGCAAGCTTCTTGGATACAACCCAGATCTCTAAACAGATTTGGAAAAATCATCTGCAAACTTAAAGTTTGAAAAGGGGCTTTGAAATCAACTTTAGTGCATCCAAATTAGATTCAACCAGAACTTCAGTTCAGTTAAGCCCAGCTTAAAGTGAAAATGTTAAAAAGAGAAGCAAAATACAAATCAATGGTTTCATATTTGTTTGGTTACCAAATATAGATATTCAGTGAAATGCATGGGAATTACAAGTGAAAAATAAAAGTTTGGGCCAGTGTATTAGCTGAGCGATGGTATTGTGCAATGTCATGTGCAGGAATCTGGGTTTAATTCTCAGCCCAGGTCTTCTGCTCCAAGGGCTGACAGGGGCTGGAGTTCATCACCATTGTTTATTTATGGCACACTTTTCCAAAGAGAGCTTTCTACAGTATAAAGTATTAGGCAGGTGCAGCTGGAAAAAATTAATTTTGTCTTTAAAATTTCTTTTGTGGGGACCCACATTAATTTCTTTAGTTTCACATACAAAAAAAAAACAAAAAAAACAATTTTTAGTTTGATTCGTTTTTGTTTGCCATTAAAGTCGATAGGGGAAGAATTACAGGTAATTTTCAGCCTATATGGGGCTCCAGGGTTTCTGTAATCAATTGTCGTAAAACTTGTTGGAAGAAATCAACAGAAGGGGGAAAGAACTCCAAGGTACACCAAAAGACTGAGGAGACTGGAAAGTGGCACCAAAAGGGGCATGAATATTCTACGACTCCGTAAAGGGGAAAAGGAGTATCAGCACTGGAAGGATTTCATGAAGTCACTGTAAGAGGAGCAAAGAAGCTGGAAATGTGGGAATAACAACCTAAAGCTCCAAAACAGGGCACCATCAACAGTGCCACGAACCCCTGATGGCATCTTAAGTAGCAAACTGGCGCTGAAAGTGGCTTTAGCATCCTAAGGCAGCATGAAGGGCGAACAAAGCAGAAAAGATGGCAGTAAAACCTCTAAGGCAGGCACAGATAAAGGGGTCAAGGAGCACAGAGTGGCTTCAAGGTTCCAGACCACCATGAGAGGTGCAAAGCAGTTCTCCCAGACTGGCAAGGGTTAGGGCTCTGGGATACCAATTAGCTCAGGGGCAAAGGAAACTGGGCATGGAAGCAAAGTTGCATGGCACAAGGACCCCAAGGTGCAGGGTGAAATTTAGGTTTTCTTGTGGAATGGGTTTGCCAAATGTAAAGGTTCTTATCACAATTAGTACTTCATAATGGTTTCTCTAATAATTGTGTGGTGGTCTTCCAGGAAAGTAGCAAGGACTGCTTTATTTACAGACCATTTCCCACATTATTGAGCTGCCCCTCAGCCTGTTCCATTGCCTGATTTTCTGGTTTTGCATGAAATCTCCGGCATTACTTCACGTGTTATCACAATCAGAACGTAAAATGGTTATGCTTGAGCATCTTTTGTCTTGTGCCAACTTTTTGTCCAGAATGAGGGCTTTTTTGGGCAAAAATATCTTCCCAAATCCTGTACCTGAATGCTGTCAAGTTGGTTTTGCATGAGTTCTCTCTTACTATTTTAACCTTTTAGGGTGTTCAGTTCAGTAAATGGTTTCTCTTGAGCATCATGTGTCTTGTACCAGCAGTTCTTCCTCTGAATGAGGGCTTTGTTGGAGAAACTACCCCAGTGTAGTGAACCATACAACAGGGTGGGAGAACCAGGCTGAGAGTGTTGAATGAAAGGAAGACCTAACAAATGAACAGGTGCCGCCATGCCCATTAGTGAAACCTGTGTCTGCATTTATTGACTTTTTTTCAAATTTTTCTGCTGGGGACAAACACCATAGTATAACAAACCAAGAAGATATTAGATAAGGGAGGAACACCCCAAGGCTCTACAAGAGAAGTTACTATTTACCAGCAACAGTGCCATAAACACTTGATGGCATCTCAAGTGGTAAACTGGCACTGAAAGTGGCATTTGCACTCTAAGTCAACATAAGAGAGGAACAAAGCAGAAAAGGTGGCAGTAATATCTCCAAGGCGGGGACTGATAAAAGGGCCAAGCAGCACAAAGAGTGGCTCCAAGGTTCCAGAGCACCATGAGAGGTACAAATCAGTTCCCCCAGACAGGCAAGGTGTTAGCTCCGGAGTACGACAGCAAGGCACAGTGCCAAAGGAAACTCCAAGGGCATGGAAGCAAGGCTAAAGAGGCAAAAAGGCCTGCAAGGTGCAGGGTAGAATTTAGATTTTCTTGTAGAATGTGTCTGCCAAATGTAAAGGTTCTCATCACAATCAGTACATCGCAATCGTTTCTCTAATGATGGTAGGGTGGTCTTCCAGGACAGGGCTGCTTTATCTAGAGACCATTTCCCACATCACTGAGCTGCCCCCTCAGCCTGTTCCATTTCCTGATTTTGCATGAAATCTCTGGCACAACTTTAAAAGGTAGATTTTAAAAGCCATGTGCGCACAAAAATGGCCACATACGCTCGTAAGTGGGCTGCGCTGAGCTACACGGATTTTAAATAGCTGGGAAGGGTGGGTGTACATTGAGGCACTTTGATTCAAGGTGAATTTTCGGGAGATGGGTTGGGGTTAGGGGTGGTGTTAGACACATTCAGAGGTATCCATTGTAAAATTGACATCATTAAAGAATTTTTTACCTTAAGTGATGAAAATTCTAACAAGAGGAGTAGATTTGTACGCTGAAGTCTCTGCTAGCTGCAGTGCACAAATCAACTCCTTTTCAACACTTATAAGGTCTAAAATTCTTTACTGATGTCAGTTTTACAATGGATACTTCTGAATGTGTCTGTAACACCCCCCACCTAATCCCAACCCACCTCCCGAAAACTCACCCCGATTGAAAGTGCCCCCATACAATGGTGCATATATAGGGTATCAGACTGAGCCTTATAAAGAGTCAGTCTCTCTCTCTCTCATACACACACACACACATCAGACTCCTGTACCCAACAAGGAGCTGTGGCATGCATACGTGTGTACAGCTGAGGACATAGTGCACGGTGAGATACGCACATTTATGGGTGCACGCACAGCCCTTTTAAAATCTACCCTTCAGTGTTCTCACACTCAGAAATGGTTTTGCTTGAGCATCTTTTGTCTTGCGCCAGTTTTTCGTCTTCAGAATGAGGGCTTTTTTGGACAAAAAAAAAAAAAATCAGCATAACAAACCAAGAAATCCCTCTTCAGTTCAGTGCAAGACTATTTTTTGGGTTCCTCCTGGCACTGCCATTGCCAAGCTGCTCAATTTTGGACACATTTACATTTACTTCATCTGCTCTGCCTTTCCTTGTCCCTGACATGATTGTTTTTATGGCATTAGGGATGTGAAGATTACAACAAAGATTGGATATTTTGCAGTAGTATTGTATTGTAGTATAGTATTTGCCAGGCAAACAGCGAGTGTCACTCTGTCTACTGCCTGCACTATTTCCATGACACAGTCTGTTATGATGCACTCTCTGCCCTGCCCTCACTTATGCCTAGTACCCACTGCCCACACTGTGCCCGCTGTCAGCAAACAGAGAATAAAAGACTAATCTCAAGCTTCAATCACCAGAAAGGAAAAACAGAACATCAACTGCAAGCAAAGCAACACAAATCTGCAATGAGCCACAGATATTGTGATGCCTCAGCGCTTTGCTTTCCTCTCTTGTTTGATGGGCTGGCACAGTGGGAGGCTTTACCAAGACCTCAGAGAAGTCTCAGAGCTATGCTGTCACACAGACAATGTCTTGACAAGCACTGCAGAGCAACTCTCTGACATGCTCAGTCTTCAAGTTCAGCGTTACTGTATCCAGTCCGCAGTGATAGGTCAGATTGGCAAATTGCTTCGCTGTGATCTGTCAGTCCTCTTCTTTCCTTGACAACATGCCCATCCTACCCTTCTCTGACTGCTGTACACTGCATCCATTTCTAAGTGTGCACGTGCAACTGTTGCTCTCCCTATGATTCCATTGGCTTACAGAAATCATTCCTTCTAACAAATTAGACTAATAGGATTCATTTCATTTGTGGGGCTCCTTCAATTCATTTTGGGGCCCAATGAAAGAAACGAATTGGCCCCTATTTGTTTCGTTTTCTAATTTAGTTTTAAACGAATGTGCAGCCCTGAAAGGCATTACTGAGGCAGCCTTCACAGCTCCCGGGGTGGGGAAAGAGTGTCACTGCCATAGCACAGTGGTGACTCTCACTGCCTCGCTTCAGAGCCCACGACTGCACCGTTCTGACAGGCGCCCTGGCAGACAGCTCCCAGACAAGAACGTAAGAAATTGCCATGCTGGGTCAGACCAAGGGCCCATCAAGCCCAGCATCCTGTTTCCAACAGAGGCTAAAACCAGGCCACAAGAACCTGGCAATTACCCAAACACTAAGAAGATCCCACGCTACTGATGCATGCCATGGACTAAAATGGGGAGGGGATTCTAAAATCGGGGGGAAAATCCCCCAAATACTTGCTAATGAAAGCTCTTGGTGCAAGAATTCAGTCTTGGTTGGATTGATTTGTTTTCTCCAAAAGGAGCGGGAGAAAACTGCTGGGTTTGGTCAATCAATTAATCAATGTTTGAGTTCAAAAGATTTCCCAATGAACCTGGAGCTTGTAGAAGGAAGCAATCTGAAGGCCGGGGGCAATTAATTACTTACCCGTACAACAGGTACTGACATTCTGCGGTAAAACACATAAAAGCTGCACTGAGATAATTATGAAATAAACAGAAGTCCAAAAAAAAATTAAAAACATTACATTTTAGGCGTGGGATCGCTGTAAATGAAGAACTAAGTACAGAATCCATATTCAGTCTCTGGCCTGCTAAGAATGTTAATCAGCTAAGATTATGCGGCCAACTTTAGGGATACTCTCCAGCTGCCCTAAAGTTATCCAGCACCACCCCCGCCCATGAGCTAACTAACTTTCTAGCTGAATAATACGTTCCCTAGCTATCTCAGGGCTGGTCAGGACTGTGGGATTTTCAAATTCCAACATTTCTCCGGCTAAGTCCAAATTTAGCTAAACAAATAGGGCTGAATATCAGCCTCACCAGAAATTCACAGGTGTACTCTTAAGATTAGAGCATTCTGAATTTCCAAGAAAGGCTCATCCCAGTCCCCAGGACCCGCCTGGCCAGTCTGGTTTTCAGGTTATCAGCAATGATTATGAATGAAATATATTTGCCTACAATGGAAGCAGTTAATGCAAAATATGTATATTCACAGAGCCCAATTTCATAACAGCGTGATTTTTATTCAAATTTCATTTTGCCATTTTACTCTGCAGAAAGGTACTGCTTTCGAAAACCGGTTCAGGCTGGTAAGCGACTGCAGGTTGGTACATCCAACATCTGTTTTGAGAACTAGGTGAAGGGAGCTGGTGGCCTTGATCCAGTTCCCATTGTGAAGTGCTGACATTACACAGGCCGGATTTATAACTGGCACACACACCAGTTAGCAGTCATAATGATGGGTTAGAGGATGTCAAAGACCTAACATCCTCATGGGTATTAAAGCAAGTCTATCACCATCCACAGGTTCATGCACACACTGACTTACAATTTAAGGAAGTTTGCACTCCTGTTGTCCAATCTATTCTAAATAAGAAACCCTGAAAAATAAGCTAAACTTTCGGAAGAGCAGTGGGATTTTGTGTCTTCACAGTCAATTTTCAATCTGAATTAGAAGTCCCTTTAATAGGTGGAACTGGCATTTTACCATCTTGAAGATTAGTGGAATGCAACCAAATTGCAAGGCTGCACTTCAAGACCACCCACTTTTTTTGGTCATCTAACTATTTAGCTGTTTAAATTGCATCTCTGAGACTTAACCGAAGTGCATACAGACTTTAGCCCAAATTTCCAAAGCAGACTTTTGCATTAAGCCTGCTTTAAAACTGAACATGATTTGTGCATACTTTTGCATGGCAGAGGAATGCACGTTTAATCCTGCTAAAGAGCACACATGAACTGAACATCATTTTCCCCGCCTCAGCTCCCTTCCCTGGGGACGCCTCTTTGCAGTACTCAGAAAAGTATGCAAGGAAGTGCTTCAATGTATACGTTTACCTTGACCACCTCTGAATAATATTCAAAAAGCTCTTTTACGTGCATAAATGCATCTGAAAATTATTCCTGTTATGGATAACCTGAAAACCCAATTAGACAAGGTATAGGTCGCAAGGTCCAGATTGAGAACACTGGTCAAAAATATACCCTTCCGACATCTGGAAACCCGAGAGAGAGATGATGGAATTTACTGGAATGTTGGGGAAAAAAAGTAAGGTATCAGAAAATGTGCATGGTGTTTTACATGATCCGTTACGTTTTTCAATTGTTAATTTTCATTCCCATGTAACTTTCTTTTGGCCCTGTAGTTCCTCTTTCCTCCTTACAGCTCAACTGGGACCAGCACTGGGATCCTGGAACCAGAATCTTTTATTCACGGCTAACGAGGGACTTTGCCCTTACTTTAATCAACCCTGACGTCCACTGTGACTTGTCTGACCGTTGCAGCAGCTGCCCTGTGGGCTGGGAGTCATGCACCACGGCTCCTTCCAGAACCTTGTACCGTGGGCTCTAAACCTGGACACCACGTGACAGCCATATGGATGACCAGGCTTCATTCCACCCAGGGAACCAAGAATGCTGCCTTTGCAGCATCCCTTGCCATAATGGAACTGGGGTGTGAAGACTTGATTTGGGAATCAAAACAGGGACCCTCTGCATGGGAGCAGTAACCAAATTTCTCCCTTTAATGATTCATGCCCCAGGCACTGTAGCACACTTGTTAACCATGTCGGCATAAAATAAGCCAAGCAGGATGCATTAAGGGAATTAGGTAATTATTAATTTGCAGGAATTTCATGGAAAGCAAAACAGAAAAGTAAATCACACGTTTGTCATACTATATAAAAACTATGGCTGCACCTAAACGTTTTCTGGTAATCTTCAAAAGTTTGAGAGATCACGGTTTAAATTCTGAACTTATCAAATCTTCAAACAACATTCAATCCAATAATTCACCAGTTTGATAACTACTTTTGAAATCTTATTGGGAATGGCTTTCCTGATCTAAAATCTTATGCAGCCATTAAACTTATCTTCACGATGGCATGAGACACTCAATTTAAACCTTGACATGGGTTGATCAGAAAAGCTTTACTAAGGCACAGTTCAGGGAGATGAGCAAAGGCTGTGCAAATGACCAGAAATCTGCTGAAGGACAACTGCAGCTTGAAACCCGAATAACTGCAGACCTCATTCTCAATCTGAGAAGAATATGCAAGTTCCAGAAAGCAAAAATCTCATACTTTATGCATAATATACTGTAACACCTAGATTTATGATTATCGCTATAGGTCGGTCAGACAGGCGCCTAGCCGGGGGGTGGGGCACCAGAAAACGGAGAGACGAAGGATGAGCTATGCACCACTGCAAAGCCCTCGCACATACTCCCCCTTCCTTTCTCTGGACGTGTCCTTGTTCTCCCCGGGTTGGCCAACAGTGGCCCAATCTGCTCCGATATGGAGGTGGTCTACAGGCACCGCAGCCTCAGCCGGAGAATGAGGGTCATCCTTTCTAGGGCTGCCCAAGGTCGCCAGCAACAACAGTGCCCAGGTTATGGAAAAACATCTAGCTGCTTGCTTTCTGTTTTGTTGCTTCCTCTTTTGATTTCAGGATGGAATAAGCACGCGCGTTTTATCAATCGACACAATTTTCAGCCTTTGGTGGTTCAAGCTCTGCACAGAGCAGTGCGATTTCCATGCCGGGTTCTGATCAGGCTCATAATGGCAGGACTGGTGAATTAGGGAAAAAAAGAAAACCCTATGAACATCATATTTTTAAAGAATTAAAAAATTATAGAAAAAAGGGCAAATGTTATTTTAAATGCCATGTGAATTTGTTTAAAAAAAAAAAAAAAGACAGCAATATAAAACTTAAAAAGCTCAGTTGACAGGCACAAATAAAGTAAGCCTTTTGAAAACGGAGTCCCAAGCTGATAAGTGACTGCAGATCAGTATCACCCAGCATCTGAAGGGAGCTGGTGGCCTTGATCCAGTTCCTAGTTGTAATGTGCCGACATCACACAAGCCGGTTTTATAACTGGAACACCAGTTAGCAGTCACAATGATGGGTTAGAAGACGTCAAATACCTGAGTTTAGAGACCCCTTCCCCCCCAAATGAGGTCTCCACCAGCTGCCAGCCCTTGCTTTAGTCAGCGGTAGAGGGGCAGAGCCTTCCAAACTGTGGCCTTCCGGAATGGATAAGCCCTGACTCACAAGGGGGGCTAGGACAGAAGGCAGTGTAGAGGTGAGAGAGTAGGGCGTGTCACGTGCTCTCCCAATTTTAGGCCCCGGCCTAGAGAAGGAAGGAGAGAGGAACTGCCTTGTCAGATCCTTCAGGGCTGGCAGGGAAGCTGAGAGAGGAACAGTTTTTTCCTTAGGTTTTTTTTTTTTAGTCTTTTTCCTATAAGAACTGTGCCTTTCTGGGAGGTTGTATCCCCCTGTCCAGGAGGGGGCGATATACTTCTTTGCCCCGTCCAAGGGGGGGGGGGGGGTTTGCAGCAACCATCAAGGTAAAGAGAGAAGAATTTTTTGCCCAAGCCTGTGTTTTGTCCATCGGAGAGGGAAGGAAGTCTTGGGTTTTTTTTTTCGGCCACCCTTCCTTACCCCCGAGCTGGAAGCTTTAAGACCTGTTACCAGTGAAAGGCTCTCCCTCAAGGAAGGCCTGCATCCATCTGATCTGAAGAGGAACTCAAGGGAGAGAAAAGAGGAGAAGGCCATCTGGAGACCCTCAAAGAGGTCTCCACCCAGGAGACGCAGGACACTGCAGACTGGAGGTTGGGAGTACCTGCGGGACCTGCAGGTAGTGTGGGGAAGGGGATTCATCCACACCTAGGTTATCCCAGCCAACCTGTGATAATTATTTTTCCACCCCCATGGAGGATAAAAGCAAGTTCCAGGCCCTTGTACTGAAGAATATTTCCACAGAGGTAGAGACACATTAATTCTCTACTCCCATAAGACTAAAGAACCTGGATGCAACTGGACATTCCATTATTTATTCATCTTAACTCTTTTCTAATCAATCATAGAACATTTTATTTCGAATACCCATCCAGTGAGTCCAACCTGTTTCGTCAATGTCCTGAAGACACAATAGTAACAAACACACAAGGGATTCCACCTAAGCTCTGGGCCTTGAAGGATATGCTCCCCCCCCCAAAAAAAAAAAAAGAACCCACTCCCCGGGGGCACAAGGACTAGTGACTGAACACTGGACTTCTGCCCTGGAGTTTTTATGGCCCCGCTGAGATTCAGCCCATCCACTGAACTGCAGTTACATGAGGTACAAAAGTCTGAATTATCCTCATGGCTATTAAAGTAAGTGTGACACCACCAACAGGTTCAAGCACGCTGACAATTTATGGAAGTTTGTACTCCTGTTGTCATTTTATCCTAAATAAAAAAAATACAAACCTAAAAACTTTCCGTATAACAGTGGTGCACCTAGCTGGGATTTTAGGTGCCTTCAGAGTCCATTTTCAATCAGAATTACATGTCTAAAACTTTATCTGCATATTAGATTGCATCCTTAAACGGGGATGCCGACTTAGATGCCTAAATAACTGGAGCAGTAACAAATTCATCCAATCTAATCAGCAGAACCAGGGGTCACGATTTGAAGCTCCAGGGAGGAAGACTCAGAACCAATGTCAGGAAGTATTTCTTCAAGGAGAGGGTGGTGGATGCCTGGAATGCCCTTCCGGAGGAAGTGGTGAAGACCAGAACTGTGAAGGACTTCAAAGGGGCGTGGGATAAACTCTGTGGATCCATAAAGTCTAGAGGACGTGAATGAAGAGTGGGTGGCTCGCGGGAATGACGGCGACTACCTGGAGATAATACCCTTATTCAATAAACATACACATGGGTAATGCAACTCCAACATTGCTCTAAGCTTCAACGGCAAGAGGAAACGTGAAAAAAGATTTGCATTCACAAAAAAAGCAGAGAGTAGCTTGCTTGTTACGGCGGTTACTATGCCAAACCAAATATTTATTTATTTATTTATTTTGGATTCTTATATACCGACATTCTTGTATAATATACAAATCATATCGGTTTACAATACAACAGAACAATCGCAACAGGGCGTTACATTGAAACATAAAAACATAGCATCTAATAACATAAAACATATAACATATAATACAACCGAATATACGCTGCTAATGCGTAACATGAACTATAGTGTCTAAAAGAGTAAAAAATATGCAAGCATATGGACTATTACTAATGTGGTATAAAATAAGCCTGATACTTCACTTTCAATGCATATCCAGCATAGCTCTCTGCTTCAACGGCGAGGGAGAAAGACTGATGCGTCACACATAACCAGCATGGCTCTCTGCTTCAACGACAGGGGAGAAAGTCAGATACTTCACTTTCAATGCATATTCAGCATAACTCTCTGCTTCAATGGCAGGGGAGAAAGTCAGATACTTCACTTTCAATGCATAGCCAGCATAACTCTCTGCTTCAACGGCAGGGGAGAAAGTCAGATACTTCACTTTCAATGCATATCCAGCATAACTCTCTGCTTCAACGGCAGGGGGAATGAAGAAAAGTAGATCTATATACAGACAACAACCAACAAGGTCTGAATTATTTAGTCTGGGTAAACAAATAAGCATGGGTATAGCTCGCTTATTGTGGCGGTTACTACCCCTAACTAATTAAGCTAGATATTTCACTTAGAGGTAGTTCCAACACTGCTCTCTACATTAATGGTGGGGGTGGAAGGGAAATAGAATCAAAAGGTTACTAAGAGCCAAGAGTAACAGATAAGTATGAGAAAAAAAAAAGTGCAAAACTTGCTGGGCAGACTGGATGGGCTGTTTGGTCTTCTTCTGCCATCATTTCTATATAGATGAATTGGCATCTTACCCTCTTGAAGATTAGTGGAGTATATCCAAGTACAAGGCTGCACTTCTAGACCACCTAATGTTTTTGCTTATTTATTTTAAAAACATCTAGACTGCCAATCACCATTTCTTGGTGGTTTACAATAAAATGTACATAATCATCAGAACAAACACATCTTCAAAAATAACATAAAATCCAAAACCAAACAACAAATAAAAGCATGACTAATACACAGATATTAAAAACAAATTGTCCTCCCTATTCTTGTATGCTGTTACGCTATTATGCAAATTCAATCTGCCTAGATGAAAGAACAGACTCCCTCGAGCATATATTTCTCTTATTTTTGCTGCTCTATTTTACCATTTTTATACAAATTTTAAAAAACAGATATAAGTTGGCCAGTATTAATTAAAAACATATCCATGTTTACAATCTAAAAGGAATAGTTCCTATTCACAAAACTAAAACAATCTTACAAACAATTCATTGCGTTATAGTACAGTAGTCAAATCAGTCAGACTAAAAATGAAGAGAAAAAAACCTTTACTTTCTAGCTGTCAAATCAGATTACATAAAGCTTGTACATAAATACAATTTTTTTTTATTAATTTTCTGAATTTTAACATAGCGAGCTCTACCTTGATAATTGGGGAGAGCATTCCAGATAATAATCGGAACCTGGACATACACTAAACGCTCTCTAAATTCTTCCAATCTAATTATTCTAAAAGAAGGGACACATAAATTTTGAGTTTTGGAGCAAAGGCAATGCACCCGCTGGTATAGTTTCAAGGCTGCATTAAAATCGGAAAAGCTAACCCATATTTAGACGCTGAACATGTTTCTCCGAAAATTTACCAGATACCTAAATAATTCCCTTTTAAATATTTACATTCCAATTTTAGATGTTTACCTGCCCTGCGGACCTTTGAAGACTTAATATTTTGTCCTTTCAAATAATACTGGCATATTTCTTTCAAATACAAGAAATGTTAGCAAAGCACTTTTAAAAAACAAACTTCTATATTAATTTTCAATTTGCACAATTAAACCACAACAAATAGAAGCAAAATACATTCCCCAAGAAGGGAAATCAAATTAAAATAAGGGAAGTGTAACAATTAGAGTCGTACAAAAGGATAAAAGGGAAAGAGTGCTCTTCAGCGCAAGAAATCACAATATAAAATGATCATGTGATAATTACCACATTAACCAGCAAAGTTTTCAAATGCCACATATAATAAAATCACATACTTATTTTTTAAAGTGCATATGTGATGAAAAGCATCACGTGGACATGAGGACAGTGGCATGCTCAGTGTGCCAGTCAAAGTTTCTAGAAACTCTGGCAAATGTTTTTCGTGACGGGCTCCATCTGATGATGTCACCCATGCACGAGGACTACCATCCCTGCTTGTCCTAGGAGAAAAATAAAAATCACATACTTATTTTTTTTTTGACGTGCATATGTGATTAAAAACATCACTCAAAAATAAAAATAAAATTCAAGAGTTGCTCATAATTTCCTTAAAAATTGTTCAGCATAGCCTCACAAAAATATTTTTAATACACACGTTAAATTGTTACTTCATGGGTGATGCATAAGATTTAGCATGGGCTCAGTAAAGAATTTCCCAGATAGCATGCTCATGCCATTTTGTATAGAAACCCAAAAATAAAAAACTGGCTAAAAAAGCATAAGCAAGTTAATTTCTGAGTGGAAGCTTTGTAGAATGATCACACTAAACAGTGCATGGACAGTTCTCTTTTCCTTTTGGCTTTTCTTCCTTCTTGTAAAGGGTACAAAAGCAAGCCTGACGCATGGGGGGTTGTTTTTCAGTGCTGAGTTAAGACGCGGGAGAGCTGCCTATACTCAGAGCATTATGGGTACTGGGTGGCTCCAAGAGCGGGATATAATGCAGGCTCAGAAGGGAGCAGGGAAGAGGCTTGGAATCTTGAAAGGGAGACAGCAAGCACGAATAGAGAGGGGAGGCAGCTCCTGGAAAGTAAGAGTGTTAAATGTTTGCGGTTATGAAAGGCTAGGTGAAACGTTGAAGATTTGAAACAATATAAAAAAAAAAAAAGCATTGAGAAAAGCCTTGACCACTCATCTGTTGGCAGCAATGGGATTTTCTGCACTAAACAAGGTACAGCCAGAGATCTATGCCTCAGTAGGAAAAAAAAAAAAAAAAAGAGAAAGTTTGGAAATCTGCTTGCTTTAAATGTTGTACGGAGTAGAGACTAGGTTACAGAAGAGTCTGAGCTATATAGCAGTGCTCAAGCCTCCAGGGAAGGAGAAAGAATGAAGAGGAAACAATGTTTTCCACTGTTTGAGAACTTATTTTACTAAAGAGGACACAGAGCCTGACTTGTGCACGGGAAGCTCACAGCAGAGGGAAAACAGTAAAGGAAATTTTCCTGAGCCTAGCTGAAGAAGTAGTCTAAAGTTAAATAGTTACACGAGTAGTTTAAAAAATAACAGGCCAAGGAGAATAGCTCCATCTGAGGGGGAAAAAAAGTGAGTTAGAGCTAGATAAGCTGGGTTTTGTTTCTTTTTAGAAGAGAAAAAAAGAAAAAGTTTGTGTTTAAATAGGGCATGGCCACTGAAAGAAAAGTTTGGCTGCCAGAGTGTTTCTCTGAAAGAGAAAAAAAGATGTAACTAAGAATAAATTCAGGGCTGCCAAGAAAAGTCTCAGCCAGGAGCTTAGGAACATAAGAATTTGCCATACTGGGCCAGACCAGGGGTCCATCAAGCCCAGCATCCTGTTTCCAACAGAGGCCAAACCAGGCCACAAGAACCTGGCAATTACCCAAACACTAAGAAGATCCCATGCTACTGATACAATTAATAGCAGTGGCTATTCCCTAAGTAAACTTGATTAATAGCAGTTAATGGACTTCTCCAAGAACGTATCCAAACCTTTTTTGAACCCAGCTACACTAACTGCACTAACCACATCCTCTGGCAACAAATTCCAGAGTTTAATTGTACGTTGAGTGAAAAAGAATTTTCACCAATGTGTTTTAAATGTGCTACTTGCTATGGAGCACCCCCTACTCCATCTATTATCCAAAAGAGTAAATAACTGATTCACATTTACCTGTTCTAGACCTCTCATGATTTTAAACACCTCTATCATATCCCCCCTCAGACATTTCTTCTCCAAGCTGAAAAGTCCTAACCTCTTTAGTCTTTCCTCATAGGGGAGCTGTTCCATTCCCCTTATCATTTTGGTAGCCCTTCTCTGTACCTTCTCCATCGCAACTATATCCTTTTGAGATGCGGCGACCAGAATTGTACACAGTATTCAAGGTGGGGTCTCACCATGGAGCAATACAGAGGCATTATGACATTTTCCGTTTTATTCACCATTCCCTTTCTAATAAATCCCAACATTCTGTTTGCTTTTTTGACTGCCGCAGCACACTGAACAGACGATGTCAATGTGTTATCCACTGAAATGGCTGTACCACACAGTCTGCCAATGCCTCAAAGATCACAATAATGAGCTCTGCATTCAAACCAAAACATTTGGCCAACTCATAGAAGCTTTTGAAGGTCAGACTGCTGGTCAGGCTCAAGCCTCTTGATTACAGTGGTCTTTGGATACACTAACAATATCAATGACAGCAAAGACCCTTATCCTCTGAAAACCTTTTACTTGGAAATATATTTGTATTGTGTAAAGAAAGGTGGATTTATTTTTGTAGTGCTCAAGTATTTATTGGTGTTTCTTCTCCGTCACGTCTTTCTGTTTCTCATTCTCTCCCCTTCCTGTATGTCTCCCTTGCTCTGCTGTGGCCTGTGAAAACTCTCTTTTCATACTGGGGAAAAGCCTTGTAGAATGAGAATCCCTTCTTTTGTGACTTGCTAGGAGGTGGGGCTGGGACCTTCACACAAAACTGCTACTCATGGTCAAACCTCTGATTCCCTGCAGTTCTCAGTGGTCAGACTAACCACAGCAATAACAGCAATGATCCTGGCAAACCAATAGCTTTGAAAACTGTTCATTTGCACACCACTATGGAACTTTTCGACCTTGTACATTGTAAGGTGTGGTGCATGCAATATTTATACGCTCTGTGATTTGTAACTGTTTTGTCTGAGTAGACATATTTGTCATATAAATGTGTGTAAATGTATTAAGAATTCCAGGAAAAAGAGTGTTGATTGTGTTTTGGTCTGACAAAATGTGTTAAAATGTATGCAGCCTCAATTTTACAGTGTCACCTCTTATGCATGGCTTTCATTTTTTGGGCAGTTAGCTGAGCCCTCTCAACAGTGTTCATGTTAACAAGTTATCATCTGGAACAAGTCAGGTATAAAAGAGCAGGCCATTAGTGAGCTCTTAGAGAGGGTGAGCAGCTTTTTTTTTTTCAGATCTATGACTAGCAATCACAAACAAAGGGGTTTATATTTTGGATGCCCAGGTTATGAGGCCTCCCCACTTGCAAACTTCACTAACTTTGATGGGAAAAGACTGAGAGAGTGCGCAGATTGTTGGACGTTAGACTTTCTCCCTTTTTTCCTCTTCTTAGAGGCCTAGGCATTGAACTTTATCTCCATGTTAAGGCCCTCCCTTGCATGCTAAAAGTAGTTTGCTAGGCAGTAGGCCTTTATTAGGAATGCTAAAGTGGTGGAGAAAGATGTTGGCACAAGCACACTAAAATGAGTGGCTCCATGCATGTAAGAAACATCATATGCGAATGTGCAAGGCTATGATTCGGCTATTACTAAAAATGGGCATCCTGAATCCAGGGAAACCTGAAAACAACCACCCAGTAGCTTCTGGGGAAACCAGTACAGCAAACAGTGTGAACTAATCTAAACAACTGGCTGGCCTCATCGACCTATCAGATGATCTCTGAACTTTTGATATTAAAAAGCTTACATTTATGCAGATGATGTCCAGCTCCTACTCACAACGGATCCAGACCCATCAGCAGCTCTAAATAAAGCTAAGTACATGTCTCACAGCTATCCAGGAGCAGAATGAAAACCACCACCTCCATCTGAATCCCAACAAAGTGGAGATTCTCTAAATACAAACATTAATACACATGTTCCCGATTTGAAAATGCCATTCAAAACCTGTGAGCTTCTTCTAAAAAGTACAGATAAATAGCCTCGGAGCCCATGCCCCCCACAAATCCAGGCAAGCCTAAAGAGCCGCCTTCTTTCAGTTATAAAGCTTACTAATCACAGTGCCTCATGCCACAGTAAACACATGGTTAGATTACCGTAATGCCCTGTAGAAGAGTCTGCCAAACTCCATACTTCTCCACAAACTCCAGCTAAGACAAAACTCTGCTGCATGATTGATAAGAGGGATGCAGGTTGTCCAACCATAATCACACCTGTCCTACATAAACTACAGTCTCCTGCAGAACCAAATTCAAAAGCCTGATGCTGATTTTCAAGGCTTGAAATGCCTTAAGAGAAAGACTGTCCTTCTATAGGCCTTCCAGACCACGATGATCCTCAAAAGGAGCCTAACTTTCAAACTTATTCCTGGTACTGGATTTGTGCATAAACTGTGCAGCTTGCTGCACAGTTTCTAAAATACAGTTTAGTTCTGCTCTGAAAATATGTGAGTGTGTGTGAATACTGGCAATGCAATGAATGCACTTACTTTCTCTGTGTCTATATTTTAGGTGCATACAAATATATACATAAAAACAGGTGTTTTATAACATATCTGCGTATACCATTTGAAAATACTTACTTGCATGCATACTTGAAATCACCAGTTCGCCCATACCTCTGCCAGTTCACCCAGACCCTCTAGCATTGCACCTAGACCTCCCACTCAAATACTGCGGACAACAGATAATTGTACTCGTCAGCAGTTGTAAAATATAATCAATATGATTAGAGCAACTTCCATGCATACCTCTTGACCCCTCCCTGGAATACACCCTTTTTTTCTGCACCAGTAAATGTGCACGCGAAAACAAAAATACGTGGGCACTTTCAAAGTTTATAAACAGCATGAACTCAAATACAGGCTACATACATAAATAAATGCTAATTTTCTGCATGTAACCCCTTTGAAAATGTACTTATTAGAGTGTCCAAAACAATTCTGTCAAAAAAAGAAATCAAGAGAACAAATACCCATCAGTGATCTTTCTCAGAACGCTCTCCCAGAAGAGCTCCACCAAATGCATGACCACTCCCACTGCAAGAGGCAGATAAACACTTGGCTCTGTTGCGCTGAAGGTGGACCCTTGTCTGGTGCAGGATTGCTATGGCCCTCTGGTTGGACCCAGAGAGCGCCTGCCACCAGGAGGCGGAGCACACAAGGAGACAGAGGCTGGCTGGAGCTTCACCAATAACAGTCCAGGGTTTCCGCAGGTTGAGCCCTTGGGTACCCGGACCGCCTAGACTTAGGTGGGACTCTGGTGGTCTCCCAGAGAGGTATCGGAGAGGTGTGCCTACCATGAGCAAGGGTGCATGGCTGATGCAGAGCGGAGAAGCTAGACCTGAACCGGAAGCTCCGGAGACCTCGGAAAGGCAACAGTTCAGAGAGCTCCTCCGAATGAGACAGGCAGCGCCTGCAGGTCTAGCCACGTGGAAGCCGCGGTTGTTATCCACGTACGTTGGCCTGAAGGTCACTGGGGGCCAGAAGAGAGTGTCCGAGTGAAGCGCAAGGGTCAGAGCCAGAGTATCAGTCCAAGAGAGGTCAGACAAAGCGAGGGTCAATACCAGTATCAGTCTGTGCGTAGTTGAGGCAAGCGAGGGTCGGTTCCAGGTGGCAGGCAGTAGAATGGTCAGGCAAGCAGAGGTCAGTACCAAGAAGTCAGTCCAGATAGGTATTACCTGGGAAGGACACAGGAACAAGGGAATGCTGGGACAGGAGACGCTGGAACAGGAGACACTTTGAACAAAGGCAAATTAGTACACCAACAGTGTCGACCCGATTGCCAAGGCAAAGAGCGGTAGTCTGAGCCCTGCATATATACAGGGCTCAGGCGACGATATCGGGGTGCCCCGCGGATGGGTTTCCTGTGCTTGG
This sequence comes from Rhinatrema bivittatum, assembly GCF_901001135.1. Lineage (NCBI taxonomy): Eukaryota > Metazoa > Chordata > Amphibia > Gymnophiona > Rhinatrematidae > Rhinatrema > Rhinatrema bivittatum. The sequence continues at coordinate 72,492,500 of NC_042621.1, read as the reverse complement.
CCCTTTAAATGTCTGAGAGTTCCGCGCGCGCTAGGGGGCATGGCCAATGCCAAACCCCGGCGCGAGGAGCTCTGCGAGAGGGAAGACCCAGATGGGCCTGGGGACGCCGCGGACGAGCAGCGCTGGCGGAGGCTGCAAGTGAGGAGCTGGTAGACGGGCACGCCAGGTGAGTGGGCCCGGCCGTGGCACCAACGTGGCCGGGAAGCGCAACAGGCTCAATCTGCCAGGCCTTTAATACAAAACTCATGACTCCTTCCCTGTGCTGCAAAGCAACTGAAATTTGTTCCCCTCCATGCATTCAAATTAAACTACCTGGCACCATTATGAGTTCCCTGGACATGTTTATTAGGAAGTTGTTTATTTTGTTTAGTCCTTATTGTGGATTTATTTCAAGTTTAGTTTAGTTCTTACTGTCCACTCTCTTCAGACTAGAATTGTTGCTCTCTTATTGTGTGCTGCCTAATTCATTAGCACAGTAATGGCGGGAGAAAGAGACCAGATGGCCCATCCAGTCTGCCCAGCAAGATTCTTATGTTAATATCTGCCGCTCCATGCAGGATACCTCCATGTTTCTCTCACGTGTAGGAACTGCCGCTCCATGCAGGTTACCCCCATGTTTCTCTCAAGTGTAGTAACTGCCGCTCCATGTAGGATACCCCCATGTTTCTCTCAAGTGTAGTAACTGCCGCTCCATGCAGGATACCCCCATGTTTCTCTCAAGTGTAGTAACTGCCGCTCCATGCAGGTTACCCCCATGTTTCTCTCGTGTAGTAACTGCCGCTCCATGCAGGATACCCCCAAGCCTTATGAAAAGGGTAATAATATTCCAATTAATGAAAACTAAGGCACTGTCAGACGCATAAATTACTGCTAGCAACATTTTTACTGGGTGAGGAGCCTTCGTAATAAGAAGCAATGCCTTTATAAGCAGCTCAGGAAACTGGTTTGTTGTGAAGCAGGTTTCTTCTACCAAGAATGCATACGCGTGAAGAGGCAAGCTGGTTCATCCAAACTGCAAATTCAAACTGTAAAAGAAGCCAACAGGTTGCAGCTGGTACGCTTTCACTACGCCGATTTCAGACATAGATAATGAACTTCTCAGAGCTGTATAAATCTGATAGTGGAAGACTGCCTCTCAAAAACTAGTTATAAAATGTATTCAATGAAAAATGGTAGAGTAAAATTGTTAATAGTTTTTCTACACCTAGAGGGGGTTAACTTTTTAACACTGCAAATAAGTTAGCCAGAAAATATGCACATAAATTCCGCTTTGAGAATTATCCCCGCAAAACTGCATGCATACATGTGCAAGTTTCAGAAGTCCATTTACACACTTAAAAGTGAACTTACACACAAAAAACCTATGGACAATTCAATAGCATATATTGGAGCCATTTTCAAAAGCCCACTTGCATGTGTAAAAGCCCAGTTTTAAGCATGCAAATCCTTGTGAAAATTGATTTGTTCTCTATAGAAATACAGTTCACCTATATTCGTTAGCTTATGCTGCGTTACGCTTAAACAGCAAATCTCCTCAATTTAATTCTCCTAACTGAACTTATTCTCCTTTGACAGGGCTTCTGGTCTGCTTTTTATTCAAGAAACAGAAGAGTAAACATCAGAGGGGGAGCAAAGAAGCAGCACAGTGAGATGAAGGAGGCTTGGGAGGTATTCAGACTACTGTAGTATTAGAATCTGCCACAACAAATGTTACTATCAACTTATATGAAACTGCTCCACAAACTGTCACCAGATGAAAAAGACACTGATGGCCAAACAAACGGCACGAGGTTTAGTCTAGTGGCACTGCACAGATCTGCAGATCCTTTCACCTCATTTGTCTCTCCACATTTTAAAATGTGCCTTGGTTCGCCCAAACACCACTGGGTAGGGAAAACTGCTGTAGACCATTTTTGATTTCACACTTAGGTTCTTCCAACTAATCAATTCTTGACGGGAAATCGAAGTGTACAGTTCTCACTTTTGCAGTGGAAAAAATTTTAAAAAACCAAAAAAACGCGTACCGGCTGGGCCCCAAGTTTAAATCGTGCCCAGCATTCTCTCTCCCTTCTCGTCCTTAGCAGAAGCCGTGCAGATCGCCACTAAAAATCTGTTAGCAAAGCTTTCCGCTCCCGAGATGGCTGCGTGCATGTCTGCAAAGTCTAAAAGGCCCGCGGGGAGCCTGTGTGCACTATTACTCTTATTAAAGGTCAGAGTATTTGGGGCAAAGAATTAAAGATGCAGATTTGTAGCCACTGAACCGAATAGAACGTGACTTATAATTTACTTTAAAGCAAATTAAAATGAAGCTGGTTCAAAAGCAGACCACCCGATGACATCAACGTACTACAATTTAGTTGTAGACATGTATGAAAATAAAACACATTCTTCCATATGCACCAGATGAAAGGACCCTGGCATCCCGTTTAAAGCAGTAGGCAGGCCTGAGCGTCAGCTCCCGGACTCCACCTCCACTTCCTGACTTCATTGGATCTGCATAAACCAGCTTTTGGGTTTCTTTATACCTAAATGGCTCTCCCTCGTAAGGATTTATGGTAACCGGACTACTTTCCCACCCAGGAGGGGAGCTAGCGGCACTAGCACGTCCAATAGGTTTTCTGCTGATTGAATTTCTGGAGACTTGCAGCTCTTCAGAAATGTTTACTCTCGCAGGAGCTGTCAGAGGACAAATTGGGCGCAGTCAGTTTTAAGTCTGCTGCAGGCAGCCGAGCAGGTGGGTTCCTCGTGCACCGGGCATTGTACATTTAAAAAGTTAAAATAGCAAAAAGGGAAAAAGAAAAAAAAAATAGGTTGCCACACAAATGAAATGGATAAAATGAGGAATTCAAACATTTTGGTCATGGAAATTACATAATGCAGATCAGAACAAATACATCAACCTCGTATATCACTCTTGAAAACTAAGAGCTGAATGACCACAGAGTGCATTAGCCTAAGCCACATTATTTAAGACTGTGGTGGTATTGTACAAGCCCAAAATTCAACAACAGTTTATGGAGTATTTAAATGATCACACTGGCTAATTCTCTCTTGCTTTCTTTCACTCTGTTTTTCTATTTTCCTCCGAGGCTAACATCTGTGTTTCTAATCAGCGCAGAAGCTATGACAGGCCCTAGAAGATGAAAGAGAAATGGATTGGCTCGGAACCCCAGTAGAAGGGCCACTTGACTGATCAAAGGCACGAGGCACTGTTTGCACTGTATTAGTTTAATGAACCCCATTAAGTGCTCAACTGATTTGATAAACAGTTGTCAGCCCGTTCCCAGAAAGGCCAGTGCTTTCCCCCTTCTATTTTCCTCTTGTTTTGATTTTATTCTTGTTTGGGGTCAGAGAGAGAGAGAGAGAGTGAGTCAGAAGGGAACGACTGACACAAAAAAAAAAAAAAGGCATCCAGCTTCAGAATGTACTTTTTGACTTTGATCACAGGGCAAGAAAAAAATGATCCTCTGGATAAATTTCTATTCACCTCATCGCTAAGCTGCTGTTACCACTGCCGTTCCAGAAAACTCAACTATATTAAGGAACTAATGTGATGTTACAGTACGCAGTAAGTGAGTGCGTCCTCTGGACAAGTCCGTTATTGACAGTTCAGCAAAGTTAAAAGCTGTTTACTCTGTAACGAAACATTGTCAACTAAATATAATGTAAAAGGCTGGGTGAAATAGACAAATTACATTACTGGAGACAACACTTCCTTCTGAGGACTCTAGGAAACTGCACATATTGAAATGCATTTTTCGGTAAAGCTCAGGGTTTGCAAGCTGCTCACCAGTTTCAAACTTGTACAAATTCAACTCTTTTTTTTTTTTTGGGGGGGTTTGTTTCTGTAAAGACAGTGGCATGATTAAAATGCTCAGCAATCCCTCTTATAATCTGTAACCAAAACACTTCTGTCACACAATTTGCAACGCTTCCACGGCTTCCACAAAGAAATCCCTCTGTATGATTTCCCCCCCCCCCCCCGTGGCTCCTATGGAGTCAAACCTTGATTCAAAAATGAACATTTGTTTAGTGAATCTGCAAAATTCAAGGGGGTCCAGACAGTGTTCCCCCTGAGAGCCGCACGTGTGACTCCATATAGCCGCTCCTGAAAAGGTAAGGGTGGGCTTAGCATCGAAGCTTCCTTGGCGAGAACAGTGTGTGTGTGTGTGTGGGGGGGGGGTGTCCTCACATAATTATATGACTTTTCTGACAATAAGGACAACCAACCACACTGGAAGAAAAAGCAGCAGAAGCGTCCAACCACAAGAGGTCACAGCATTCAAGCCAGAGTGACAGGTTCAGTTGTGCCAGATGTTTGGTTGCACCGCGCTTCCACCTCCAACCCAATGGTGCCACTTGGGAGCCTTCCATGGCCTTGATTAAAGGGGCAGAACTTCTTCTTCTGAGCTTCGGTGTCCTCCTCAAAAATACTTTAGGGAATACATAAATTTAACAGGAATCTCTCGATTTTAAGGTCTCCCCTTCTGGGCAGAGAATTTTAGACGCGAGAGAATACTAATAACTATTTCTTTTATTTAATATTTATTAGATTTCTTACCCACCTTTTTGAAAGAAATTCATCCATGGCGGGGTAAAACAACTTAAATAAGCAGATACAGGTGAGACAGCACAACTTGAAACCATTCCACATCCCCAGCATCCTCTCATTCTGTGCCCAAACCCTGCAACATCCAGATTTCCCTCTCCCCAAGCCCCAGCAGCATTCCCCTCTTTCTTTCTCTCAGTCCTCCGAGCAGCATTCTACTTTCTCTCTCCTCCAACCCAGGAACATTTCTCTCTCTATCTCCCTCCTCCCCCTACCCCAGAGCATTTCTCTCTCTCTCTTTTCCACACCCCTAGGAGCATGCCTCTCTCCTTTCTCTACCCCTCCCAGTCCCAGAAGCATTCCCCTCTCTCTTTCTGCTCCCCACCAGTCCCAGGAATATTCCCTTCTCATTCCCTCCCTCCCCTTCCCTCTGATCAGTTCTGTCTCACCTGGGCTGGGCTCAGCTTTTGTAGTGCAAGTGTCAGCCTTGCAGGTGCTGAAACACGTTTTGGGGGCGACAGCAGTAGCCATATGCCGCAAACAAAGATGTCTGCCTTTCTTCTCCCAACTGTGCTGCTCTTGTTGCATGCACATCTCTACACATGCTCAAGGCGCAGGTATAACATGATACTATGTGAGAAGCAGACTCCTGCCTGCATCAGAACATGACAAAAAAAAACAACTATCACCCACTAGTGGATAACCCAGTTGGCACCGGCCTGGTTCTGCTGCCACTGCTGCCTCCAAAACAATGGCATTTTAGGTAGCCGCCAAGTTCACCTAGTGCTTCCACCAGCCCTGTTTACATGGACATTGTTACATGCAAATACACCACATAAATAATATGGTATGTGTTTGCACAGCCAGAATTGCATGGAGATCATCCATGGCAGTACCATCCATCTACTCTCAGTCAACTCGGGATGCAATCCTTAAAGGGGCCTTTAGCTCCTACTTACAAAGCTCCTGGCACAAAATACCCCTTTCCAAAAAAAACCAAAGATTCAACCACCCCATCCCTCCTTCAGCATAACCCCGCCCCCCCCTTACACTCCCGAACAGAGATCATCACAGCAAACCATTTCCCCACCTAACTTTCAAAAAAAGATGGCCTCACTCCAGGTCACTCAGGTCTATTGGGCAGGAGTGATACCCAATCATCCCTGCACCATCAGCGCCAAAATTAAAAAATGGTGCCAACCTATCCAAGGCTCCCCTGTGCCCCACATAGTTCTCAAAAACTAGTCACAGATGAATTAAGGTAGTCCAATAAAAATATATCACCTACAACATGCTGGCTGATCCTTATTTACATGCATTCAAGTAGAGTAACACAGTAGAGTAATACTTTATAAACAACAAAGAACAGGAGAAAGTTAATAGCTAAATGTAATAGAAAACACTGAATGTATCTCTTTGAGGCTTGTGGCTAAGATATTTCATGGAGTGATCAGTCACTAGGAAAAGCTTTGCAAGCATATGCTGTTGTATTTTGGAATCTAAATGGGCATATTCAACAGCAGGTCATGCCAACCCATGAAAAAGGTGCACCCATTAAGGTCACAAAAAAAAGTTCGGTGTTTACATATGTAGGCAACAACAACAACAAAGATCAAAGAGGCAACAAAGTGTACACAAATGTAAATCCAAACTAGCACTGATATTTCAAAATAATGAACGAAAGATTTCAGATAGTTGACAGTGAATACAATTCAGCTATTAGGCTTATATCAATCATTAATCTGACGAACCTCCTATAAATTTTATGAATATATATATTTTGAGAAACGTCTAATCTTAAATTTGAATTCTCAACTATTATTGCAATTCCAAAAAATGGTCCAAAGTAGTCTAGATGTGGCCAATGTTTCGTCCCACAAGCTGTACTCAGTTATCTGAAGTCTTTTCCTCCTTATTTGCAAATATCTATGCTATGGGGTAGATTTTCAAAAAGCGCGATTTGGTGTACTTTTGTTGGCGCATCAGGCGCCAACAAAAGTATGCTGGATTTTAGTAGATACGCGCGTAGCTGCGCGTATCCGCTAAAATCCTGGATCGGCGCGTGCAAGGCTACTGATTCCGTATAGCCGGCGCGCACCGAGCCGCGCAGCCTACCTCCATTCCCTCCCCTCACCTTCCCCTCCCTTCCCCTACCTAACCCACCCCCCCTGGCCCTGTCTAAACCCCCCCTTACCTTTGTTGGGGGATTTACGCCTCCCGGAGGGAGACGTAAATCCCCGTGCGCCAGCGAGCCGCTAGCACGCCGGGACGCGACCTGGGGGCGGGTCAGGAGGGCGCGGCCACGCCCCCGGACCGCCCCGGGCCGTAACCACGCCCCCGAAACGCTATGTCCCGCCCCGAAAACGCCGCACGGATCGGGCCCGCCCCCGACACGCCCCCCTCGGAAAACCCCGGGACTTACGTGAGTCCCGGGGCTCTGCGCGCGCCGGTAGGCCTATGTAAAATAGGCGCACCGGCGCGCAGGGCCCTGCTTGCGTAAATCCAGGCGGATTTACGCGAGCAGGGCTCTTAAAATCCGCCCCTATGTGTGTAATTACATCGTGAGGTAATAACTCATTTTCTTTTTTTGTCTACAAATCTACACCTACAAGCATCAATTATAATGATTTTTAATTAACATAAGAAAATTGCCATGCTGGGTCAGACCAAGGGTCCATCAAGCCCAGCATCCTGTTTCCAACAGAGGCCAAACCAGGCCACAAGAACCTGGCAATTATCCAAACACTAAGAAGATCCCATGCTACTGATGCAATTAATAGCAGTGGCTATTCCCTAAGTCAGGGGTTGGGAACCTATGGCTCGCGAGCCAGATGTAGCTCTTTTGATGGGTGCATCTGGCTCGCAGACAAATCTACCTTATAAATGGGCTCTGACCGACGGCCCGCAAATGTGCAGTAGAGAGCAGCTCTACCGCGCATGCGCGGGCGAGCACGTCAATCAGAGCAGAGCGTGCCTGAAAAAAAAATGGCGCTGGGAGGAGCAGTAGCGGCGGCGCACGTGAGGCAGGGACACCCCCCCCCCCAAGATCTTCCGTTTGCGCCATCCGAGGGAAGGGGTTGTGGATGAGCTGAAAGGGGAGGGGGTTGAGAGAGGGGGAGTGACTGAGGGGAGGGGGGGAGGGAGGAGAGAGTGACTGCGGGGAGGGGGAGGGAGGAGAGAGTGAGGGAAAGGGGGGAGGGAGTGGGAAGGAGAATGAGTGGGAAGGAAATGGACCGAAATGCGCAACATACACGGGTCGTTGTGAGGTCAGGAAGTAAACTTCCCTCCTTTTAATCAAGTAGTCAGCTAGCTAATTGCAGAAACCCTTTTATCGAAGAAGATGGCTAAAAGAAGTCACATTAATGGTAAGAAGTAGTTTATTCATCATTGGTTAGCAACAGCATAACAACGTTATTAAAAAGAATTCAGAGACTTATTGAACTTTAAAAGTGTTGGTCTTACATAAAGGGGCAGATTTTCAGAGCCCTGCTCGCGTAAATCCGCCCAAAACCGGGCGGATTTACGCGAGCAGGGCCCTGCGCGCCGGTGAGCCTATTTTACATAGGCTCACCGGCGCGCGCAGAACCCCGGGACTCGCGTAAGTCCCGGGGTTTTCGGAGTGGGCGTGTCGGGAGGCGTGTCGGGGGGCGGGGCAGGAGCGTGCGGCGTTGCGGGGGCGTGTCGGCAGCGTTTTGGGGCGGGTACGGGGTGTGGCTACGACCCGGGGGCGTGGCCGCGCCCTCCGTACCCGCCCCCAGGTCGCGGCCCGGCGCACAGGAGGCCCGCTGGCGCGCGGGGATTTACGCCTCCCTCCGGGAGGCGTAAATCCCCCGACAAAGGTAGGATGGGGGTTTAGACAGGGCCGGGCGGGTGGGTTAGGTAGGGGAAGGGAGGGGAAGGTGAGGGGAGGGCAAAGGAAAGTTCCCTTCTAGGCCGCTCCGATTTCGGAGCGGCCTAGGAGGGAACGGGGGTAGGCTGCGCGGCTCGGCGCGCGCAGGCTATACGAAATCGATAGCCTTGCGCGCGCCGATCCAGGATTTTAGCCGATACGCGCGACTACGCGCGTATCTACTAAAATCCAGCGTACTTTTGTTTGCGCCTGGAGCGCAAACAAAAGTAGGCTGTTCGCGCTCATCTGAAAATCTACCCCAAAATGCACACATTTACCTGTATTTAGTTTTAAACATATTGTATGGCTCTCATGGAATTACATTTTAAAATATGTGGCGTACATGGCTCTCTCAGCCAAAAAGGTTCCTGACCCCTGCCCTAAGTAAACTTGATTAATAGCCTTTACTGGACTTCTCCTCCAAGAACTTATCCAAACCTTTTTTTGAACCCAGCTACATTAACAGCACTAACCACATCCTCTGGCAACAAATTCCAGAGCTTTATTGTGCGTTGACTGAAAAAGAATTTTCTCTGATTAGTCTTAAATGTGCTACTTGCTAACTTCATGGAATGCCCCCTAGTCCTTCTATTATTCGAAAGTGTAAATAACCGAGTCACATCTACTCGTTCAAGACCTCTCTTGATCTTAAAGACCTCTATCATATCCCCCATCAGCCGTCTCTTCTCCAAGCTGAACAGCCCTAACCTCTTCAGCCTTTCCTCATAGGGGAGCTGTTGCATCCCCTTTATCATTTTGGTTGCCCTTTTCTCTGTACCTTCTCCATCGCAACTATATCTTTTTTGAGATGCGGGGACCAGAATTGTACACAGTATTCAAGGTGCGGTCTTCACCATGGAGCGATATAGAGGCATTATGACATTTTCCATTTTATTACCATTCCCTTCCTAATAATTCCTAACATTCTGTTTGCTTTTTTGACTGCTGCAGCTCACTGAGCCGACGATTATAAAGTATTATCCACTATGATGCTTATATCTTTTTCCTGGGTGGTAGCTCCTAATATGGAACCCAACATTGTGTAACTACAGCAAGGGTTATTTTTCCCTATATGCAACACCTTGCACTTGTCCACATTAAATTTCATCTGCCATTTGGATGCCCAACCTTCCAGTCTTGCAAGGTCCTTCTGTAATGTATCACAGTCTGCTTGTGATTTAACTACTCTAAATAATTTTGTATCATCTGCAAATTTGATAACCTCACTCGTTGTATTCCTTTCCAGATCATTTATATATATATTTTGAAAAGCACCAGTCCAAGTACAGATCCTTGAGGCACTCCACCGTTTACCCTTTTCCACTGAGAAAATTGACCATTTAATCCTACTCTCTGTTTCCTGGCTTTTAACCAGTTTGTAATCCACAAACTTTTAATGTTATCTGCCTGTTGTGAGTCTTTTCTTTTTGACTATTGGCAAAGGTGGGTCTAGGAATGAGCAAAGCTAACAGAAAAAAAATATTTTCATGTTGAAATTACTGATCATAGAAAGGGAAGACGTGCAGGGAAAGCCCCTCTCGAGAGAGGGGTGGAGAAAGTCGGTAAGTTGACTGCAGCACAAAAGAAACAATCCTGCAGTTTGTTGTCCAAACAAACCTGTATGAAATTTTAGAAGTGAATGGATATAAATCAAAGTGGGGGGAAAGTAATAAAACGTTTCTCAGCAGACTTGATGACACATTGATAATGTTCTGGTCCTGGAGCCTGGAAATGATCTGGAGAACGCAAGTCCACATTCCGACGATCTACTGGCCCCGTGACAGCTTTCATTGATCCACAGCCAGCAATTACTGGATCCCATCCCACTGCCTATTTCTGTATCAAGACTCTGGCTCCCTAACAAAATGCTAGGTTCGCTTATCCACAGTTCATGTACCAACTATGAACTGGGTTCTCCGGGTCAACGAAGACGGTCTTGCAAATCTGGCAGGTCTTGGGGGCATACCAGTGCTTCCCACAAGCATACATAAAAAAAAAAAGAAAAACTGAAATAAAGAAAAAAACGCAGACAAGCTAAGGAGCCCCAGTCTGTGGCGAAACTGCAGTCTGTGCACAGGAAACACGTTCCAGAGGGGGGAAAGAAGCAGCCAGAAACATGAAAGTCGAACTACGTCTATGTAAACAAGGACCTTCTTTGTAGGATCTCACTTGAGTTTCTGAAGTGTTTCCAACAGGAGGCTAAACCAGTAACACTCAGAATTAACAAAATGCTAGCACCAAGCAAACTCTTGCAAAATGCAACAGTTAGTTTTCATCAGGAATGTCTACACTGGAGAAAAAGAATATGTATGGAAATATTTAACTAGGCATGGGTCCTGACCAATCTTAAAGACAGTTTGGATAAATGCTATACATGTAATTGTCTAGTGACCATGCTCAAAACTCTTTTCCTGGTGTTTTCTATTGTTTTTAAGCTCTGCAGCTTTGCTTTCCCAGGCCCTACTTGGTGGACAAGTGCTAGACAGCCCTGGCTCCATTATTTTCTGTTCTACAAAGTAAGCCCTCCACCCATTAACTGCCCATCTCAGAGGACTGAGCAGAAAAATATTTAATCCAATTAATTCCAAAATTAAAATGACTGCACTTTTCACTCCAGTAACCTGACTCATCTGCTTCCTAGGGCAGTGTTTTCAGCCTAGTCCTTGGGATCTACCCAGTCAGTCTGATTTTCAAGGTATCAATAAGAAATTTGCAAATAACAGATTCATTATGGATATCCTGAATACCAGTCTGGCTGAGTGAATCCCAAAGATCAGGCTGAGAATCACTACTCCAGAGCAATTCTATTTGCCTTGTGTTTTTAAATTAAACACACACTACAATGACCACATTTTATATCCTCACTTAAAATGTCTAGTATTTATTTTATGTATTTATTTAAAATCAATTTAGAACCCACATACATCCTATAGTTTGTAGCGGTTTACAATATAAATACATAGCTAAGAACACTGAAAAATCAAGTCAAACAGTACAAATAATTCTGCAGAGATATTTACATCTGCAAGAAGTTAGAATTTCTTAAGTAACTTCAAAGGCTTGCCTAAATAAATCTGCTTTCAATGCTATCTTAAAGCTTTTGGTACAGGAAACTATTCACTACTGCTCTGGGAGGGAGTTCCACATTTCAGGTGCGGCCACAGAGAACGCTCTCTCTCTCTCTCTGGTTATGCCCCGCATTTATTACAGAAGCCAAATTCTGCAAAATAAATCCCCTACATAAGAAATGTAAGAACATAATATTTGCCATACTGGATCCGACCAAGACCCTTCAAGCCCAATATCCTATTTCCAACAGTGGCTAATTCAGGTCACAAGTATCTGGCAAGGTCCCAGGGAGAAATATATTTATATAGCACTGCTACCGCACAAGCAAACAATGCTATGCAAGATAAATAATGTTACTGTTACCCATCCCTCCCCCAGAAAAGGCCTTCCAGTCTAACCTTGAGCAGACAGGTCACTGTGACTAAGGTCTCACAGGGTAGTAAGGCGAACATTCGAACCCAATCGTCCACCTTTCACGGCTCTCTGGAGAAACTAAGAGCGATACTGAGTGAGGGCAGGAGATCTGTGGGTTTGCTAATCTGCTCACGCTGAAAGCACTGATCTAAGGAAATGCCATTTTGACATTGAGAAGGCAGGACTTCTACCGAGAGGCAAAGTTAACCGAGCCAAAGTGTATTTCTCTTTTCAATCCCCCGTGATCGTGAAGATACGCCCGCAAGAGACGCAGCCGAAGACCGCATCTCTCCGCCCAAACTCTGTAATGCAGGCCGCGAGCCTCAATACATAGCACAGAGTTTGTAAATTTTCAAAGGGAAACCCAAGATTATAAACCTCCGACTATTTTAATAAAAAAGTGGCCACTGGGTCAATTACAGAATTAGATTTGCTGTTTTCCAGGTTTTGTCTGTTGACAGTAGGTTGATTAACATTACTTCTGCCTTTCCAGTTTCTCTCTACTGGAACAGTGGGATGCTTCACAATACATCACTTTATTTCTTTGCTGGCCTTCCAGGCCTATTTTGTGTTAAATTTGATAAAGAGCAATAAAATATGTTCTCTCTTACCTTCTACCTCCCACCAAAGAAAATCCAACACAATAATAACCATTTCAAACATATGTGAAATATGACCTCTCTGGATGCCCCCTTTTAGGTTGGTCACTCACTTTGAATCTGGATTTAATCTACTCACCCTTTCCAAATTTGTGTTCAAGTTGAGTTAAAAGTCAATTACATTATGTAGGTCACTGCCCCAGAAAGGGCTTGCAATCTAAATTGATACCTGGGGTAATGGGGACTTAACCAAGTCACAAGGAGTATCAAAAAGGAGAATTGATCCTTGGTTCTAACCACTAGGCCACTTCTCTGCTCTTGACCATGTTGTCTCTCCCAGTTAAGATCTTGGGGCTTTCTCTTCTCTGTAGCTTCATTCTGGATTTAGTAGTCCTTTTTTCTTAATGGCTCCACATCCCTCTACTACTGCTTTACCCCAGGCTGACGAATTCCAACCCTCAACTTTCCAGACCTCCTCCCATGAGGAGGATGCCTATTCCTCTTCCTGAAGTGGTTTTTTTTCCTGCTCTGCAACGTTGGACTCTTATCCCTGGGGGTCTTTGTTGTTGCAGATGTCCTAGCTAGTCTGCATGTTTCATCAGCTCTCGCTGTGGGTATATAAATCCAATATATACCTCCTCCCTCAAAATGTAAATGTTAGCAGACTTGGCAATAGGCAATCCTCTCTTTTCTTGAGACATAAAATCTGCATTGAAATGGTTCTTCTCTGGTTGATGCTACATCTTAAAAATGTACTGCTGCAGCATCAGGTACCATCAGGTGACTCTTGTACTGGGTGTATTTCATTACTTGTAGCCACTTGAGGGTGGCGTGCTCTCTCGCTAGGGTGAAAGCTCAACCCTGTAAGTTGTATCTGAGAAATTAAACGGTGTATTCTTTTTCTACCAGAGAACAATTATGTGCTTTGGGGGAACAGCTACACTTCAGGGTGATTGGTTTTTGTGAAAATGATTTTTATTCTGTAAGATGCATGCTCCAACAAGCAACGTCTTCAGATGGATTCACTAGGTTCAGAAAAATGGTAACAATGCAGAATGAACTTGCATATTTGCAGTTTTTATACAATATAAACAGAACGCCAAACCTCAACCCCATATTAAGTGTCCATTCCATTCATCCATCTACCAACCTTCCCTCGTTATTGATACTCTACACTTCCTTTCTTACCACAACATACACACACACACACACACACACAGTCCATGGAAGGGAACTAAACATAAAGTAACCTATTGAAAAAGGAGAAAAAAAAAGTAAAATTGAGAAAATATTTAACCATGTTTTACTGGGCCGAACTTACCCATGCCATGCTCTAATCTACAGTTTAGCCCCAAGAAGTCATACTCTTTGTCAAGTCGTATGGTAACTGAGGAAACGATTGCCTCCATGCTTCTGCACAGGCCTCAGGTGCTTTATGTAACCCTGGCGAGGGTCATTAGAAAAGGGAGTGCTGGAGAGTTCCTGGCCTCGGAAGGGGTTTAACAAAAGGACAGGGAGTTCTGTTTCCACAGTGCAAGATCCTTCCTGTGTGGGAGGAGTCTGGAAGGAATCACTAAAGGTCGCAGCTAATGTTGAGTGATAGTAGGAGGTGTCATTCCCCCAAAGGAAATAGGTTGGATGAAAGGGCATAAAAGTTGCCGTGTATTGATGTGTCAATAAAATACATACCCTCTGATGAACGCATTTGGGACTCTGATATTCACTTGCACTATCGTAGTGGTTGTTACATGGGCATGGATACCCCCATCACAACATAATAATAATGGTTCCCTGATAATAATCATGAAGTAGTACAATCCTTACTCCTCCTCCTTGTGGGCTGAAGCTTTTATTCTGAATAAAGATATCTATACAGGTTCTTTTAACCTCCCCTCCCCCTTTCATTTTGATATCAATAGGTTTTGCTCTACAACTGAAACATTTTGTTTTGTCTCGTTTTGTGGTAAAGATGCTAACAGGTGACAACCCACCGGTTATGCCGGCTTGAGGAAAGCAAGCTCTGCCCTGCCAAACCCTAGAACACGGGGGGAAACGTAGATCTGTTTCGCCGGCTCCTGCAGAAACTGCTCCTGCTGTCTTCAAAGGGCCCAAAAACTGGGTGCCAGTGCCTATTTTTAAAGCACTTCCCAAGTGTGGTGACCCATGAGTTTGTGCATTCTGCGTCTGATGGACTGAGCTAATTAACCACAGGTCCGCAAAACATCAACAGGCCGGAGGACAAGGATAGTGGAAAGGCAGCTGAAGATCACCGGACTAGGGGGCTCCTCCCACTCCTCCTCACCCTCCCCTCCCCCCTCTACACCACCGTCTTCAGGAACAAAAGTATTTGGGGGGGGGGGGGGGGAATTGCTTTTAGTTGAAATTTTGCCAAAATGTAAAGCCTGCACGGAACTTGATTTGAAAAACAGGCTTTGCTTAAGTGTCCTGCATAATGCTGCCGTGCGATTCCTTTTGAAAAAACACAGCACTTTGGGGCGGATTTTAAAAGGCGCGCGAATAGCCTACTTTTGTTTGCGCTCCAGGCGCAAACAAAAGTACGCTGGATTTTAGTAGATACGCGCGGCTCCGCGCGTATCTACTAAAAAACCTGGATCGGCGCGCGCAAGGCTATCATTTTGTATAGCCGGCGCGCGCCGAGCCGCGCAGCCTACCCCCGTTCCCTCCGAGGCCGCTCCGAAATCGGAGCGGCCTCGGAGGGAATCCTCTAACACCCTCCCCTCACCTTCCCCTCCCTTCCTCTACCTAACCCACCCGCCCGGCCCTGTCTACACCCCCCCCCCTTACCTTTGTTGGGGGATTTACGCCTCCCAGAGGGAGGCGTAAATCCCCGCGCGCCAGCGGGCCTCCTGCGCGCCGGGCCGCGACCTGGGGGCGGGTACGGAGGGCGCGGCCACGCCCCCGGACCGCCCCGGGCCGTAGCCACGCCCCCGTACCTGCCCCCAAAACACTGCCGACACGCCCCCGAAACGCTGCGACGACCGGGCCCGCCCCCCGACACGCCCCCCTCGGAGAACCCCGGGACTTACGTGAGTCCCGGGGCTCTGCGCGCGCCGGTAGGCCTATGTAAAATAGGCTTCCCGGCGAGCAGGGCTCTTAAAATCCGCCCCATAGCTCATAGTGTGACAATCTCTACTTTATGGCAACTGTCCGAGCCCATACAACAAAATCTGGAAATGAGAAGGATAACAAAATGTGCACACTTTCAAAACATCAGCCCTAAATATTGTTAAAGCCCAGTTTTAGAATAATACTCCAGGGTCAGTGCTCTGACGTAGTAAACTGTGTGCATGTAGATAACAGCCAGCAGAAATGTTCAGGTCGTGGCTTTTACCTTCATACGAGGAAGGCCATCAAACACTACTGCTGAATACTGCAACATAGTAAATGATGTTAAAGACATAAATGGCCCATCCCGTCTGCTCAGTTGGGGTTCATTCACTTTGGATAGATGCTCATATAACTTCCTTTATGCAATCCAATACCAAGTCCCCTGTGTCCTTTTCCTATCGCTGCCCTCCAGACCTGACCCAAGCGTACCCAACATCTCCCACCGTGACGGCCTCCACCTCCTCTGCTAATAAAGCCATTTCAGGCCTTGCCATCTTCAGCTTTACTCTTTACAAACCCAATACTTAAGCCAGCACCCCAAGCCTCCTTCTGTCTCATTACCTAAGTTTGCAATAATCCTTATAGCAATCAATTTTAGTGAGACTGTTTTATAAATGTCTTCTTCAGCATTTGTGTCAAAAGTTATAGCGTCTGTAGTCCTGAAATAACTAATTGACTTTGTTGAAGAACATCAAGTATTACATCAATTCCAATTTGGATTTCCGCACTCATTGAACACCAAGATTCTTCTGTTATCTCTTTGATTCAATCAGAAGAGGATTAGATAATGGTAAAAGTTATGTGTTGGTAATGTTAGATATTTCATCAGTGTTAGACACAATTGACCACAGGATACTGCTTTACGGACTTGAGATCAGAATTTCTGGCATGGTAAGGAGTAGGTTCCAATCATATTTGTCTGACAGGACAAATAAAACTTGATCCAAGACGTATTCGATGAAAACTGGGGTGCCACAGGGATATGTATTATTAACTCTCTTGTTCAACATCTAATTGGCACCCATATGCAGGCTACTGTCCGGACTGTGTGATGGCTTCCGCTTATACGCAGATGACATCCAATTCTATATTTTGTTGGGATCACCTTGGTCAGAGGCCTCATCTGTAATTGTTCTGTGCCTGAATACCATAAAGTGCTGACTTACCCACCACAAGCTTGCACTCAATTTAAGTAAAACAGGTTGTATCCATTCAGCGTAAAGACAAGGCCCCAACCCCCTTCACACATTCATATCAATGATGAAGACTTGAGAATAGTACATCATGCAAGAAGTCTTGAAGACTTTGACGACTCTAAACTAGCACTTATGGCTCAGGTGAAGGCAGTTGCTTCTATAAATTACGTCTATTGCATAATGTGAAGCCTTTGCTCCAGTCTTCTGACTTTTGTTCTGTTGTTCAGGCAATGATTCTACCAGCACTACATTGTTGTAATTCTTTTTATCTAGGTCTTCCATTAAAGAGACTTCACACCTTAAACTTGTGCAAAATGCCACCGCTCACTTAATTTCTGGGCATGGCAGGAGACAACATATCACACCATTATTATCTGACCTCCACTGGCTTCCAATCCAATGAAGGATGAAATGCAGAATCACTACACTGGTGCAACAAGCTTCTCTCTTTAGATTCCATCCCTTGGGCAGACATCATGTTGAAGATCTTCAACCCAGCCAAAACCCTTTGGTCTCAGAGAGGTTTGCTAGACGTTCTCTCCACCAAGCATGCTAGATTGGTCGAGAGAAGGGAAAGGGCATTCTCAGTGTCATCTCACACTTTCTGGAATACATTTCCGTGAGGGATGTGAGAAATGGATAGTGTAAAAACTTTTAAATCACCTTTGAAAACATTTTTATTTAGGTGGACGTATATGTAATATCTTTTTGGGGGCATTTCTTTCCGAGTCATTCTTAGTTCTCTGATCTTCATTTACTGTTTATGTATGTTATATTATTATGTACACTTTCCTTGCTCACCACCTAGAGCCTTGGTACAAGTGGTATAGAAATACTGCAAATAAATAAAAAGTCCAGCTTACCCATGCAAGTTGGGTTTTAATCATGGTTCCTCCATACAGGTCATCCCAGATTTCTCAGAAGGTCAATAATGTAGTAGTACTGCTATGTCACTGCCGTATCATGCAGGTTACCCCAATGCATTCTTGGATGCCTGATATAATCATTACACTCCATGCCTTCTTGGAAGTAGAAAGTACTATCATACCACTGCAGTTTGTGGCTGAACTGCCACTTGGTACAAGCGACCCCAATGCTTCCTTAACATCTTCATATCACCGGGAATCCTTTGGGGCCAATGCAAAATAGTGCGCTCAGCCGAGCGCACTGTTTAACCCGCAGCTGGACGCGCGTTTTGGATGTGCATCCACAGCCCCTTATGCTCTAAGGGGATCAGCACATCCACAATGCGCCACAAAACTAACAGCGCTCATCACATTCAAGCAAATGCATGGTGATGAGACTATTAGTTATTCACCCCACATGCAAAAAAAAATTGGCGATATTAAGTCGGAGCTATCAAAAGTTTAAAAAATAGTTAGGGAAACGGCACTCAGTTAACGTGCGTCCATTTTCCTAACTTGTGGCTGTGCACTGGTTAGGAAGACGTACGCTCGTAAAACTGAGCGTCCGCCTTCCTATCCCACGCACAGCCAACCTGTCCTGGGGCACCCGCTGCCAAGGAGGCGCTAGGGGTGCGCAATCGACCCTAGCGCCTCCTTGGCAGCGTGACCCCTCATTTAAATAATCGCATCGCGCACCCAGGAGAGGTGCCTAGGCGCGCCTTAGAAAAAGCGGGCGCTCAACACGGAGCGCCCGCTTTCTACGCACTTTTATTGCATCGGCCCCTTCGTGTTTATCCCTTGCTTTTTTGAATTCCGTTACTGCTTTTTATTCTCCAACACCTCCTCTAGGAGGGCAATCCAGGCATCCACCACCCTTTCCCAACCTATGCTCGCCCAAGTTTTCCTCCCACCAGCTAATCCCCAAGACACAGAATGAAATAGAACGTTCCCAGCAAGAGGTTTTTAAACCCTCCTGTTTTAGGAAAAGTCACACTGATTCCCAGTTTGCTCTCTTCGGTACAGTCGCCTATCATAAAACATCATTTTTATTCCTTCAACACCTCTTTCCTTTTCACCTCAGGGATGGGAGTAACTGGCTCAGCACCTGACAGGATCTTGTAAGCACAGAGGAAGCGAAATATTCTGCACAGCTCTGTAGCACAGCCACTGTAGCCTCTTATTTGATCTTCCTTCCAAGTGCTGTTCAAAGTTTTGGGAAGATATTCCTTTGGCTGCGCATGCAGGAACTTGGGTTGATTAGGATTATAATCTTATTGAAATAGATCCAGAGTTCTTCTAACGCTTGGCAAAGTTCTTAGAAGTCGGATCCATTCAGCGTCGGATTGCTGTTCCTGTGTGATTTATATTCCACTTCTCAATAACCTTCTTGCCATCCTCTTTTACGTTTACTCCTGCTGCAGATCCTAACGAGCAGCTATTTAACTTTGCATCATGCAATTTATCATATTTTTACAGACAGGCTCCCCAGAAACTTCCAGGTTTCAGTTGGAAACCAGCAATTACCACTGGACGCCCTTGACCAAGTCACCTAAACTCAATGCACTTCACTTGGCTTCCCCCTTTGCTGTTTATAACATCTCCTAGGAGGTTCTCGCTTTAACCCTGCATGTGCACGTACAGTAACCATTGCAGTAGCTCCACGTGGCTTGTGGATCACATCCAAACCTTGTAACACAGTGTTAGACAACGCTGCTGAGCAGCTCCATGCAGCTAGTTTTCTTGATCAGCTGCATTGAAGTTCTGTTTCAAATAAAAATGCTGCACTCAGAGAGACACCGAGGACCACCTCCCGCTCTGTCCTGCCAAGCTTCTCCTGGGAGGACAGGTCAAATTCAGCCTTTCAGTAATCACTAGAACAAAATAATAAAGAAAAAAAAAAAAAAGAGTATAAAAGAGTATAAAAGGCCGGAAAGAGTATAAAAGGTCCGGAAAGTTAAAGGAAGGTCCCGTGCTTACCCTGCACCCCCAAGGAACCTAACTAGCTTCAGTACTGATGTGCTCGGCACGCGTGGGAACGGACAGACTGGCTATCTCTGGGGGGGGGGGGGGGGGGGGGGTTTACGAACTAGCACTGACCCCACCCTGGAGCCGCAGCATTTCTGGGACCGAAAGCCACGAAAGCGGTAGGAGCGACTGCGATCGGCAAGCCCCGGGCACCCGGTGAGGAAAAGGCTGCATGGACACACAACCTGGCCTCAGAAAACCGTTCAGGAAACGAAGGGAGTTCAAAGCAGCTCAACAAAGCTAATGAGAACCAAAGTTAGCAGTGGAGTACAAGGGCCTCCATTACAGGCATTTTCACTTAACTCCTGCCCTGACCCAGGTGCTTAAAAAAAAAAAAAAAAAGCCCGCTTAGAAAAACCCCACACTAACCAATCTCCCTGCTAGCACAGCTCCCTGCACGGCCCGTGAATAGATAATTGCCTCCTTTACATGCCATTTGCATGCATGCACACAAAACCTGCCATGGGCGTGTGCACGTGTTTTTTTCCACGCTAAACACGTTATTACGTAGGTGCATAAGATTAGTGCAGAAACCCGTGGCAGGTTTTACTCAGCTTATTACATCGACTCCCCATTGCCTCCTTGAACCTAGGGGGTACATACATGCCAGTGACAGGACCACAAGCCTCCTGGCAGTCAGGGCATAATTTGGGGGGGGGGGGGGGGGAACGGCCTGGAAGGCCATTCCGGCACGAGCAGCAGGGGGCAGGGAAGAGAAGAGGAGGGAGTGAGCCTAGAGCACCCAAACAGACCCTCTCCTCGTGCACACACACACACACACACACACACACTTCTCCTATATTGCAGGGAAAAGAAAGGGAAGGGGGTGATACTGAAGCAGACACTGAAGAGCAGAGAACAGACTCAAAAAACAAGGGTTTGAACTAGTACAAGCTTGAAATCTGTAAGCAGCAGTGGCAATTGCCAAGCCTTCAACCCCGGCCTTAACGAATGACACCACCACTCACAACTTTCAAATCTGTGCTAAATCGTCAAAGGCCCTTTTTGCGTTCATTACCGAAGGCTTAATTTCTGGCAGAACAACCCAGAACAGCGTTCTGCCCCCTTTTTTTTTTCTGGGACCCAAGAAAGCAGAGCGGGTCCTGAGGAAACAGAAGAGATCTAGTGGTTGCATGGATTATTTACGGCCCTCCAGCCCTAGGGGGAAGCAGAGATCCGAGACAAGGGCCGCCACATGGCTTGGGTTGGCGTATACGAGTACGTGTGAGAGTTCACACGTGGCCCCGGTCCCGCCCCCCGCACATTCCACCTTCTTTTTGGCTACAAATTAAGCCCCGCCTTACACTAAGTAGATGTGATTGGCCCAAACTGATTATAATGTCACACAGCATACACTCCCCTCAGGAACCAATCCAATCCATCCGACATCTGCAACCCTAGGATTCTGGAGAACATTTTAAAAGAAACTCAGTAAAGAGTTAAGCAGTTAAAAAATAAATAAAGAATGACAGAAAGATAGAACGAAAGAATGAAAAGGTTTTCTGAGAAGGGGATCCTTACTACGTGCCGTGTGTGCTTTTGAAATAATTGCACAGCACACTTACGGCCTGACTTAACTAAGGCTTTTTTCTCATTCTGTGCCTATGGAGGGGGGAAAAAAAAACACCGTAGTAAATTAGGCCTTAAAGAGTAAAACATCATTAAGAGGATTATATTATTACACAAATAACATAAGCTGTGCATGAACACCTTGGTAAACGTATGTCGCATGCCAACCCGCACTGCTTTGAGGCCTTAAAATGATAAAAATGTAATAGAGGAATTCCTGTGTGGAAGCTTCAGTATTACTAGGTCTCGGGGAACCCGCTGAACTAAAAGGTGGTTTGTGGTGCCGTTTATGGAGCTTTACTGCATTATGGAGGATAGAGCTGTACTCTTCTGGGCAGGCTATAATTTCTGATTTAGCCAAATAGCAGGGTGAGAGGGCTAACAGATAAGCAGCTTCGGTAATTGCTGGTTGAAAAAAAAAAAAAACACACACAGGGGGAAACCATTCCCCCCTCCACAACGTTAAATCGTCAACACTGCCAAACGTAGAAACGAGGAAGATGTCAGCCCACAAAAGGTCCACGTGACCCAACCCAGCTGCCACAAAAATCCAACTCCATTTCTGCTCTCCCCTTGCAGAGACCATCATGAAATAAATTAGACGGCCATCAGAGGCAAAGAACAGGAGGCTCCTGTCTGAGTTTCTCTCATCTCGTTCCCCCTCCCAAAAGAAGTGATGTCCTACTTCTCCAAACATTCTTTGGCTCCGCTGCTCTCGCTGCCGTGATACTGCTGTGCTGATCCTCGCAGGAAACGTCCGTAACCATCCCTAAGATATTAAAAGAGCACGAATGCAAAAAAAAAACAGAGAGGAAAACGGATGTCCAGCTATGACGCTGAGATGTAAAATATATTACGGGGAAATAAGGAAAAAAAAAAAAATATCCAGCGTTTGTCTGAAGCCGTACGCCGCCAGTAAAGGTAAAGGTCTATCCGGTGTTTGCACGGAAGACCTCCAAGGTAAACCAGCGCAAAGCGCACGGAATCATCGCAATTTTTTAAACAATAAATCCAACTGTGGCATCCAACTGAACATCTATCTCACTGCCCTGGCGTAACTACAGGCGGGGCTTTTGGCAAGGTTTCTGGAGCTCGCTGGCGAGGGCGAAACACTAACCCCCGGCACAGCGAATTCGCTGCATGTCAACGGGCACTTTCAGGTCTCCCTCCCTCCCCCCTGTAATTCAGCGGCCACGCCGCGCTCTGCCACGGGGAAATGCTCCCAGCTTGGTACGGACCTGCGCATCTTACGCCCCCTCGTCCAGCTGAAGCCTGGAGTGCCGCATCCTAAATTTAAAAAAAAAAATTTTGGAAAACGCTCGTCTTTAAAGGTTTCAAACTGAAACCACACACACACACACACTCCTCCTGGTTTACAGCTGTAAGCGCTGCAATATCACAGGAATAATAATTTTTTAGAATCGCGAGGTTCTCTGTTCAAGGTTCTGACCAATCGGAATATTCTCAGCGCTGCAGATTTCTGCGCGCCACAGCCTTCCACGCTGAGCTCCTGAGTTTCCCGCCCCAATTCTGTCACAACGTGGTAAGTGAAAAAAAATCGAACCATAAACCAAACCAAGCCTAATTTATTTTCTTTTTGGGGAGGGGGGGGGCAGGGGAAATAAGGCTGGAGGGTGTGTGTTGGCAGCAGGGAACGAGGATTACAGGACCAAGGGAACCCATGTAACAATTAAGTCCCAAAGATAAAAAAGTTTACCGATTTCCAGTACCCTGCCAGCCTAATGTATGCGTCAAACTGCTACCAGATCCAGAACAGCATCAATGCTGCAAGTATTCAATCTCGGTTTCACAAATCCCCATCTTCCCTCACACACCGTTTTCTGTACTTGGGGGGGGGGGGGGGGGGGGGGAACGGATGTGAGAGGCAAGTTAAAGGACAAATGACACAATAAAAGGCTGCACACAAGTTTTAAGCCTACTTAAAATGAAACCACTTTTCTCCAGAAAAAGCAGACTAAAGATTGTTAAACTGACAGGACGCAACTAAAACCTGCCATCCTTGACTGCAAAAGTGCAAATGCATTTGGATTAGTTTATTGGTGTCTGTCGGGTTTCCAGCATGGTTTAGTCTAAACCCCAGTTTTTTTTCTTTGCGGTTCGAACCTGCAGGGTTCGTTTCAAGCTCAGAGTCCCCCAGACGGCAGGCACGTTCCTTCGGCACAGTCATCGCAAGCTTGCACATAATCTCTTCAAGGTCATGGAGCCAGGACACTTCTCAGTCTCTTTTACTTCAGAGCTGGCCCACCTGCCCCAAAGACGACGAGAGATAGCGGGGCTAAGCCAACAAGGAACAAGTCCAGCTCAGTTCAAGCCCCCTCTCTTGCAGGAAGAAGAAGATAAAACTTACAGGTCAGGTATCGGAGCCGTAGGACTAGGCAGCCTTTATGGTGAGTAGGCTCTGCGATGGCTCATCGGCCCATCAGGTTGGTGAGCACCTCCCTTTCGGAGGGGCCAGGGCCTGATCCCACGAGATGCCTGGTGGGAGGCCAGCCCTGACAGTCACCCGTGGCTTAGGAGAAGTGGGCCCTGCACCATGAAGTCCTTTTCGAACGAGGTAACACTGACAATGCACAGCTGCTCCTGGAAGACGGCGGTGACACCTTATATACCCAGGGAAGCTCTTAAAACCTGACAGAAAATCTGTCTGAAGATGGAATGTACCCCACCCTACCCCCGCGCCGACCAGTTTGTATGAAACTAAATTATAACACCGCACACACAAAGAACAAAAAAAATGTAACATGAAACAAACAAAAAAAAAAAAAGTAAGTTTTCCCAGCAAATCAGGGTCTTCATGCACACCAAATGAACTCTCGCTGGTGGCGGCTTTTTTTTTTTTTATTATTTGCTGCCCTGGGCAAACAATTATTGTGCTGTCCCCGCCCCGGTTCATTCAGTCTTTGCCCCGCGCCCATCAAAAAAAAAAAGCCCAGCTCCCTTCCAGCAATCTGTATTTTTAATAAGTGACACGCACCCCACACCCCCCACCAGATTATTAGGTACCCCCAGCAAAACCTTCCAGCCTCGCACCCATGCTCCCCTACACCTTCTACAGACACACAAATTATGCATTCATAAAGGATTATACATGACAAAGAACATTCAAAAGTACAGTCTTCTGAGGCAAAAATAGCACAACATGCATATTTATTTTTACATGCACTACTGTGGTGCCCAGCCAGAAAAACTCTGCAAAAAAAAAAAGACACTTGGAGCTCCTATGGAATTAGACTTTTCGTAACGGGTGTGCTGGGTGTGGACTTGCCCTCAGAAAGCCATGAATAAATGGAATTACCATTACAATATGGAAAGTCTTCCATACCAAAAACAACTCTAACTGCCAGTAACAGTAACAAACTTATCTATGAAAAGGCAACATTTGCACATATTACACCAGGCCCTAAAACACCAATATACCTCCTATTAGAAAAACAAAACTAATCAGACTGCTATAGGTCCCTACACAGAAAACTACATTTCAGAAAAATACCGCATCACGGTCACACACGGAGAACACAGACAGACCCTGCCCAAATACAAGAGACCAGAAACTATAAATAGAAACATGCAAAGAACTGAACTGGAACCTCACAACCAAGCCAGCCTCTATCTGCAGAGCAACAATGGAAAAACAGAAACATTACCATCTTTCATAAAATATTAAAACAATAAAATCAGAATATAAATCAATCATAATAGTAAAATCATATTCATAAAAAGAATAAACATTTCAAACCAGTTAAACAGAATATCCAAATTACCCAAACACCAATAAAATATTCCAAAACAGCAGACATCAAACAAATAACTAAAACAAATAAGATTTTTAAAAATCCTCTCTCTCAATGCCTGGGAATTTTTTTTATTCCAGATGCCCTGAGATTGCCATGGATTAATGGGAGAGGGGAAGGAAAGACTCTCACAAAACACACACATCCCAGGCAGGCTCCCATTTAGCCATACACACAAACCCCAGGAGGCTCCCATTCACACACACAACCCAGGAAAGCTCCCATTCTCTCTCACATCCCCCCCCCCCCCCCACACACACACACATACAGGCAGTCTTCCTTTCTCTCACAAACATACACACAGGCAGTCTTCCTTTCTCTCACAAACATACACACAGGCAGTCTTCCTTTCTCACACACATATGCAGGCAGTCTTCCTTTCCCACACACATATGCAGGCAAGCTTCCTCTCCCACACATATGCAGGCAAGCTTCCTCTCCCACACATATGCAGGCAAGCTTCCTCTCCCACACATATGCAGGCAAGCTTCCTTCCTCTGTCTCTCTCACATACACACACACACTAAGGCTTCTGTTTATTTTATTTATTTATATTCCGTCTTTCAGCCACTTCAAAGCGGATTACATTCAGGCATCCCTGGCTCTAACCAATAGGCTTCTTTCTTCTCTCCACAAACACAGTCAGGCCAGGCTTCCTTCCTCCCACACATGCACATACACAGTTAGGCTGACCCATGGTCGCCACCGGCGCTGCAGCTGATGGGTTGGGCTCCGCCAGCGACCTTGTGGACTCTCATCTTCTTTGGTTGCCAGCAGGTGGGCCTCGGCCTCTCCTGCTGCCGCCATCCCCCCCCCCTCCCCCACCCAGGCGTGCCGTCGCATACAAATGCACAACATGCACACCCAGTCACCACGGGCCCAGACCTATAGTTTTCAGCAGACAAACACAAATGGAGGGGTATGCTAAGCGAGCAACCCTGGTTGTCAAAATTGTGTTCAATTAACATTTTCTTTTTTAAATAGGTAGAAAGATTTACTCAGTAAATCGGCTAAAACTTTTTTTTTTAATTTACTATTTTCAAAGTTAAAATGCCAAAAGGTAATGTTTTTTGCTCAACAATCCTTCTTTATAACAGCAGTATTAACTTTAGAAACAGCTATTTCTTGTTGGAGAGCAGGAGTTGGGTGGATCTCCACATTCACGTCTTGACCCGACCAATCACGCAGATGCCCGAGTGTGAGGGTAATAGCACTTTAAGGGAAGACAGAATATACTTAGCAAGAAAAGAAAGAAAAGGTTAAGTATAGGTCTACAGATTATTTCTAAAAATACTTCTGTTCGGCTATAATTTAGAAAGTAGCAGTTCTGCAGTGGGAACGAGCTATGGCTTCACACCATTTTGAGCTCCCAGAATGTCAAAAGACCAATCCTTTAACGTTCGTTTTTCCCTAATTTCATCAGCATTGTCCAAGGTTGAGTAGGAGAAGCAGCCTAGTGGTTACAGCAGCCGGCTAAGAACCAGGGAAGCCAGGGTTCAAATGCCGTTTGCTGCCACTTGGGACCTTCAGGAAGTGACTTCACCCTCCGTTGCCTCGCGTACAAAGAGGGTCATTTTCCAAGACCTTTGGGAGGGCAGAAACCTGCTACAGTATTTTACAGCCTGCACGTAATCTGGTCCCAGCAGATCATAAAATATGCACATATCCACCTCCCAACATACACACTGTATGTTGCACTGGACTTTCTTAACCTATTTTATAAGCATATGTGCAAAAAATATAGATACAACTTGTCCGCATAAAACCCTGATTTATACGTGGAAGTAGGTCTATTCACAAACATGCGCACATACTTGAAATCACCAGTTTGCCGATACCTCCACCAGTTCACCCAGTCCTACGCCAGACCACTGAGACCCTCCTAGTACTTTTACCTTGGACTCCCCCCAGTTCACCCAGACCTCTCTCCCAACAGCAGCAGACGAGTCTGATTTCAACTGTGCGAGATAATTAGCGGCTGTAAAATTGCACAAATAAATTGCCTAATGTTTCCACGTAAATCTATGAACCAGCAATTTATGGGCGTGCCTCTTAGCTCCACCCCAGAATGCACTTGGACCGCCCCCTTTTTTGCTCGGGTAAATGTGCACGTGAAAGCAAAAATAGGTGCATACTATTGAATTTTATAAAACAGCACGTATGCGAGTACAAGCCACTTGCACACATATGCTAACATTAGCTGCCTAACTCCTTTGAAAATGAACTCGTTAGATTGTAATCCCTATGGGGACAGGAAAATACTTACTGTCCCTGAATGTAAGTCACCTTGAGCTACCTATGACAAAAAACAAGACATGAGCTAAATAAACTAATAATAAAGTCTATGACAGAGTGCAATCCCTTAGCCAGAAAGGCCTGACTTGCATCCTGGGAATATATCACCATTACGGATTGGTTTGAAGCAAATGGTTGGGAATAACGGCATTGAACGGATCTACACATTTGGTAGCCCTGAAAAAAAATTGCTTAGCATGGCTGGTGTTATATGTTTCAATACAATTACATACATAAATCTGATATTCCCCTACTTGAAATTTGAAAGACACTTTGAAAACCTGATCATGGATACATGAGAATCAGACACTTCCACAGGTGGGGGGATAAGAAGAACCTAGAAGTATAGTGAAAAGTAAAAGGAGATTGCAAATCAGTGAGCTTTGTCAGCACACTCCAGATTTACCAAGATGGGCGTCCAACAAAACCTTTAAAGCTTGACCCACACAAAGTCTTTCACCGTGCAGCGTGGTTTACGTTCTCACAACTCCCAAACCTTCACAGGCAGGTTCACTATGTCAGGATTTCTCGGCCTAATCCACTTTTCACAGATAGGAATGTGCGTCTCGTTTAAGGAACCAGACATTTCAACCTTGGGCAAACCGTCTTACATCAAAGAGGCTTTAAAGGCTGCTTTCATCTGCAAACCAAAATTTAGCATCACATCCCATTAAAAAGTTCAGAGACAGAGCCCGCGTGCCTGGGCCACATTGCCATTCAAGTTCTATGCTTTAGCCCATATTCCTCGTAGCGCCTGTCACAAGGCAAAAAGCAGACTTTGCTAATCCACCAGGCAGCAAACCCTGTCTTCACTTTCAACTGTTTCTCGCTCCAATACAACACAAAAGGCAGGGGCAACCCAGCTGGGTAACACTGCCAGAGACGGGGACCGTATTCACAGGCGAGGAAACTACAGCAAGGAGCCCGTGCTTCATCGGAGGGAGAGACACGCGAGTGGAAACATTCAGGTAACACACATGAAATGCTTTCTTTCTCCAAGAGAAAAAAAAAAATCTATATATATATATAAACCAAAATTTGGCAATGAATACCTAGCTAGTGCTTAGTATAAACTACAAAAAAACCCTGAAAAGGGGAAGGAAAAAAGCACCTATGTTATTGTATAATGTTGAATACCACAAATGTTTCTGTACTATATTAAAAATTCATATTTATTAGAAACATAAAAAATATGGTTTACATAAAATATATATTCATACATGAATTTAATATAAAACTTCCTCATTTACTTCATCACCCCTCCTCAACCCTAAGCTATAACCAATCTCACACTATTACCAATTTGACCATCCCTATATATCAACTCAATTCATTTTTAATTTATTGTAATGCTATTATGCATAGCGCATTACCATTAAATACATACAAAATGTACATACAATACAAGTCACTTATTTACTGCATATCACATTCATCCAATTTTCTATCAATAAATAACAGTACATTACTGAAAAAATAACTTCTTTACCAAGTTATTATAATTAATAACTGTAATTTGCCCACTGTGTGGTTTTGGTGGATTAATCACGTATCTCACTTATCCCCGTCAGTTTCCCACTGTATCTTTTGATGGCGTGTGGGTGAGGTGACTAAGAATAAGAAGGTAGCGTGTTTATATGGTGTTGGTTTTTTTTCAGTTTTGGTATAGAGAACCGAAGTAAGAATTATGAGACCACACTAAAGAAAGCGAGATACCAACATCTCCCTAGGGGAGCCCCTTCCCCTCTCTAACCCACCCCCAGCCCTACCTAAATCTCCCCCACCTTATTTCAAGTATTTACGCCTGGCTCTGGCAGGCATATCTTGCGCACACCGGCCAGCTGCCAGCGCACCATCCCCCAGCACAGCCACTGTGCCGGAGGTCTCGGTCCCGCCCCCGGACCTGTGCCCCGCCCCCGCCCCGCCCCTTTTTCAAAGCTCCAGGACATAGGCTCTGCGCGCGCAGGAGGGTTTTTAATAAAGTATTACGCGCGTAACCCTTTGAAAATCTACCCCTAAGTGTATTTTTATGGGGTATGGGTGGTAGGCTTGTGTAGTCTGGGTATTTAGAAATAAAGTCGGTATGGAAGGGCTAGGGGACTAAAAGTATAGCGCGTCAAAGATTGTTAAAGTGATACCTGTCCAGAATTTCAAAAAATATTTTGTCTTTTGTTCTATTAGATACAGTCACAACTGATATTGAGGCACTTTGTGTGCAACTGATGGTTTTGTTTGAAAATAAAAGTTACCCTGAAGAAGCCGTATAGGTGAAACAAGGCCTTGTTAGGATAAGTGAGATACGTGATTACACCATCAAAACCACACAGTGGGCAAATTACAGTTATTAATTATAATAACTTGGTAAAGAAGTTATTTTTTCAGTAATGTACTGTATTATTGATACGACTGTCGCCACCCGAAGTCTCCACTCCGCCCACTTTACCTTTTTTGCGACTCCTCCTGCGGTTGATGGACGTCTGGCTGCTGCGGCGTCTGCCTGCCGTCCTCTCCAGCGTCCCCGGTCCAGCTTGGGCGCTGCATCCCGCCATGCTGTCCAGGTACCATAGGGTGCGCGCGCCGCGCGGCCCTGCTTCTTATTCTCTTTTTGGCGCGAACCCTGAGGGGCGTCCCCCTGTGATGACGTCACGCATCCCGAATACTAAAGCCTACACTTTTTGCTATCTAATCGAGTTAGCAAGGGATCTCCTTACGGATGGCATTCGCTTTCCATACCTAACTACTTTGCCTTTCCAACTTTTGGACTTTATCCTAACAGGGTACCCGCTCCTCGGGGGCCTCTCTCATTTCTTTCAGGTCGCTATCAGGAACCGG
The DNA here is from genome assembly GCF_901001135.1 of Rhinatrema bivittatum. Taxonomy (NCBI): domain Eukaryota; kingdom Metazoa; phylum Chordata; class Amphibia; order Gymnophiona; family Rhinatrematidae; genus Rhinatrema; species Rhinatrema bivittatum. Next base: position 72,462,217 of record NC_042621.1, on the reverse strand, counting down.
TACTCGCTCCTCGAGGGCCCATGTTCCCTGACTCGCTGCCTGAACTTATCGCTTCTGCTTGGAAGAAACCGCTGCCTACATCATAAGTGAGTTACCAACTTTACTGCCTCAGAGCTGTTCCCTGGAACCAGGTACTCGCTCCTCGAGGGCCTGCCTCAATTCCAGCTTCTGTGTCACCTTCCGGGAGAAACTGCCGTGTGAGTAACTTTACCAACGAGGCTCTATACCAGAACTCTGTGTATGCTCCACCGTACTCACTATCTGTTTTCTCCACTACAGCACAGCCATAGAGGGAATCGCTGTTCCACTCTCCTAAGGAACCCTAAGCCCAGCCCGGCTTCATCTCTACTCACTACTGCCACCTCTGGTGGCTTCTCAACTCTGTCTCATAAAAGATATAACTCTGTGTTGTGTGTCCCAAAGCTGAGCCTGGCCTGTGGCCCCTTACGGGACTTCCCTCCTGGGCATAGTCAGCTGCCACAGTGTCCAAGGGTCCACCCAAAACCTTATAAACAATAACAATTATTTATCGATAGAAAATTGGATGAATGTGATATGCAGTAAATAAGTGACTTGTATTGTACGGTAATGCGCTATACATAATAGCATTACAATAAATTAAAAATGAACTGAGTTGATATATAGGGGTGGTCAAATTGGTAATAGTGTGAGATTAGTTATAGCTTAGGGTTGAGGAGGGGTGATTAAGTAAATGAGGAAGCTTTATATTAAATTCATGTATGAATAATATGTATTGTATGTAAACCATATTTTTTATATTTCTAATAAATATGAATTTTTAATATAGTACAGAAACATTTGTGGTATTCAACATTATACAATAACATAGGTGCTTTTTTCCTTCCCCTTTTCAGGGTTTTTTTGTATATATGTGTGTGTCAAGAAATAAACCCCATCCTTTTTGCAATGAAAACTCACTTTCTTCAGCAACTTGCCCTGAGACTATACTGAGGCAACCAAAATAAAATCAGGGCTCGGAGGATATCACCACAACCACGGCGGTGTCTGGATTTCAGCAGGGCCTTGCAAAGTCCAGCATTACAGACTTTAGCTGTTAAACCTCTTTATGAGCGCGACAACACATTTGCATTTCTATATTAATCAATGATCGTTCAAAAACATAGCCCCAAGGGCTGCAAAAGCCATTGTGCTGCTTAATGAGGAAGGGGAACCTATTAGCATAGCTTGCCGCGTCAGAACAGAAAGGCTGATGTCACATCACCAAGAACTAATGGGCTTAGGACAGAAGTACAGGACAAGTGGCCTTCCAAAAAAAAAAACAACAATGTGCAGACAATGCTCAGTTCCCGGCTGTCCCCATCTGAAAGGCGTTCTGCCAAAATCTTTCACTGGAAAGCGGAAGCTGATCTTCCATGGCCATAGCACAAGGCAATGTATCCTTTCAGTGCCTCTCCGGCATCACCCCAAGCTTTGCTATGGAATACGCTGGCAGGTTTTTGGGTTTTTGGATTGCTGCCAGCCTCTCTCTCTCTCTTTTTAAAGCATTGAGTTACAAGACAAAACAATGAATAATTAAGGCAAATATTAACAAATAAACAGTGTAAACAAACAGGTAGACTTCAAGCCCTTTATTTAAAATGAACTTTGCTTTCCTAAAATCCAAAGCAGAAGCGTAGACATGGGTATTATGATGGAAGCCCATAATTTTCCACAGAAAAATGGTAAATACGAAAACTTAATACCACATCATAGGACTTACTTAACTACTTATAAGCTATTCCTTTATCCCACTGAAGGCTGCTGGCTACAGTAAATCCTGGAACAAGCCAAAAAGATCTTGAAACACAGGCAGGTCAGGTCCTCTGCATGCACAATGCCAAGCCGTTTGGGGGTCGGAGTGGTTTGTGTTTGGCAAAGGGAAAAACCCAGGGTTTGGTGAAGAACAGGCCACAGTCTGAGCAAGCACAGGCTGCTTGAGGGGGGCCCGCGGTGGAGGGCTGGCAAGGGCCAGAAACCACAGGTGCTGCCTCTGCATGGCCCTAACGTAAAAGAGCTGCGCAGAGGGAAGCAGAGGCACGGAAGCCGAGCCAACACGGAAAACAGCTGGAAGGATCTGCTGCTGCGTCAGGCGAGCCGGGAGAATTCCCATCATGTAAACACAGTGAGAGACCCTCCACCCCCCCACTGACTGCATTCTGCTGCAATGTGTCCTGGTCTCTGATTCTGAGGGACCCGTCTTGGGGTGCACAAGTCAGTGAACATAAGAACATGCCATGCTGGGTCAGACCAAGGGTCCATCAAGCCCAGCATCCTGTTTCCAACAGAGGCCAAACCTGGCAATTACCCAAACACTAAGAAGATCCCGTGCTACTGATGCAATTAATAGCAGTGGCTAAGCCCTAAGTAAACTTGATTAATAGCAGTTAATGGACTTCTCCTCCAAGAACTTATCCAAACCTTTTTTGAACCCAGCTACACTAACTGCACTAACCACATCCTCTGGCAATAAATTCCAGAGCTTTATTGTGCGTTGAGTGAAAAAGAATTTTCTCCAATTAATCTTAAATGTGCTACTTGCTAACTTCATGGAGTGCCCCCTAGTCCTTCTATTATTCGAAAGTGTAAATAACCGAGTCACATCTACTCATTCAAGATCTCTCATGATTTTAAAGACCTCTATCATACCCCCCCCTCAGTCATCTCTTCTCCAAGCTGAACAGCCCTAACCTCTTTAGTCTTTCCTCATAGGGGAGCTGTTCCATTCCCCTTATCATTTTGGTCGCCCTTCTCTGTACCTTCTCCATCGCAATTATATCTTTTTTGAGATGCGGTGACCAGAATTGTACACAGTATTCCAGGTGCGGTCTCACCATGGAGCGATATAGCAGCATTATGATCCTTCCAATTCGTAAGCCGCAGGCTTCTGGGACTAGTTCTATTACCAACCAAAAGAGAGTTCTCCCTATCATTATCGGAAGGCTGCAAACGTGCACGCACCATATTATTTTTATGTTTCCAATCAATTTTGTGCTCCTCCCTCACTCCAGTTCTCCCCTCAAGCTGTCCGGATCAGAGGCCACTGGGGCATTTCTTCTGACCAGGTTCTCTCTTCCTTTAAGAGAAAAAAATGGGAGTTTTTCCCTTCAACCTGCCTAAGCCTGGTTTACAGGTAGTTCTGGCTGAATAGGGAAATAACTCAGGGAGCTTAGGATGCAGTATTTAGCAGGCTGGGGGCGGCATTTCCCAGTCTTGATTAGCAGGGAAATGTATTACAAATGTGTTTCCCCTTTTGTGAACTTTGCTGCTTTGTATGATAAGAATCCACTAGCAAGTGCGTGTGTTTCTGCAATAATCTCAGGTCATTTGCTCAGAGGTTTCTTCTCACTTCTGACCCAACTAATACATTTTTTTGCTGACTGTTACCGACTTGGCCTGGTGTTTCTGCACACAAGCAGTGCTACTGGACAACTCTGCAGAAAAAGCATCGGTCGAATCACACCACTAAGACTGGTGAGGGAGCAGGGAAAGACTGAGCAAACAAAAATCAAGTCCAGTTAAAAAAAAACATTTAGATTGGGCTTTTGATCTTAAAAATGAAGCCCTATTCTACAATCCTTATTTGTAGGAGGGCACCCCGTGAAAATAAAGCACTATTAATTCAAACCCTGGCTTACTAAAATGTTCAATAAACAAACAAATGAAATCTGGAAACCATCTTTTTTTCCTGGCTCCCTCTGATCCAAGGCTCTATTTGCCCTAAGCTGTGGGCTACAGACGACAACTTGCGCCAAGTCTTACTTTCCAGCAGGGGATTTAAGAAGCAGGCCACAAGAGAATTCTGGGTTACTGGTAGCAAGGTCGCGTGGCCTTTGCCAATTGAGTGATGAGGTTTATTCTGGGGCAGGGGAAAGGAAACCAATTTAGAAGGGCACAGCTGACACCCACACACCCACACACACACACACACACACTCTCTCTCCAATGAAATTTAAAAGCCGCAGTGCTGTCCTTGTCACTGCAACAATGCATTCTGCAGCAAGCTGGAGGGTAAGAGAAATACAAACTATTTCTTCCAGGCCGTTCCACAAAAAGTGGATTGGAACGGTGAAAACAAAGCTCGTGTGAAGCAAGTAACTTGGGTTGTGCCGGTGATTTTTTCAGAGAGATAATAATGTGTCGGATCTTTTTCCACCAGGAAACCTTGTGTGGGTCCTTATCTGCTATCGTATAAAACACTTCAAGAAGGATGGAAAAGGAAGAAGGGGGGCACGTCCGTCGACGCAGAAGCAATCCACAGACCCCCTCCAGAAGAGCTGGACAGGAGATCTAATCGATGCAATATAAGGGGAAAACCATGCCAGTGGCAGATTGGAATCTACCTGATATGGACTGAAGCATTTTATGTGCAGAATCACTTGGGAGTAGAGAAATCCCATCATCCTTTGAAGGAAAGCTCCTCAGGCAGATGGCAGCCGAAAAAGAGAAGTCTTGTGATCACGGGGTAGTTTGGTTCAATATAAGAGCCAAGGCAGAGAGGGAGGGGGGTCCCACAGACTTTGATGAAATGGGAGAGTACCTTAAGAAGGGGGGTGGAAAAATCTTTTAAGGTCGATTTTAAAAGCCCTATGGGCGCCACAGCCGGGATACGCTCGTGTCTTGGGCTGGCGCGCGCGCGCTGCATGGGTTTTAAAAAGCGTGCCAGTGCGCGCGTTATCTCCCAAAAAACGGGGTAAGGGCATGGGCGTGCACCGAGCGGAGCCCACGCGGGCCACGGGCGTTCTGGAAAGTTACTTTGAAAACGTGCGCGTAAATATTTTACTCGCGCGGGCGCTCACCGGTGTCCCCTACCACGATAACGTTACTTCTCCCCTATGGATGGCCGTAAGTATTGAAATAAAAATAAAACTTGGCGAGTTAGCGGGGTTTTAAGGGTCGGGATTAAAAGGGTAAAAGGGAGGCTACATAAACCGGGGAGGGGGGAAATAGGAAATCCGATCCACTAACTGGGTGAACTGGGAAGAAGGGCAAATACGTCGGCACACGCAGCTAATAAAATCCTCCCCACTCACGCAGAAGAGCCGGCCTCTGCACGTATCCGTATAAAATGGCCGCATCTCTGGGCCTGAGCCGGCGCGCGTGCACGCATGCATGCCCGGGCGGCTGTTGGATTTTAAGAAGCACCCGAGTGTGCGGTACGCACTCAAATCAAAAAAGTTAAAAAAGGGGGCGGGGAATGGGCGTTCCGGGAAGGTGACTTGAAACGTGCCCCTAAGTATTTACACGCACAAGTGCGCACCGGGGTCCCCCTATACCGCACGACTTTACTTCTGCTATGGAGGGCGGGCACGTTTGAAAATAAATCAATCAGCGGTGTTGGAAGGGTCGGGGCTAATAGGGGAAAAGGGAGGCGATCTAGCTGGGGGGGGGGGGGGGGTTAGGAAGTCTTCTCCTTTACCGGGGCGAAGCGAGGAACAGATATTTGTGTCAGTGCTCGAGCCTTGCAAAATCCCCCAAATTACCCGGCACAGGCAGCAGTTGCACGTGCCTGTCCATATAAAACCGCGCGCGCATATGCACGCGCGTACCGCCGATTCTATAACACATGCGACCATGCGGGCGGGCGCTGTGAAATGGCCGCGTCCCTAGGCGCGAGCCGGCATGCACGCTTACATCTGCGCCCGGGTGGCTGTTTAAAAAAGTCACCATCCTCGTGTAGTGAAAGAACGGTGGCCCTAAAGTAAAAGAAGCTCTATTAAAGGGCCACAAATCTTTAGGATGGAAGGCGAATGAAAGTAAGAGGAAACGGGGCTGGCTGAAAAAGTAAGGACAAAAAAAAAAAAAAAAAAGATTCGCCTTCACCAGGGATTTCAGAACGAAGGAGACAGAAAAGTTGAGAGAGGCCTGGAAGGTCGTCAAGATGGCAAAGATGCAAGCAGAAGAGGTAGCACACTGGTAAAGCAAAGCTGCAAAGATGTTCGTCAAGTCTGTCCGGCAAAAGGAGGAGGTGAAGAGGTGACGGCACAAAAAGGACTGTGAGGAGGAGGATGCCCAGGAAAAAGCAGAAACACGATACAAATACTTTGTTCAGCGTTCACCAAAGGAAGGACAGGGCAAGGAGGGCAGACCCAGGGCCGCGGGGGAAAAAGTGATGGAGCTCTACAAGGAATCAACACGAGGAATGGAAATTACCCTCACCCCCCTCCAAGCTGTATGAACAGATACACACGCATCAAGTCAAAACTGAACCCACGCAGCAGAAAATCAGTTCATAATTATGAAAGCGTTACTCCATAAACCGAACAGTAAATAAAATGAGGGCCTAGAATGCTCCGGCATGAAAAGCAAAGCCTCAGGATGGTCGGGTAACTTTTTCTGTTACAATTGGGACAGGGAATGTCTTGCAGTCTCCGGCGGGACAGCTGTCAAACCCCCTGGGTTCCTCGCGATGGCCCTGTGCTGAAAGGTGACCATGCGGGACTTCAGTTTTAGTATTTTACCCAGTTCTTTTATTTGGTTTTCTTTCTGCAAACACTGTAGCATTTTTGCTTTGGGGGGGGGGGGGGGGGTCTTGTTTTAAACTATTGATTACATGGTTTCTGGAAGGTCCTTTTTCTTGTTTTACATAATTATTGCATGGTTTTTCAGACATGCAATCTTAACCTTTCTCTTGGTCCATACGAATGTATTTAAACTTTGGGAATTTCTGCTCCTCGTGCTTATCCATTCCACAGCTTTATCCCTCGGCATTCCTCATCACAGTGGTACTGCTTCTCTCTTACTCAGTGGTGTAGATGTCACATTTACAATAACCCAATTCTGAGCAGTACAAAAAAAAAGACATGTGTGTGCATTTCTTGTTAGAGAGACATTACGAGGTATGAGAACAAAGACCCGAAATGTTGGAGCCAGTATTTCAGCTTCCACATACGAAAGGGCTCATGTATAATTCGTCGGTCTGCAAAGGAATTATAGGCCAAATAACTTTTTTGAATTTTATATGATGTAAATAAAAACAAACAGTCCCTTCCCTTGAAGACGAGTGCTTGAATTGTGCCAACCTCAAAGACAACCCAAACCCCGACGTATGTTACGAGACGAGAGAGAGGCTCTGCATCAGGGGTTGGAAACTGCCAATGCCGTCCAGCATTTAGTGGCAATTGTTAAGAAAAGTGCTGCCCTTACATAAACCGATGAGCCTGAGGGTGGACTGCACTGGTTGAGTGACAAACGACGGTAGATGCTGGTAAACGGAATTCACCGAGGAAAGAAGAGTGAATAAAACGGAGCGCCGCATGGATTCGTCCTGAGGCCAATTCTGTTCAATACCTTTGTGACAGATACTGCAAGTGGGTAAAAAACGGTAAGTTTGCCATTCTGCAAATGACACCGAGGTATGCAAAAAAGCGGACCTTCTTGAGGGAGTAGACCAATAAGATTTTTTATCTAAGAAAGCTCGAGGTCAAGTGTTTGGCAATTAAGATTTAGAGTGCCTTGGTGTTCGCGTGCATATCTTATTACTTTCTGGCTCCTGTAGAACAGTGTTCCCTAATCTTTTCAAGCCCAAGGCACACCTATATTAACAAAAAGTTATGCTGTATACCAGCCTCCATGGGGCAGGCATTGGGGGCATGGAGAAACCTCCTATGGTCAAATGAGGAACTTCCAAATTTAAAATTTAAAAAAAAAAAAGACAGAAAGGAGGCAGAGACATAACGAATTCGTCACAACGAGCCAGTTCCCTCTAAGTGCAAGAGAGAGGATAGACGTTGGTGAGGTGCAGGCTGCCAGCTCAGTTATTTACCCAAGCAGTGCCCAGTGCATGCTCTCACTTGGCCTGGGGAAACACAGGAAGAGGAGGCATGCTCGAGCACACATGCTGTCAGAAAGGAGCTCCTGCATACCGAAGAGCCCTCACCGTTGTGGCTGTGAGGAAGTGCTGGATCCCAGCATCAGGCCCACCGGAGCAAGTCTGAAGGCTCCCAGCGAGCCCTGGCACACTGGTTGGGGAAACACTGCTATAGCACAGGATTGGATGTTTGAGTGTATCTACCTAGTCTGCACTGAATATATCAGTAGAGTTTGCAGAATATAAAAGTATTAAATAAATGTAATAGAAAGTCATGCAGAATTGTGCATTTGGAGTGCAGAAACTCATGGGAGCAGTATACAAGGGGGGGGGGGGGGTGCAGGGTTGATATACTGATCCGCCTTTGCAGAACAGGGACTTTGGGATGACAGCGTCCAATGGCTTCAAGGTAGTGAAACAATATGATACAAAAGGCAGACATGGAGAGCTCAAGTGGATGCTGGAGTGCCTAGGGAGAGGCACAGTCAGCAGGTGATAACGCCTCCATGCAACTCATGGGTGGGACCTCATCTAGAATACTATGCTCCATGCCAGAGGTCGCACCTCAAAAGGATAACGAATAGGGAGGCAGCCCAAAGAGCGGTTACCAAAACAGTGCAGGAAAGGAAACATAAGCTCTAGGGATGTGCAGACCCTAAAAGTAAGCCAACTGGGTTTCTGTCCAGTCAATGACACAAGGGTTTATACAAGAACAAAAAAAAAAAAAAAAAAAGGACCTACTTCTCACAACTGCCCATCTTCATAACAATTTACAGCAATGACTCTCGCACCCCCAGCTCCCAACCCATGAACAATAGCCAGAGGTCACCTTGTCTGGCTCCTGAGCAGGCAGGTTTCCACGCAGACTCATTGCTAACTCTCTGCTTTACTCCGGGTGTCGTCAACGTGAATTAAAATGGAGAGCGCACACACACAACAGACTGGAGGCGTGGAGGGAAGGAGCAGCCTGGTGGTTAGTGCAGCGGGCTGCGAACCAGGGTTCAAATCCCACTGCTGCTCCTTGTGACCTTGGGCAAGTCACTTCCTCCGCCACAAACCTAAGATGGTGAGCCCTCTGGGACAGGGAAATATCTGGGGTACCTGAACGTTAACCCCACTTTGAAGTTCCTGAAAGGCAAAACATAAATAAATAGAAACAAACAATGGTGCAACAGATTGCAGTAAAGTCTTGTGGTGTCTTTCCTCATCAAAAGAGAACAGAAGGCCATTGCTATTGCTAGCAGAGCTGTGGTTTGTTGACTTTACGTCAGGCTCTGAAATATTTCAGCACATAATAATACCCCCTATTGTACGTGGATCTGCCCCCTAAGGCAGCAGAGGGAAAACATTCCTTTTATACTGAAGCCCTTTGAAGAGCAACGCAAGCTTAAAAACAAAACACAATGGGCTAGACGCAAACACCCAAGACGTGGAGTCTGAGACCTCACTGTGTAGGCGTCCACGCCAGAAACCGTCCTCCTCCCCTTACTTCCCTTGTTCTTCTGGATCAGGAACTTCGTGCACGGCTCCAGATTACAAAAGACCCATGCACCGTGCACAATGCAAAAAAAAAAAAAAAAAAGACTTGGGAGGCTCCAGCGTATCCTTGTGATTTTCTCTGAAAACCTCCACAGATGGGAGACCTGCTGCAGGGTTACTGTACAGGGGGGGGGCAGGGTGTCCGTGGTTTCCTGCTCGTGGCTCGCGACGTGAAACCTTTTTTTCCTTTAGGGAGGAGCCAAGCAGTTTCTAGAACAGGTAGCGGGGGCCTCCGCCAGGGCTAGGGTGCCCCGCCCCCCCCCCGCCATCAATCACAACCGCTTCCCCTTCCACCCCAGGTCCCTGCGAGAACAAGGCTCCAGCGAGACGGCGATTCGCGGCTCCCACCGGGATCTGGCCTGTGGAAAACCCAAAAGTCCTAGCGCCTCGGCTGCTTTTGCGACAGTTGGGATGTCTTTCCCCTCAGGACCCGGGAACACCGCTAATAAAATATGAAACTTACCCATAGAGATCGACAGATATAAGAAATTCAGAAATAAATCAAAGTGAAAAAATAAGTGCCTGGCCTGTCCTCTGAAACCTCTGAATTTACTGGTGCCCTTTTGGGAAAACGTGACAGCATTTTCAATGGAAGACTTTTCAACCTGTAAAATCATATTTCAGCCTATCCAAAAGGTGTTAATTTCAAGCACTGGGGGTGGAAATATCGCCGTCAGAGACGAGATACTGCCTTAGACTTTGGAGTACTAGAAATTCCTGATTAAAGTAGCCTTGTCGTTCTGTATGTTGTTTTAAAGTGGATGAAAACTCTGTTTCCCCCTTATTGGTGGCAATCCAGGTCCTTTTAGGGTCCTAGGAGTGTTTCTGTGCTCCACAAGCCGCACCCCTGCAGAGCTAATCAGAGGAAGGCAGGATCAAAGGAAACAGGCCAAGCTTTGAAAACTTCAAAAAGGCAATAACGTTTTATAAAACAAAGGGTCTCTCTTCACAAGGGCGCACGGCGAGCGCTACACAGTCATTAGCAAAAATGCCCCATGATGAACTTGGGTCATCTTAAGAGATACAACTCTTACGCCCTCGATACAGTGGATAAACAGGGCCAAACAAGGGACATGAAAGCACAACTCGTTGGCACCAGAAAACAGTCTTACTGAACCCCCAATCAAAGCAAAAAAAAAAAATAAGCAGAGTTGTAAAACATCAAACAAAACACACTCCATCACGGGCCAGCAGCTCTCCGAGCTTACAGGCAGGCCTAAAAAAAAAATAGGCAAAGTATTTACAACCATTTCTTTTCTCCCTCTTCCAACTGTTTTGGCTATGATTTTCTCACACCTTGAAACAAATCGGGCCAACTCCTGTTAGCCAGCAGAGCCTCCCATGTACCCCCTAGTTATTTTAATCTGTTTACGCGACCTATTGTAAAGCTGCCAGGGACCCTCTGCTTATCCGCTGCTTTTCAAATGTACTGTAAACCGCTCTGGGCGGAATTCTGTACTCAAGAAAAGGCAGGTAATAAATCCCAATAAATAGATTCAGATATTCGGAGGGGGGGGGGATGTAATTAATTTTCACAAAGGGATTTCCACGGGAAAGTAGGCGCCTGCTCGCGGAAAAAAAAAAAAATCCTTTGCAAATCGAACCGTCTCTACGCGGAGAAAAAACACGCGGCGCGGAGGGTGGGGTAGGGCGCAGTAACATGCACATTGTCATTTCACTCTGAAATCCCCTCACGTTGTCTTGGACGGCGGACTCTGCGCCTGCAAGGCGTACGGGGTAAAGAATCCCCTTGCTGACCGCTGCAGGATTTTCAAAGGGAAAACCCTCTAGGGAGCTTCCTTTTGATAATCAGGTTGCAAGAGTGCGCAGCTTGAAAATGACCCTCTCCGTTAAAAGTTTAAAACATAATGTATGGACGTGGAGAGCATTATTTGAAAGAATATACCTCAACCGAAATAAAAAGTGTGCTGCGTTCGTATAGGTTCACATTGGGGGTGGGGGGGATGGCAGGGAAGGCCTGGGATGCTACCCGTCACAAGTGTCACCCATCAGAGCCTCAAATCGGGATACTGAACCCCCCTCCAATTAGTTGTGCCGAAGGTAATCATAACTGATATCTTTTAATAGAACGACCCTATTTTCACTGCCACTTCAGACTGGTGCCCCCGCATTGTGTGTGCACTGCCCCCCCTACAAATTGCCCGAATCAGGAAACTGGAATCGCAAAACACTGTCGCCACAGAAAGAGAGAAATATGAAGGCAGAAAAAAAAGAGACCATACGGCTGATCTAGTCTGCCCATGCACACCAACCGCTCAGCTCTACAATCCTTACCACAGTCAGAGATCCCCTGTGCTCGTCCCGTGCTCTCTCGGATTTGGATCTGTCCTTGTCTCCACAACCTGACAGCAAATCGCCCTCACGGCCTGGGGCAACGAACAATATCATTCCAGTCTCCACCTCCAAGTAAAGACGACCTTTCCCCTCTCTCCTCCAGGCCATCCAAGCAGAGTCAAATGGCCAGTTCCTATTCCTAGTGGTTTCCAGAGAGGAGAAACCTACAAAACGTACCCAGAACCTCCTCCAGAGACCGCATTTGGTTGTTCATCCCCCACAAGCCTGATCAAACAGAAATTAAGCAAATCCACTTATATTCTTTGTCATTCCTTCTAGGAGGGCCCGATACGCACCCTGTGAAGCCAGGGCCAGCAGAAGTAAGTTAGGGCAGGATTTAGCCAATCATTAAATCGCACTTTAACTTCAGGAGGTAGTAAGGGTGGTAAGGGATGCCTGGCTCCTGGTTGGGTGCTAGAAACCAGACCAGGTCATCCTGACCAACCTCCCCGTAACGCCATAGGGGAAAGTCAGGAACTGGGGCAGCCTCATTGGATGGGATTTTCTCCCACAGGATAAAAATTCCGAGGAGCGAGGAAGAAGGGGAGGCAAGCAGGCCAGAGCTAGGCCCGAGGCGGCAGTGGAGAGATCCCACGGAGGCAGACTGGGAGGGCTCTTTTGCCCCTGCAGGGTGGCATAAAAAGTTTAAGTTCCCAGAGAGACACAGTGACTGGGTCTGCAGTACTAGGGGGGGTGGCTAGGTGAGAGCTTTCTTCAAATGTGCTGTCATGGATTCCCTTCAGTGTCTGGCCCTTTCCTGAGAGAGAAAAAAAAAAGGATCTGCAGCCAGCCCCAAGTGAGAGAGGGACAGCAGGCCCAACAGTGAGAGAAGCCAGATCCAAGGCTGATTAATTACAATTTTAATCCTTAAACTAAAATACAGAAACAGACGTTCCCACATAAATTATTTACACAAATCATCTACAAATAGACAGATCAAGAGAAGGTAAACAGAAAAAGAGTTGGCATATAGACAGAAAAAAAAACAAACTGTAAGTTATTAGACTATTACACCAGTTAGCTGGCTACGTGTATTTAAAACCTCACTGCGGTCATCACCAAGGGACTCTAGAGCCGAGGGTTTAACCAGCAAACGAGATGAAGCAAGGCTGAAGACTTTCAAATTCTCCAGTGCAGTCTCATCTTCTTCAAGCCCTGTATACTACACATTTTCCTCCACAAGCACAATCAACCTGGGCAAACCCCTTTAGTGCATGCGTCTAAGAATGACACACAGCTCATCACCTCAGAGGCAGCTGGGCGAGAAAGGAAGGATGCCACATTGGGCTACCACATGTTGGCAAGTCAAAACCTTTAGAGCAGAGGAGGGCAGCATCTCCTGATCCTCATGCGCATTTAATAAGTGTGTGAGAGTGTGTGAGAGAGTGTGTGAGATTAGCAGACTTGGGAGTTGGGTTCTGTGGTCTTTAGCCCCAGCTCGGGTTATAGGAGTGTGCGGCATCGGCCAGAGAGAGAGAGAGAGAGAGGAAGCAGCATGAGAAGCAATGAAACTCTGGCTTGTTGGGAGTGGGGAAGGCAGGAGACAATGTTTTAGGTACTTTTTCCCCACCCCTTTCACTGGAGCCTCGGAGCACAAAACCTGCCTCTTCCTCTTGGCCACTGCCACCTCCCAGGCTGATTGGGACTGCAAGGGCTCCTTCCATCCTGGACCCCAATCGGAGCTGAAGCCTGTGACACCTGCTCTACGGAGAACCTCGCCTGCAACGAAAACCCACTCGCCTGAGTTTGGAAACCCTGGGCGTAGGAGCTGGAGGAATTTTTTTATTATTATTTTTACATATACTGGCATGAGAAGTTTCCCTATGCCCCTCCATTCTCCTCTGGTTGTCACCCCCAAACCAGACAGGCAAACCAACACTCACCGCCGATCACCGAGACTCCAGAAACACACGTCAACAGATTCCAAATTCAAGCACGCTAAAAGGGAAAAGAAAAGGCTGGAATCTGCTCTCCATCCCAAAACGCAAAGTTTCTCACTCTCAGAAACCAAGGGGGTTTTTGTGGCAACATCAAATGACAGGACTGGGACACCTTTGCCATCTACTCCAGCAGCCAGCTGAACACCTAAGCCACAGAGATCCCCAGCCCTGCAAAACCTAGGGCTTGCGCCTCGACACGGCTGATTTTACATGGGTACCGAGGATACTCGCTCTGCAGGCGCAGGGAAATGAATCAATTCCTTGATGGCGTACCTGGAGATTACACCTCTAACTAAAGTGAGAAATCTGAAAGTCGAAACAGAATTGGACAAGTTTAGAAATTTATATGGTTAAAAAAAAAAAAAAAAAGATATGGATCTTGACAGATCTGTAGCAATGTCTGGCTTTTCCTAAATTCTTATGATTTTCGATTCACATCTCAAGTTGGATATTTAAAACAAATAAATGTCCTCTCCTAGCCACTATTCTCCCTCACCCAGCCAGCCACATTCCTCTGCTGGCCTTCACTCTATTTAAAATTTCTACTCTTACAATTCCCTGAAAATGCACCAAGCCCTTTCTGATATTAGCATGAAATCGAGTGCATTTAAAGTTTATATTCACTTCTTTGCTTTTTTTCTTTCAGGAACAGAATCATGAGTGCTTCCGAGATGCACAAACTGACAATATAGCTAGGGCTGAAGCCTTAACAGCTGGTAATACTGCTCACAAGTTTCAAATTCAACCCCCTTGCTGTTAGGGATATGCATTCGTTTCAAATGAAAGAGGAAATAGCGGTATTTCCTATTTCGTTTCATTTCCTTATTTAAAAAAAAAAAAATGATAGAAAGAAATGTTTATTTTTTTTCCCCCAAAGAAGCAATATTTTATTTAAAAAAAAAAAAAAAACCAAAACACTTAAAGGACCCACCCCAATCCTCTCCCTTTATTAAAATATTCACCCCCCAACCAGCTGGCCCACCCGTAATCAAAATATCCCTGATGGTCTAGTGGGAACCACCGCCTGCTCCTGGGCAGGGAAACTGCCAGTATTCAAAATGGTGCGGGCCACCTTAGCCCTACCATGGGATAGACGCTACCGGTGCCATTGGGTAACCCCTGTCACATGATAGGGGCAATGGACGGCCCACACCATTTTGAATAATGGCTGCCACCGGCTCAGGTGGTTACTGGTCCCCCACTAGACCCCCCCCCTAGGGACATTTTGGTGAGTCCTGGTGTGGTCGGGTCAGCTGATCAGGGGTGAATAAAGGGGAAGGGTAGGGGGCAAGAACAAAAAGAAAAAAAAATTGATATGGGGGGGGGGGGGGGGAGCCAAAATGGTACGGGCATGAAATGAGATGCCAAAGGAAACTAATTGCTTGGTTTTGGGTGTGTGTGTACACACACACCCAAAACCAAGCAATTCTGTTACCGTGTGCCCCATATATATGCGTGCCTTTTATTCCACTGAGGAGGAATTTAACTCCTCTCTCTATCCTACTACCAGAGCTCACAGACTAATAAGGGACCCAGGAGAAGACTGATCATGAAACCAATTAATTACGATTTGGAAAGCGTGCATTCCATTTGTTGAAGCCTCACCCGAGATGTTAGGTTTTCGGTTATAAAAATAAGAGCATTTGAAAAAGAAAACCATCTTATGACAGATGAATAAGGAAAATGTGTATCTGATTTAAAAAACATCAGGTTTTTTTAAATCTGTACAGAATCCTTACAAAACCAACACATATCATCATTCTCCATACGTTCAATAAACAAGCACAACTTGTGAAATAAAAATGAGTCAGAAATTAGATGTAGCCCAGAGGGTTAAGGCATCGCCTGTACCTTAGAGCAGTGGTTCTCAACCTTTTTTCTGTCGGGACACACCTGACAGATGGTTCTCACATGCGTGACACACTGACCCATGATAGTCACGGGGCTAGATGTAAAAGTACAGTTTGCATCCACAGGAACCCCCCTGACCCACAATAATCTATGTAAAGCAGAATTATGACATTCCCCGTACAACTCACCCTACAAAAAAGATATTCTGGTTCTGGTGTCATCTCAGTAACAGCAACACAAACTCCAACTACCAGGCTCAATAGCCCTACTTATGAAAAGACAGCAGTTTACCACCAATGCATGTCCTCTTGAGAAAACACAACAAATAAGACTGATACAGTAAAATACCTCACCTCGGTCATATATACAGAACCGACCTAACATACTCCCAGGATCTGCAGTAATGCACATAAACTAATCCGCACACAGTTACACCTGTATTATGGAATACACTCAAACAGGAGCAACGCTATCTATGAAAAGGCAACACTACAAATATTAAATCAGGCCCTAAACACCAATACACCTCCTATTAGGAAAACAGAACTAGCAAGCAGCTATAGATCCCAACACAGAAATAACTGTATAACTATACTAATAATAATATTTTTTTCAAAACAACTATGACGAGAATAAGATCCAACAATTAAAAACTCATAAAAATTATTTAAAATTCTCCAAACACCAATACAATATTTCAAAACAGCAGACACACATAATATTCAGTAATTAAAATGGCAGTCAATCAAGAAAAATAAACTTAAAAGGCCATCTTTACTAACCCCCTCCAGCAGCTCTCCTACTCCTCTTCCATGCAGGCCAGTAGCACACACCAGAAGCAGTAGTGGCTGAGGCTCTGAAGCTCTATACTCATGGTCCTCTTCCTTAGTGACCATGTCTCTCACACACACACCATACCAGCCACACCCCCATGACCAGTTTCTGTCTCTCACACACCAATCATCTCCCAACCAGTCTTTGACACACATACCAATCACCTTCCTGAAGTCTCTCTCTCTCATACACACACACACACACAGGCTTCCCACTCCCATGCTGTGTCACACACACCCAGGTTTCCTTACTCCTATACTAGCTCTCGCCACATGCACAGGCTTCTCATTCCCATAATCACTTTCTTTCTCTCTCACAAACATATACCAGTCACACTCACATACCAATTTCTGTCTCTCACACACCAATCATCTCCTGACCAGGCTTTCTCTTACACCCACATCAGTCACCTTCCCGATCAGTCTCTGTCTCTCTCTCTCTCATGCACACACACAGGCTTCCCACTCCCATGTTCTATCTCACATATACATGCTGTGTCTCACACACACCCAGGTTTCTTACTCCTATACTAGCTCTCGCCACATGCACAGGCTTCTCATTCCCATAATCACTTTCTCTCTCACGCACACACTCGCATACCAGTTTCTGTCTCTCACACACCAATCATCTCCTGATCAGGCTCTTACATACAGACACACCAGTCACGTTCCCGAACAGTCTCTCTCTCTCTCTCTCTCACACACACACACACACACACACTTCCCATTCCCATGTTCTCTTTCAGATATACAGGCTTCTCCCTTCCATGCTGTGTCTCACACACACCCAGGTTTCTCACTCCTATGCTAGCTCTCGTACATGCACAGGCTTCTCATTCCCACAATCACTTTCTCTCTCACACACACACACACACTCCAGTCATCTCCCTGACCAGTCACTTTCATTTTCTCTCACATATACACACATCAGCTCTCTGACCAGTTTCTCTCAATCCCACACATGCTTTCTCTCACACTTTACATAGATGATCTCAATCAAATGCTCTCACACACAGGCTCTCAGTCACAGTTACACATGCACACTCTCAATCACACATACATTCTCTCACTTACTGGCTGGCTGTCTCTCTCTCCCCTTCCTGCCCTCCCCCCCAGCACAACTGGTAGCTGCAGCAGCC
Source organism: Rhinatrema bivittatum (assembly GCF_901001135.1). NCBI lineage: Eukaryota > Metazoa > Chordata > Amphibia > Gymnophiona > Rhinatrematidae > Rhinatrema > Rhinatrema bivittatum. The sequence continues at coordinate 72,444,732 of NC_042621.1, read as the reverse complement.
TCCTCCTCTAGCCCCACAGGCCAAGAAAGAAGAATCCCATCGGCCACGAGAGTCTAATTCTGCTGTCTCCTGTGCCGATTTCTGGCTGCTTCTGATTTTGCTTCGGGTCGCCGCTGCCGCCACTACTTTTTCGTGCAGCATGGCTCTTTCTTCTTCCCGCGCACCCCACTGCACGTCACTTCCTGTTCCGGGCCAGGGTGCAGGGCAGGTGCGGGAAGAAGAAAAGGCCCAGCCGCAGTTGCCAGCCTCCACTGACACTGCTGCCGCTCCCATCCGGGCTTGAACGTGCCGATAGCCTGGGCGGCAAAAGCAGCAGTGGAAGATAGCCTGCCTCTCGCTCGGTGAAGGGGGAAGAGCAGCGGGAGACCGGTAGCACGCGACACAACCTGCCGCTGCCCGGCAACGCACCGGTTGAGAAGCGCTGCCTTAGAGTGTAGAGCTTTTTTTTGAACAATGTTTGTTGAAGTCAACCTCCTGGGTATATGAGGAGGGCAGCAGACAGCCTAATAAATCTTACAAAATACTTTTTTTTTTGCCAAGAAAAGTGCTCACCAGCCTCACGAAGAAACAACGTTCCGGCTTTCCAAAGAAATATTGGTTTCAGAAGTCGCTTATTGTATCCTGGATGCAGGGAAGTTGTATTAAATCAGGCTGTGAAAAGCACCGAGGTCGTATATCGGAGCACACAGACCTTATAAAAAAAAAAAGTTGAACAAGATCTTGGAATACAAGAAGATAAGGGAGAGATCTGAGTTTCCGATACATTTTGGAAAGAGGAAGTCAAAAGCTTGGGTGATCTCTTCAAACCTTGCATTGCACAAGGCAACGGGAGATTTGTTCGGGGATCTACCCTTTCACCCTAGGAACCTCCCGTTCTTTTGCAAAGGATTTAAGAAAACAAAGTCTTTTAAAAAAAAAAAAATCGTACGGTTACTCAGAAGTGCGGCAAGGCGCTAGGCAAATGCTCAGCCCCCGCCCCGTCACCCGACCATCACCTTTGGCAACGCGATACAACTCATTAGCTGCCCTGCTCATTCCCTCTCAAAACGTCTGCCCACAGATATACAAGTTAATTAACTCAGACAACATCAAATAAGACTAAAGTGCACTGTTGTCAAAGGCTTCAAGCACAGGCCTGGGCTTCTTGGCACAAGCTGTTTAAGAGAAGAACATTAAAGATATACAATCCTTCATAATTAAATTCTTTATGAAAAAAGTCAGTGGAAAATATTTTTCTTGCCATCTGGGCAGCAGTTTTGTGCAAGCTTTTAAAGACGTTCCTCTATTCTGGGGCTCACTTTTACTTGATGGGGAAGTCTTTCTTGCCCGCACGGCATTTAAAAGCTGCACCAAAAGAAAAAAAAAGAAAAAATTGCCAGAAGCAGAAGGCCCCGACCAGAATAAGCAGAAGGAACCATTTTGGGTTTTTTTCTCCTAAAGCACTCCTATTCCACCCAGAACTAGTGGAAGTCTGCTTTCCAAGACACGAATGTCTGTGCCTGTGCCTGCACCCGAAATAAAAAAAGGAGGAGAAGAGAAAAACGGAAAAAAAACCAAAAAAAAAACCTACCATCCACCCCTGAAAGCTCGATTTTGTCTACTTTCAAAACATAGCAATTCTGGCAGGATGCTTATTGTTCAAAAAGCTTTCTTATCTTCTTCAACTGGACCAAAGTTGTGGAACAAACACCCCCCCCTTTTTTTTTTTTAATTTAAATTCATGGGGGCTAAGGGTCAAAACACCTTTGTAGTGGAAAAAAAATGTCACCCACTCCTGTATCTTTCTGAAAACAGAAGCCTGCAACTGGATGCCTACGTGAAACACAGGTGCCTGCATAGCTTTTTCTCTGAGGGCGCAGCGTCACACTATTTCGGACCCTCTGCATTTTCCTTCTGCAAAAACAGCAGCAGAATAAGAACATAAGAACCTGCCATACTGGGTCAGTCCAAGCGTCCATCGAGCCCAGCATCCTGTTTCCAATCTTATGGCCAATCCAGCTGATTGTATGCATGCACTATTGTAATCTGCTGAGAGTGGTAGATTAGCGGACTATAAATATTCTAAATAAATAAGGTATATCGCAGGATCCCACAGAGCAGATAGATTCTATGTTGCTTACACCCAGGGATAAGCAGTGGCTTTCCTCCAGTCACTGTTTAATAAAAGTTTATGGACTTTTCCTCCAGGAATTTGTCCAAACCTTTCTTAAACCCAGCTACTTTAACTGTCACATCTTCCGACAATGAATTCCAAAGATTAATTGTCCATTGAGTGAAAAAGTATTTTCTTCAATTTGTTTTGAATGTGCTACTTAGTAACTTCCCTCCCCTGGGCTTTTTATTTTTTGAAAGAGTAAACAACTGATTTGTATTTACCTGTTCCATTCCACCCTTGATTCTCCACTATCATATCTCCCCTCAGCCTCCTCTTCTCCAAGCTAAGCAACCTAACCTCTTTACTCTTTCCTCATAGGGGAACCATTCCATTTCCTTTATCATTTTGATTGCCCTTCTCTGAAAATATTCCAGTTCTGCTATATCTTTTTTGAGATGTAGCAACCAGAACTGTGCACAGTACTCCAGATGTGGTCGCACCATGGAGTGAAACAGAGGCGCTATGATATTCTCCATTTTATTCTCCATTCCTCTGTTAATAATTTCTAACATTGTTTGCTTTTTTTGACCGCCGCTGCACAGTGAGCTGCACATTTTTAACATACTGCCCCCCCAATGATGCCTAGGTACACTTCCTGGGTAGGGGCTCCCTGTATGGAACCTAACATCTTGCAACTATAATTTCAATTACGTTTCCCTACTGTGCATCAATTTGTACTCATCCGCCAGTTTTCCAGACTTGGAAGGTCCTCCTGCATTCCACCCTTGATTTAACAACTCGGAATAATTTCTGCAAATCTGACCACCTCACTCCTTGTTCCCTTGTCCATATCTTTTATAAATACATCAAAAAGCAGAGTGCCCAAATACAGATCCCTGGGATACTCCACTGAGAAAACTGACCATTTAGTCCTACTCTCCATAACCAGTTTGTAACCTGCAATAGGTCATTGCCTCCCATCTCATGACTTTTTAATTTTCTCTGGAGTCTCTCATGAGGTACTTTATCAAACACCTTCTGAAAATCCAAATACTCTATATTTACTGCATCACCCATCTTCAAAAAAATGTAGCAGGTTGGTGAGGCAAAACTTCCCTTGAGCAAATCTATGTTGGCTATGTCCTATAAACCATATAAGAACATAAGAGCATGCCATACTGGGTCAGACCAAGGGTCCATCAAGCCCAGCATCCTGTTTCCAACAGTGGCCAATCCAGGTTAAACGTAACTGGCAAGTACCCAAATATTAAGGAGAGTCCATACTACTACCGTAATGCCGGTAATAGCAGTGGCTATTTTCTAAGTCAACTTAATTAATAGCAGGTAATGGACTTCTCCTCCAAGAACTTATCCAATCCTTTTTTAAACACAGCTATACTAACTGCACTAACCACATCCTCTGGCAACAAATTCCAGAGCTTTATTGTGCGTTGAGTAAAAAAGAACTTTCTCCGATTAGTTTTAAATGTGCCCCATGCTAACTTCATGGAGTGCCCCCTAGTCTTTCTACTATCCGAAAGAGTAAATAACCGATTCACATCTACCCGTTCTAGACCTCTCATGATTTTAAACACCTATCTGTATGTTCTGTAATTGTGTTCTTTAGAACAGTTTCTATGATTTTTCTTGGCACCGACATCAGCCTCATCGGTCTAAAGTTTCCCAGATCATCTCTGGAGCCCTTAGAACAAACTGATGAAAGAATAGTAAAGAATCCCGACCTCCTGTAACATTTCCTGAATGCCGGGAAGGTCATTTTATGACAACCCGCGTAACTTATGCATTTCAAAAGCAAAAGTTATGTTAATTTTCAAAGCAAATTTGTGTGATAAATTTGAAAACTTACCCAAAATAAGAAACACAAACTCACCCACACAAAGTTACATCTGCTTTTTTGTGGAACATACCTAGTGCGTGTTATTTTACACCCGTGGAACATACCTAGTGCGTGTTATTTTACATGCATACTTTTAAAATCAAAAGCCTGTGCAGAAATCCGAGCTCTGCCACCCTTCCCCACCAGGATCTTTTTGTGTAAAAATCAGGTTATGCACATGCTTTTATGTGCACGCAACCTGGGCAATTTTAGAAGGAACCATTTTTGTGCATAAGCACATATTTTATGTGCAGAAATGGCTTTGAAAACTGCCCCTGAAATGAATTCATTGCACAACTTTTTTTGGACTAACATAACCCATCAACTGAAGCAAGTGCATGGTCATTTGCATCCTACCTGATGCTGCTCCATCTGAACGGGGTTGACAGTGCTTTATGGTTTAGTCGGTTTTTACTGGGGCTGTCTGAAGGCAAACTGGATCTCTTATGGAAACGGTATCTAAACATGAGCTGACAAAATCCTGGGCAACCAGTCGCCTGGCTGCCTAGAATTCAACCCCTGCAGCTGTGCAGAAGGTCCGGGGAGGAGCCACGGCTGGCCTACAAAAAGAGGGGAGTGAGAATAACTGAGTACAATAAAATAAAAAAAAGAAACTCAACTACAAAGAACCCCTCTCCCCTGCCAACTCCGAAGAATTGTGGCTTGCTGCTAAGTTTTCTAAAAAAATTATATCCCACCTGAACCATAAAAAAAATCTTGTCACAAGCAATGCTTGTGGAAACTGAGCAATGCATGGCGCCTTTCTTATGCAAAGTTTTGTTATCTGTAACACTTCTTGGACGGAAATAACATCCTGGAATCTGGTGAATTGCATGCACAGTCCATAATGAATACGATTTCAAATAAATGTATGGAATGTGTGCATATATATAGGGGTGTGTGTGCAATTTAGTCCAAACTTCAGACAGTATAAATTATGGCCTGATTTTTCTCTCTCGCTCAGTTTTCAGTGGAAAAAGCAGGGGGTGGATCCCGGCTTCTGCTGAATAAACTTTTAGCACCCACTCACCTTTTTCCCTAGGCGAAGGTATCCAGGGAAATGCTACATTGCTTGAAACTAGATGGAACGATGTCTACAGGAAAGTACGGTGACTTTCTTAGCCCAAGTTTAATTATCCATAACCCCTGAAATAGGCGCAGGGTCATGGAATGAAGTCATCTACGCGTACTTTCTCCACTTCGGGGGAATTATGGAGAACAAAACTCTGGCGTGAGAAAGTTTACTCGCCAAGTCTTGACAACAGCATTCTCTCTCTCTGCCTTCGAACCATGTAGCACACAAGAGTCTGCTACCTTATTGTGCTCCTCAAATCTTAAGCATGGGATAAACGGAGGGAGAACAGTAATCACCAGATGTTGTCCTGCTATAACTGGTCCCCCTTCTCTTTCCAAATATTCAATAATGGCAAAAAACGAAAAAGCTAAATGTTAGGGATGTCATAGGGAAAAGTCTATTTTTGTCCGAAGCATCTGATTAGCTCCTAGTTTATTAAACATTTTGTATACAGCACACATCATAATACATTGCGGAGCGGTTCACAACAGGAACACACGAAGCAACCGTGACAAACGAGATACCAACAACCAAATGAAAATGCAGTAAACAAACATCAGACAATTTCTGCTGATTATTCATTAAAGGCCTTCTTGAAAAGGTCGGGTTTTAAGGCCTTTTTCAAAGATTTTACGGGAATTCCACGATATGGGCCCTGGTGACATTAAGATGAACTTCCTGAAGGCTCTTTTGTACAGATCAGAGGGACCTGGGAGGGCGATAGACTTTTAAGATAGAGCTCACCCAGTTAAAGTGGTCTAGATTTAGTAAACTAAAGTGACTATCAAAGCTTTCACAGATCTTCTCTGTACCGTATATATGTTTATTGTCCTCTAATTGGCTCTGCCGGTCTGATCTTTTCTCTATCTTGCATCCTATCCTGGACTACTCTTTTCTGTCCTTACATTGTCATCCTTTTCATTTTTCTGATCTTTCCTTACTGCCAGGGTCGGATATGAGACTTTGCTTGTAGGCAGGATGCGGGGGGAGCCCCTGGAACTAGAGAGTGAGGGAAGGGAAGTCCCGTGGCTGCCCCTGACTAGGAGCCCTCCCCTCCTGTACACACTCCTTTCCTGGTCCTCTTTCACCACTCCCCTTCTCCACCCAGCCCATGGCAGCAGTGGAAAGAAGTTAGCCCGGTCGGTACCTGTGAGCAGGTGTGCTCGCAGATCTCTCGCACGGGTTTCCTTACTAACAATGAGCCTGTGCAAAAGAAGGGGGCTGCCGCGGAGGCCGTGAGCACGTTTCTGCTCACAGACCCCGTAGGCTGCACCAGGTGCCATTTGGATCCCTGCCAGCAAGGTTCAAGCTCTAGGCCAACGCCAGAAACAGAATCGGCATCCCTAGGAACTTTTGAGGTATGGTCACCCGGAGGTTGCTGCTGATTAGTTGAGTGGGAGGGGCATGGGAATACATATCCAGTTCCTCTCTTCCACTCACTAATCCATGCTCTCTCTTTCTCTCACGCGCACACACACACACATACGCACTCTCTCTCAAAACTCTTCCCTTCCCATAGTCCTCCATACAATTCCACCAGCTTCTTCTTCCTGTTGCCCTCTACAAAATCCTGATACCTTTCCATCCCTGCTTTTCCTCGTGTTCTCCTTTAATTATTCTCTCATCTTACTTCTCCTTTTCCTTTCCCCTCTAATTCTTCTGCAATCAGTACACAAAAGGCTTAGGGCATTGGAACTAGTCCCTTCTCATTCATTTATTTATTTAAAACACTTCCCGGTCTATCATCCATTCTAGGCGGGTTACAGTTTGATATTCAAATAAAATATATAACAAGTAAACAACATTGGACCACCTGATAAAATCTTATCCTGTCCAACCGAATGATGTAAAACGGACTAAAATGGAGGGGTAGCCTAGTGGTTAGAGCAGCGGGCTATGAGCCAGGGTAAAACCAGGGTTCAAATCCCACTGCCACTCCGTTGCCTCAGGTACAAAATTAGATTGTGGGGACAGGTGAATACCTCCAGTACCTGAATGTGATCCGCTTTGAAATGCCAAAAAGCAGAATGTAAACATCTAAATAAATCAATATATCAACTACCAATGTGTGCTTGGGCAGAGTATGATTTTAAACTAAACATCACTCAGTATAAATCCACAGAGTAATAATACTCAAGTTTTCCTGAAAGCCTGGGGAAATAGAGCTGTTGGCTCTTCCCTAAATGTCACCGCACATGATTCAGCCATTAAGTCATCGTGCAAGGCGTTTCACATTGTTGGACCAGTTTCACAAAGGTGCAAGATTCAAGCGGGTCATTATTTCCCAACCAGTGAGGTGCCTCACCAGTGGGGACTTTTTCCACGTGTGCCACGGAAACGTCACCAGTTCTTGATGCTTAAGATTTAAGCCAGCGCCTGGGTTCTGCTCTTAGCGCCTTGTAGCAACAAGAGGCAACAGCGGAGGCTCTTAAACATGGCGGAGCTTCTTTCTGAGAACGTGTGCAATAATGCCTGCCTCTTCCTGAGCTCTGGAGCGAGGCAGGCTGGCAGGACACATCTCACCCAGCACCGTCTCCTTGTCTCCCTCCTTGGAGTCCTTTCAGCCTCTCTATCCTATCCCTGGGACGAGGGTGATGGACAGAGCCCGATGGATGTGTGCTACTCCGAGTAGGGAACCAGAAGCAATTAAGATAACTAATTGAGCCAATGGCCCACAACACTTTGACTTCTCCCTTTTCCTGCACTTGAGTATGGAGGGAACTGGGTTCATGTATGCCTCTGCCCCCTCCCCCCCCGGGACGGATGCAGCTTTCAAATGTTCCCTAGCTCTTCTTGTGGCCCATACGAGTCCTCTCCATGTCCACAGTGCCTGCTCCATGGAAGATGGCAGGTTGATGTCAGACCTGACACAATCATAGAAACTGCTGCTTTATCCAACAGGCTTTCACCATGGCAGGGGGAGGGTGAACAGTACAGCTAAAAGGTAAATAAAGAGGCTTGACTCTCAAACCAGGCTGGCCTTTCCCCTAAGACTGCTTTATGTTCACTCGGAGCCATCAATCACAGTTCAGGATCTGCATAAAAACTGTTTAACAACAAGAGCAATGTTTCTACCTGCAGATTCAACAAAATAAGAGATGAATACTGCAATAGTTTGGGTCCAGTTCAGATGCCAATGCTATATAAAAATCTTAAACCTCAAATAAGGCATCTGACTGTGCCTCTACAATACATCAGAAACATATTTTACCCATGGCCTAATGTATGCTCCCCTGCAGTGTCCAATCCAATTCTATTTTGATACTGAAGGAGAACATTCTCAAATAAATAAATACAATGCACTTTTTGAACTGAGTTGATATTAGTATTGTGTTTATTAATATGTCTGAATTGTGAATTTGTGTCTACTCTTATTTTATGTATTTTATGACTGCCCTGTATATAAATTATGGAAGTGGAGAAGAGACGGCTGAGGGGGGATGTGATAGAGGTGTTTAAAATCATGAGAGGTCTAGAACGGGTAGATGTGAATCGGTTATTTACTCTTTCGGATAGTAGAAAGACTAGGGGGCACTCCATGAAGTTAGCATGGGGCACATTTAAAACTAATCGGAGAAAGTTCTTTTTCACTCAACGTACAATTAAACTCTGGAATTCGTTGCCAGAGGATGTGGTTAGTGCAGTTAGTATAGCTGTGTTTAAAAAAGGATTGGATAAGTTCTTGGAGGAGAAGTCCATTACCTGCTATTAAGTTCACTTAGAAAATAGCCACTGCCATTAGCAATGGTTACATGGAATAGACTTAGTTTTTGGGTACGTGCCAGGTTCTTATGGCCTGGATTGGCCACTGTTGGAAACAGGATGCTGGGCTTGATGGACCCTTGGTCTGACCCAGTATGGCAGTTCTTATGTTCTTAATATTTACCAATCATAACTGGGCCGACCTTGCAGAGAGCTCTACAATTTTCACCTTCATCACAGATAAAGATGGTTATAGATGGGGTCTGCTGACTGAGCTCAAGAGATGTTTGTTGCACAGGTTGAGAACAGTGGATGTCATTTCCTGTCACAACCCCCAGCGTTCTCAGGAGTGACCCTTTCAGAAAGATGGCCATAGATTTTTAGCTCTGTAAACGTCATAGAGATAGCTTCTCTTTTCTAGCCAACAGCTGCCAGTTTAAACCTGGAGTTGCAGCAGAATTTGTTTCAACAAGCAATCCCTATACCAATATATTCATACACCCTCCCCCCCCCCCCCCCAAAGAAAAAAGATCCAGAATAACCCAAGGGAAAACACTTTTCTACCATGAGTCCTCCAATATCCTCCCTATCATAATATATTCTACATATAGGAGTGTTACAGATTATACTGTTTTCTAGCTTTGGGGAAAGAAGGTCAAAATTAAGGAAACCCTCACATGTGTAAAGTAGAAACAGTGTATGAACAATGGGCTAAAAGTAAGGGATTAAAAAAAACCCCAAAAAACAGGAAGTGTGGCCATATCAAAAGCCGCACACCTTTTGTTCCGCAAAGAATCCTATGAATAAAACCAAAAAAGAGCCAAGAAACATGACAGAGAAGCTTAAAAGCCATCTAACATGGCTGCCTTCCCAACTCTCTAATCAGATCTATGAAAGTCTGCAGTGGAATTGGGAGGCGATCAGAAAGTACAAATCATGTGTAACCTGCCACTGAACGATCCTCCCAATCGAGCAGGAATTCATCCAAGGGGATAGGCTTTGGATGTACGTTCTGTCCAGTCCCTCCACCCTCCATGCACTCATGTGAATTCAAATAAAACAATGGAATCCACCGTGAGTCCGTCTTGTTTACTTCCTGACACACTCAAGACACAAAAGATGCAGGTTCCAAACAGGCGGCAGGTCAATACGTTCAATACAATCCCAAAATGTCTGCGCATCATTAGATGGCTTTTCCAACTGATGCATTTTACTCAGTCCCACATGAGACGATGGTGCACATGACCCCATGGTACTCGCGTGCAAGTGCATGGCCAGAGGAGTCCCAGAAAGAAACAGTCTGTATTATCTTCCCTGGAGCGGAGTTCCTCTATAGCCTCCATGGAATGACATTAAAAGAGCATGCCCCAGCATTGGTATAGTAGCAAAAAATGCAAAGAGTTGTCACTCGGAGACACTGGAATACAATGCAGTTAGTAACCATGAGCTACTCAGTCTGACAGGTACACCAACATTTTACAACCTTTGGGAAACAGATGATAAACGCTATAACGTACGCAGCTGCAAACCCACTGAAACAGCATCTCATTACCTGGTCCGGTCATCTGTCACCTATATTGTGACACCATGATCTAAGACGTAGCTGCATCGCTCATCTAAAGGCTACCTTCTGTGCCGAAAGCTACCACTGCGACAGCAACCAACTAACCTTGGCCATCCAGATCTGCATAAATGCTGCCATGGCAGCAGATATCACTGTACCTTGAATGTATATTCACAAGGCAAGGCAACACTGATAATGATACAATGGGGGTATCCCCTCACACAGATGTGACTCACCCTTAACCACAAACCATGTGAAGGAATACTCTCAGCGAAGCTGTGACACAACTTAACCACTGGCTATACAGAGAAAAAAAAAAACCAACCACAGACCTATGACAAAAACAGAATGGGTTAATATATAAAATACAGTAGAAATAAAACAATTGGATTCAAAACGTTTCTTTTCTATTAAATCTCAGCTCATCATAAAAGCAATGATTTATCAAGTATTACCCAACAGGGTAAATAATAGCTTTGCTTAAATATCAAATACAAGCTCTAAAAAGTGAGAATTAACAGAGCAGCTGATATTTCTGGAGCCAACAACAAGAGCATCGCATCAACTGAGAACAGGAACACAGTTCATCCCTAGGAGAATCCAGAAACCAGCTCCTTCGCCAACACCCAGCTCAGCACCTGCATGAATGCAAAAACAGTCCATAGTTTTACGGGCATAGGGCCAACTGGGGAGGCTGGTTTCATCTCAGAGGTTTCATCAGCTTTCTCCGAACCATGTAGTCCTCAGAGTCTAATCATTTTTAAACCAAGCAGGTGAACTCAGAACTTTAACAGTAAATTTCCTCTCAGCAGATGTTGCAATTCAAAGTGCTTTAGCAGCATTGTCACGGATACAATGGGCACAGTGTTTGGGATCTGGCTTTTCCACTACTAACCCAGCCTTCTGGTCATAATGGCAGCCCTTTCATCACCTTCAGGTGTTGCACCACCACCTGCCTCCCCACATGCCAAACTCTTAGTGTCACTGATCAGCAGCTGGGTAAAAGGTCGTTTCCTCACGTAAATGAGCCAGTTTAGGATCATCCTTGACTTTTTCCACAACCTTATGATGGATCCACTGGTCCCAGTTTATTTCAACCACCTCTATGGCCCGTTCTGGGACATAAGGGTATTTATAGCCCCAATATGCCTTCCGTCTTCTGGATCTCACACTCAGCCCAGTAAGAGCCTCACTAAGCTGCAGCTGTGAGGTTTCCCAGGCTCCAGCCATACGTCTTCCAATGTCCCCCAGATAATGGGTTATGGTACAGCTTGTTTGGAAGGTGCCATCTGCACCTCTACTCCTTCAGGAGGTTCATAGCAAGCCACAACCTCCATAATACTCTCCAACCAGTGGCAGCTGACACTCGTCTTGCTCCATGGTCCTGTCGGGGTCCACAGGCACAGCTACTGCTCTCGCTGAAGGATTTCTCTCAGACACCGTCAGCTGCTCAAAATGACTTCTCAGCTTTAAGCAGAGCAGCGATCCCCACTGGTGAGCTAGGGACTCTGGCAGCTCAGCTTCAACTTTACTCAGAGCCTCCTGCAGTGCGCGGCGCACGACACGTGCCACCTCCCACATCGCTGGCGATGCCACCTTTTCCCTTTCCTTAAGAGATTCGATCGTCCTTGAGTGGTAGCAGGAGAGTAGTAGGGGCCAATCCTTCCTTTTCCAGAGCCGCTCAGCAATTTTGCTTTCACTGATCAGCAGCTGTCCACCCGCACCTTCAGACTTCGCTTCCTCCTTTCCCTGCCTCCTTCCTTCATAGGTACTACTGTGGTTTTGTACCTCACTGACCACAGGGATGTAATCGCACCTTGACTGGCTCCACCCCCATGAATCCCTGGCTCCAGCAAAATGTTCCATAATCGGCCCAAAACTCTGCCAAGGGTCTGAAATGAAGGGCATGGCACCCATGACAAACAATTTCCAAAGCTAATGGTCTGCTGGGTGCTAGACAAAACTAGCACGCTAAACTACCTCTCAACCCAATTTTCCAGGGTATCCATACCCCATGATGTTTGATTTTATGAGTCGTTCCATACAGTTCTTCCTATGTGCTCGTTCACCGCTCCATGCTGCACCATAATCCTGTGTGCACCAGATAATGCCTTGATCCATATATGTACATGATGACATGATGTATGCAGATAGGCGACACGCAGTGACCCACTTTATACACAGAGAATGCAATGATTCTAGAGAATTATTTAGTTGGCGTAAACTCTGTGAGCCCTTCTTCTTAACTAAATTTTCCTCAATGAGAAACTCCATGGCCATCTTAGGCCACGCTTGCACCAACAGTCTGGAACTCCATTTTGCATCCAAAAGCCTTACAATGAGTGCCAATTTGTAACCTGCCGCTTAACTATACTTCCAATTGAGCAGGATTTCATCCGAGGGGGATAGGTTTTGGATATACACTCTGTTCAGACTCTCCACCCTCCATGCATTCTTGTGAATCCAAATACAACTAAAGAATCCACTCTTAAATCCAACAGTCTCGTTTCTTTCTGACACACTCACATCACAGAAAGCAGAGTTGCTTACCTGTAACAGGTGTTCTCCCAGGACAGCAGTATGTTAGTCCTCACGCATGGGTGACATCATCAGATGGAGCCCGGCATGGAAAACTTGAGTCAATGTTTCTAGAACTTTGACAGGCACCCTGAGCATGCCCAGCATGCCACTATCCACGCGGGGGTCCCTCTTCCGTCTCATAGTATAGAATTCGTGAAAAATGAAATAACACAGGAGAAGCCCGTGGGGTGGAGGACTACCATCCTGCTATCCTAGGAGAATATCTGTTTCAGGTAAGCAACTCTGCTTTCTCCTAGGACAAGCAGGATGGTAGTCCTCACATATGGGTGAATATTAGCTACAGGCTGCTCCCAATATAAGGAGCCAGCACTTAACAACAAACTGTGCTACTGCAACCTGGGAGACAGTCTGAATCCAACCTAAGGGCCTAAGTTTAGCAGGTTTCACAGCTGAAAAATGATTACAGAGGACTGACTGACCAAAACTGCTGACATGTCGGCCATCTTTATCCAGGCTGTAATATGCAGTGAATGTAGGGAGAGAATTCCAGGTCACAGCCCTGCAGATCCCGCCCACGGGCACCGCAAGCAAGTGGGCAACCGATGATGCCATGGCTCTTACAGAATGAGCCTTAACATGGCTGCAGCCCCGCTTGTGCACAGCAGAACAAAATACAATCTGCCAACCAGTTTGATAAGGTCTGCTTAGACACTGCAACTCCAAGTCTATGTTTGTCAAACAAGACAAAGAGTTGCGTGGATTGCTGTACACTCTAGATGAAAGGATAGGGCCCTCTTGCAGTCCAGAGCCTGCTCACCCTGGTATGAGTGTGGCTTTGGAAAAAAGGTTGGTAGGACGATAGACTGACTGAGATAGAAGTCTGTCACCACCTCAGGAAGGCACTTAGGATGCATGCGCAGAACCTCCTTATCTTGAAAAAAAAGTTTTGTAGAAGCAGGATGACACCAGAGCCTGAAGTTCGCCAAACCTGCATGCAGAGGTGACCGCAATCAGGAAGATAACCTTCCAGGAGAGATACTTCAGATCAACACCGCAGGAGCTCAGATGGGGCTCTCATCAAGTGGTTCAAGACCACACTGATGTCCCACAATACCGCCGGTGGCCTAGTCGGAGGCTTGATCTGAAGTAGGCCTCGCATGAAGTGCCCCACCAGCAGCTGCGTTGAGATGGCTGAGCCATCCACCCCACTGTGGTAGGCCCCAATAGCACTCAGGTGGACCCTCATAAATGTGGTCTTCAGGCCAGCCTCTGAGAGGTGCAACAGGTAGTCCAGAAGCTTTGAAGTGGAACAAGAGAACTGATCAAACCCATGTCCCTCACACCAGACCAAGAACATCTTCCACTTCAGACTGTAAGAGTTTCTAGTGAAAGGTTTCCTGGACTCCACCAGGATCCGAAATACCCCTTTTGAAAGGTCCTGGGCCTGCAAGTTCATCCTTTCAACATCAAAGCCATGAGAGCTAAGGCCCGGAGGTTGGGATGTCACAGCCTGCCCTAATCCTGCGTGATCAGGCCTGGGGAGGTCCCCAGGATGCTCGGTGCCCAGAAGGAAAGATCCTGCAGAAGAGGGAGTCAGATCTGCCTCGGCCAATAGGGCTCATTTAGGATCATGGTCCCCCGATCCTGTTGCAGCTTCAGAAGAGTGTTCAACAGTAGTGGAAGCAGTGGGCACGCATATAGGAGGCTGGTGCCCCAATGGTGGGCGAAGGCATCCAATGTTGGTCTGGTGTTCCCCCTGACCAGGTAGGAAAAACGATCTAGCATCATGTAGCAAGGGGAAGCAAAGAGATTGAGATCTTTCTAATGAAGACAGGCGAGTTTCCTGTAGACAAGACACAGATGCACTAGACCTATGCAGAGCCTGTGGCACTATTTCTTTTAATAGAGGAGCCGAGCCCATTAACATTCCAAGAAATAAATCTTTAGTATGTCACCCATCAATAGATCGGATATCTATTTGAAGAAAAAATAAATATTGCCAAATTCTTGGAGTCAAAATCCCCAGCCTTATCCTGACCCCA